>NC_080382.1:41014839-41348319 GCF_014773155.1 Arachis stenosperma
ATATATATATATATATATATATATTGGCACTCTATTGTATATCTCTTCGCGTTAGCTTATTGATGAGCGGATAATTTGTATACTTTTTGACACTGTTTTTAGTATATTTTTAGTATGATCTAGTTAGTTTTTAGTATATTTTTATTAGTTTTTAGTTAAAATTCACTTTTCTGGACTTTACTATGAGTTTGTGTGTTTTTCTGTGATTTCAGGTATTTTCTGGCTGAAATTGAGGGATCTGAGCAAAAATCTGATCCAGAGACTCAAAAGGACTGCAGATGCTGTTGGATTCTGACCTCCCTGCACTCGAAGTGGATTTTCTGGAGCTACAGAAGCCCAATTGGCGCGCTCTCAACGGCGTTGGAAAGTAGACATCCTGGGCTTTCCAGCAATATATAATAGTCCATACTTTGCCCAAGATTTGATGGCCCAAACCGGCGTTCAAAGTCACCTCAAGAAATTCCAGCGTTAAACGCCGGAACTGGCACCTAATTGGGAGTTAAACGCCCAAACTGGCACTAAAGCTGGCGTTTAACTCCAAGGAGAGTCTCTACACGAAATTTCTTCATTGCTCAGCCCAAGCACACACCAAGTGGGCCCGGAAGTGGATTTTTATGTCATTTACCCATCTATGTACTAGTTTTCTATAAGTAGGACCTTTTACTATTGTATTAGAAAGAATCTTTTGATCATGTTTTTATGATTGAACCCTCTTTGGGAGGCTGGCCATTCGGCCATGCCTAGACCTTGTTCTTATGTATTTTCAACGGTGGAGTTTCTACACACCATAGATTAAGGTGTGGAGCTCTGCTGTACCTCGAGTATTAATGCAATTACTATTGTTCTTCCATTCAATTCCGCTTGTTCTTTGTCCAAGATATCACTTGTTCTTCAACATGATGAAGGTGATGATTGACGCCCATCACCATTCTCACTCATGAACAAGGTGACTGACAACCATTCTTATTCTACAAGCATCTGAGGCTTAGTGAATATCTCTTGGATTCTTTAATCGGAGTCTTCGTGGTATAGGCAAGAACTGATGGCGGCATTCAAGAGAATCCGGAAGGTCTAACCTTGTCTGTGGTATTCTGAGTAGGATTCAATGATTGAATGACTGTGACGTGCTTCAAACCTGTAACCTACTGGGCGTTAGTGACAGACGCAAAAGAGTGATTCTATTCCGGTAGGGGAGGGAACCAAACCGGTGATTGGCAGCACTGTGACAGAGTGCGTGCATTAGCTTTCACTGCGCGGATGGGAGGTAGCTGCTGACAACAGTGAAACCCTACACGAGCTTGCCATGGAAAGGAGTAAGAAGGATTGGATGAAGGCAGTAGGAAAGCAGAGAGACGGAAGGGAAGGCATCTTCATACGCTTGTCTGAAGCTCTTACACCAATGATATACATAAGTATCACTATCTTTATCTTTATCTTATTTTCGTTCATCATCATATACATTTGAGTTTGCCTGACTAAGATTTTTACAAGATGACTATAGCTTGCTTCAATGCTAACAATCTCCGTGGGATCGACCCTTACTCACGTAAGGTATTACTTGGACGACCCAGTGCACTTGCTGGTTAGTTGTGCGAAGTTGTGTAATGCCATGGTATTGAGCTACCAAGTTTTTGGAGCCATTACCGGGGATTATGAGAGTTGTGAAAAAGTATTGTTCACAATTTCGCGCACCAAGTTTTTGGCGCCGTTGCCGGGGATTGTTCAAGTTTTTTAGCAAGCTTTTGGTAACAATGCCTGGGATTGTTCTAGTTTGGACAACTGACGGTTCATCTTGTTGCTTAGATTAGGTATTTATTTTTTTTCGAAATTCTTGAAGATGAATTCTAGAGTTTCATGATGATTTGTTGAAATCTGGCTGGCTGAGAAGCCATGTCTAATCTGATTGGACCGAGGTTTCAACTTATCACCACAAGAGCTTGTTGATTTTCATCAATCTTGCTTTTGGAGCAGTGATCTGCTAAGATTTGGCTGACCTTTGGTCATGTCTAGTGTTTTGGACCGAAGCTTTCTTTGAAAGCTTGGCTGGCTGTGAAGCCATGTCTAATTCCTGGACCGGAGTCTTAGACTAGCATTGCACTGATTCCTGGAATTCTCATTAAGAATTTTGATACCTTTTTCCACTTAATTTTCGAAAAACACAAAAAAATTACAAAATCATAAAAACCAAAAAAATATTTGCTGTTTCTTGCTTAAGTCTAGTGTCTTATTTTAAGTTTGGTGTCAATTACATGCATTCATTTATGTGTCTTAAGGATCCTCAAGTAATTCTTGATGATTTTTGTGTTCTAATCTTTGAATTCTATTGACTTGAAGTATTTTGTGTGTCTCATATGCATTCTCATATTGTTAGTGTCAGTAGTATACAAACTGCTAAGTTTGGTGTCTTGCATGCATTGCTATTTGATTCTTGTTGCATTTTGATTATTAAAAATCCAAAAATATTTTTAATTTGTGTCTTTTCAAGTCAATGATACAAAGAATTGAAGATTCAGAACATACTGCAGAGGAATTATACAGAAAAAGCTGAGCATTCAAAAATGCCCAGTGAAGAAGGCAGACTGGCGTTTAAACGCCAGCCAGGGTACCTGGTTGGGCGTTTAACGCCCAAATAGGTAGCATTTTGGGCGTTAAACGCCAGAATGTATACCATTCTGGGCGTTTAACGCCAGGATGGTGCTAGGAGGAAGATTTTGTTTTCAAAATCAATTTTTTTCAAGTTTTCAAAGTTTTTCAAAACCAAATCTTTTTCAAATCATATCTTTTCAATCAAATGTTTTCAAAATCAATTTCTTTCCTTTTTCAAAGATACTTACTAACAATTAATGATTTGATTGAACATTTTTTGCCTTTTCTATTAAGAAAGGTTTTATGTTTGAATCATATCTTTTCTTGTTAGGCAAGTCATTAATTTTTAAAATCATGTCTTTTCAAATTGTTTTCAAATCATATCTTTTAAAATTGTTTTCAAATCATATCTTTTAAAATTGTTTTCAAATCATATCTTCTCAATCACATCTTTTTAAAACCATAACTTTTCAATCAAATCTTTTTAATCACATCTTTTTCAAAATAGTTTTCAATCAAATCTTTTAACTTCTAATCTCAAATCTTTTCAAAATCACTTGATTTCTCTTCTACTTTCAATTTTCGAAAATTATCAATCAAATTTCCAAAATGTTTTCAAAATCTTTTAATTGAATTTTCGAAAATTTCCTTCCCTCCTTCCCACATCCTTCTATTTATGGAGTACTACTCCTTCTTAATGCACAATTCGAACCTTATCCAATTAAAGTTCGAATTCTTCTTCTCCTTCTTCTTACTATTTCTCTTTTCCTCTGACACTTCAAGGAATCTCTATACTGTGACATAGAGGATTCCACATTTTCTTTTTCTCTTCTCTTTCATATGAGCAGGAGCAGAGACAAAGGCATTCTTGTTGAAGCTGACCCTGAACCTGAGAGGACCCTGAAAAGAAAGCTAAGAGAAGCCAAAGCACAACTCTCTTTAGAGGACCTGACCGAATTCTTTAAGGAAGAAGAACACATGGCAGCCGAAAACAACAACAATGCCAACAATGCAAGGAAGGTGCTGGGTGACTTCACTGCACTTACTCCTGATTTCTATGGGAGAAGCATCTCTATCCCTGCCATTGGAGCAAACAACTTTGAGCTTAAGCCTCAATTAGTTTCTCTAATGCAACAGAATTGCAAGTTCCATGGACTTCCAATGGAAGATCCTCATCAGTTCTTAGCTGAATTCTTGCAAATCTGTGACACAGTCAAGACTAATGGGGTTAACCCTGAGGTCTACAGACTGATGCTGTTCCCTTTTGCTGTAAGAGACAGAGCTAGAATATGGTTGGATTCTCAACCTAAAGAAAGCCTGGACTCTTGGGAAAAGCTAGTCAATGCCTTATTGGCAAAGTTCTTTCCACCACAAAGATGGAGTAAGCTTAGAGTGGAAGTCCAAACCTTCAGACAGAAGGATGGAGAATCCCTCTATGAAGCTTGGGAAAGATACAAACAATTAATCAAAAGATGTCCTTCAGACATGCTTTCTGAATGGAGCATCATAGGTATTTTCTATGATGGTCTCTCTGAAGTATCCAAGATGTCTTTGGATAGCTCTGCTGGAGGATCTCTTCATCTGAAGAAGACGCCTGCAGAAGCTCAAGAATTGATTGAAATGGTTGCAAATAACCAATTCATGTACACTTCTGAAAGGAATCCTGTGAACAATGGGACTAGTCAGAAGAAAGGAGTTCTTGAGATTGACACTCTGAATGCCATATTGGCTCAGAACAAGATATTGACTCAACAAGTCAATTTGATTTCTCAAAGTCTGTCTGGAATGCAAAATGCACCAAACAGTACTAAGGAGGCTTCATCTGAGGAAGAAGCTTATGATCCTGAGAACCCTTCAATGGAAGAGGTGAATTACCTAGGAGAACCCTATGGAAACACCTATAATTCTTCATGGAGAAATCACCCAAATTTCTCATGGAAGAATCAAGAGAGACCTCAACAAGGTTTCAACAACAATAATGGTGGAAGAAACAGGTTTAGCAATGGCAAGCCTTTTCCATCATCTTCTCAGCAACAGACAGAGAGTTCTAAGCAGAATACTTCTGACTTAGCAACAATGGTCTCTGATCTAATAAAGACCACTCAAAGTTTCATGAATGAAACAAGGTCCTCCATCAGAAATTTGGAAGGACAAGTGGGTCAGCTGAGCAAGAAAGTTACTGAACTCCCTCCTAGCACTCTCCCAAGTAATACAGAAGAAAATCCAAAAGGAGAGTGCAAAGCCATAGACATGGCCGAATATGGAGAGGAAAGAGAGGAGGAGGACGCCACTGAGGAAGACCTCAGTGGGCGTGTACCAATCCCCTCTGAGTTCCTCAATGAGGAACAATGGGAATCTGAGGCTCAAAATGAGACCATAGAGATTCCATTGGAATTACTTCTGCCATTCATGAGCTCTGATGAGTATTCTTCCTCTGAAGAGGATGAGTATGTCACTGAAGAGCAAGTTGCTAAATACCTTGGAGCAATCATGAAGCTAAATGACAAGTTATTTGGAAATGAGACTTGGGAGGATGAACCTCCCTTGCTCACCAAGGAACTGGATGACTTGTCTAGGCAGAAACTGCCTCAAAAGAGGCAAGATCCTGGGAAGTTTTCTATACCTTGTACCATAGGCACCATGACCTTCAAGAAGGCCTTGTGTGACTTAGGGTCAAGTGTAAACCTCATGCCCCTCTCTGTAATGGAGAAATTAGGGATCTTTGAGGTGCAAGCTGCAAGAATCTCATTAGAGATGGCAGACAATTCAAGAAAACAAGCTCATGGACTTGTAGAGAATGTTTTGGTGAAGATTGAAGACCATTACATCCCTACTGACTTCATAGTCCTAGAGACTGGGAAGTGCATGGATGAATCCATCATCCTTGGCAGACCCTTCCTAGCCACAGCAAGGCTGTGATTGATGTTGATAGAGGAGAGTTGATCATTCAAGTGAATGGAGAATCCTTGGTGTTTAAGGCCCAAGGACATCCCTCTATCATCATGGAGAGGAAGCATGAAGAGCTTCTCTCAAAACAGAGCCAAGCAGAGCCCCCACAGTCAAACTCTAAGTTTGGTGTTGGGAGGCCACAACCAAACTCTAAGTTTGGTGTTGAACCCCCACATTCAAACTCTAAGTTTGGTGTTGGGAGGTTCCAACACGGTTCTGAGTATCTCTGAGGCTCCATGAGAGTCCTCTGTCAAGCTAATGACATTAAAGAAGCGCTTGTTGGGAGGCAACCCAATGTTTTATAGTTAACTATTTCTTTTGTTATTTTATCTTTTTTGTAGGTTGATGATCATAAAGTCACAAAAACAATGAAAAAAAGCAAAAACAGAATGAAAAACAGGAAGAAAAATAGCACACCCTGGAGGAGAAGAAGCTGGCGTTCAAACGCCAGTAATGCTAGCTGTTGGGCGTTTAACGCCCAGTCTGGCACCCATTCTGGGCGTTTAACGCCAGAAAGGGGCACCAGACTGGCGTTAACGCCAGTAAAGGGCAACAACCTGGCGTTAAACGCCAGGAATGGGCACCAGCCCGGCGTTTAACGCCAGAAATGGCTCAAAACGTGAATTTGATGCCATTGGTGCAGGGATGACTTTTCCTTGACACCACAGGATCTGTGGACCCCACAGGACCCCACCATCACTCTCTCTTCTTCCCCCATTCACCAATCACCTCAATACCTCTTCCCCAAAAACCCTTCACCTATCAAATCCCATCTTTCTCTTCACCACTCACATCCATCCTTCATAAATCCCCACCAACCTCACCCTTCAAAATTCAAACCACTTTCCCTCCCAAACCCACCCATAATGGCCGAACCACCTTCCCCCTCTCTCCTATATATACCCTTCTTCAACCCTTCATTTTCACACAACCTAAACACCCCTTCTTGGCCGAACACACCACCTCACCCCTCTTCCTCATTTCTTCTTCTTCTACTCTCTTCTTTCTTCTTTTGCTCGAGGACGAGCAAACATTTTAAGTTTGGTGTGGTAAAAGCGTTGCTTTTTCGATTTTCCATAACCATTATGGGCATCCAAGGCCGGAGAAACCTCTAAAAAGAGGAAAGGGAAGGCAAAAGCTTCCACCTCCGAGTCATGGGAGATGGATAGATTCCTCTCAAGGGTGCATCAAGTCCACTTCTATGAAGTTGTGGCCTTGAAGAAGGTGATCCCCGAGGTCCCCTTTTCACTCAAAAAGGGTGAATATCCGGAGATCCGCCATGAGATCCGAAGAGAGGTTGGGAAGTACTCACCAACCCCATTCAACAAGTCGGAATCTTGATGGTTCAAGAGTTCTATGCCAATGCATGGATCACCAAGAACCATGACCAAAGTGTGAACCCGAATCCAAGAATTATCTCACTATGTTCGGGGGAAATACTTGGATTTTAGTCCGGAGAGTGTGAGGGTGGCGTTCAACTTGCCTATGATGCAAGGAGATGAGCACCCTTACTAGAAGGGTCAACTTTGATCAAAGGTTGGACCAAGTCCTCACAACCATATGTGAGGGCGCACAGTGGAAGCAAGATTCAAGAGGAAAGCCGGTTCAATTGAGAAGGCATGACCTCAAGCCCGTGGCTAGAGGATGGTTAGAGTTCATACAACGCTCAATCATTCCCACTAGCAACCGGTCCGAAGTTACCATAGACCATCATGATCCATAGCATCATGATTGGAGAAGAAATAGAGGTTCATGAGGTTATAGCCCAAGAACTCTACAAGGTGGCGGACAAGACCTCCACTTTGGCAAGGTTAGCCTTTCCTCATCTCATCTGTCACCTCTGTTATTCAGTTGGAGTTGACATAGAGGGAGATACCCCCATTGATGAGGACAAGCCCATCACCAAGAAAAGGATGGAGTACACAAGAGACCCCTCTCACCATGAGATCCCTGAGATTCCTCAAGGGATGCACTTTCCTCCACAAAATTATGGGAGCAATTAAACACCTCCCTAGGAGAATTGAGTTCCAACATGGGACAACTAAGGGTGGAGCATCAAGACACTCCATTCTCCTCCATGAAATTAAAGAACCAAAGAATCATGAGGGAGGAGCAACAAAGACAAGGAAGACATTGAGGAGCTCAAGCACTCCATAGGATCTTCAAGAGCAAGAAGAGCCGCCATCACTAAGGTGGACCCGTTCCTTGATTTCCTTGTTCTTTATTCTTCTGTTTTTTCGATTTTTATGCTTTATGTTTGTCCATGTTTGTGTCTTGTGATCATTAGTGTCTTAGTGTCTATGCCTTAAAGTTATGAATGTCCTATGAATCCATCACCTCTCTTAAATAAAGACGTGCTTAATTGAAAAGGAAAGAATTGCATGAATTCTGAATTTTATAATAGTTTAATTATTTTGATGTGGTGGCAACACTTTTGTTCTCTGAATGTATGCTTGAACAGTGCATATGTCTTTTGAACTTGTGGTTCATGAATGTTGGCTCTTGAAAGAATGATGAAAAAGGAGACATGTTACTGAGGATCTGAAAAATCATTAGAAATGATTCTTGAAGCAAGAAAAAGCAAATGAAAAAAAAAAAGAAAAAAAAAATTTTCGAAAAAAAAAAAAACCGAAAAAAAAAGAGAGAAAAAGAAAGAAATAAAGTTGTGATCCAAGGCAAATAAGAGTGTGCTTAAGAACCCTGGACACCTCTAATTGGGGACTTTAGCAAAGCTGAGTCACAATCTGAAAAGGTTCACCCAATTATGTGTCTGTGGCATGTATGTATCCGGTGGTAATACTGGAAGACAGAGTGCTTTGGGCCACAGCCAAGACTCAAAAAAATAGCTATGTTCAAGAATTATCATACTTTACTAGGAGAATCATTAACACTATCTGGATTCTAAGTTCCTAAAGAAGCCAATCATTCTGAATTACAAGGGATAGAGTGAGATGCCAAAACTATTCAGAGGCAAAAAGATAAAAGCCCCGCTCATCTAATTAATACTGATCTTCATAGATGTTTTGGAGTTCATTGCATATTCTTCTTTTTATCTTATTTGATCTTCAGTTGCTTGGGGACAAGCAACAATTTAAGTTTGGTGTTGTGATGAGCGGATAATTTGTATACTTTTTGGCACTTTTTTAGTATTTTTATAGATCTAGTTAGTTTTTAGTATATTTTTATTAGTTTTTTTTAAATTCACTTTTCTGGACTTTACTATGAGTTTGTGTGTTTTTCTGTGATTTCAGGTATTTTCTGGCTGAAATTGAGGGATCTGAGCAAAATCTGATCCAGAGACTCAAAGGACTGCAGATGCTGTTGGATTCTGACCTCCCTGCACTCGAAGTGGATTTTCTGGAGCTACAGAAGCCCAATTGGCGCGCTCTCAACGGCGTTGGAAAGTAGACATCCTGGGCTTTCCAGCATATATAGTCCATACTTTGCCCAAGATTTGATGGCCCAAACCGGCGTTCAAAGTCACCTCAAGAAATTCCAGCGTTAAACGCCGGAACTGGCACCTAATTGGGAGTTAAACGCCCAAACTGGCACTAAAGCTGGCGTTTAACTCCAAGGAGAGTCTCTACACGAAATTTCTTCATTGCTCAGCCCAAGCACACACCAAGTGGGCCCGGAAGTGGATTTTTATGTCATTTACCCATCTATGTACTAGTTTTCTATAGTAGGACCTTTTACTATTGTATTAGAAAGAATCTTTGATCATGTTTTTATGATTGAACCCTCTTTGGGAGCTGGCCATTCGGCCATGCCTAGACCTTGTTCTTATGTATTTTCAACGGTGGAGTTTCTACACCATAGATTAAGGTGTGGAGCTCTGCTGTACCTCGAGTATTAATGCAATTACTATTGTTCTTCCATTCAATTCCGCTTGTTCTTTGTCCAAGATATCACTTGTTCTTCAACATGATGAAGGTGATGATTGACGCCCATCACCATTCTCATCATGAACAAGGGACTGACAACCATTCTTGTTCTACAAGCATCTGAGGCTTAGTGAATATCTCTTGGATTCTTTAATCGGAGTCTTCGTGGTATAGGCAAGAACTGATGGCGGCATTCAAGAGAATCCGGAAGGTCTAACCTTGTCTGTGGTATTCTGAGTAGGATTCAATGATGAATGACTGTGACGTGCTTCAAACCTGTAACCTACTGGGCGTAGTGACAGACGCAAAGGTGATTCTATTCCGGTAGGAGGGAACCAAACCGGTGATTGGCAGCACTGTGACAGAGTGCGTGCATTAGCTTTCACTGCGCGGATGGGAGGTAGCTGCTGACAACAGTGAAACCCTACACGAGCTTGCCATGGAAAGGAGTAAGAAGGATTGGATGAAGGCAGTAGGAAAGCAGAGAGACGGAAGGGAAGGCATCTTCATACGCTTGTCTGAAGCTCTTACACCAATGATATACATAAGTATCACTATCTTTATCTTTATCTTATTTTCGTTCATCATCATATACATTTGAGTTTGCTGACTAAGATTTACAAGATGACTATAGCTTGCTTCAATGCTACAACAATCCGTGGGATCGACCCTTACTCACGTAAGGTATTACTTGGACGACCCAGTGCACTTGCTGGTTAGTTGTGCGAAGTTGTGTAATGCCATGGTATTGAGCTACCAAGTTTTTGGAGCCATTACCGGGGATTATGAGAGTTGTGAAAAAGTATTGTTCACAATTTCGCGCACCACTTATTCCTTATACGTTCGTTTACGTTATCGATCAGAGTGTTGCACTTTCAATTCAAACGGTTTTGATTTACCTATTTTTCTTCAAAAGCTCCTAGTTATAAATATTTTTGTAATACTATACATACTAAATTTTATTTTTAGAAGTTGTAATACCTCGCTACCTCTGTTTTATGACTTAAGCATAAGACTCTGTGTGGTAGGGTGTTACAATCGTCACGGTTTTGTGAGATGATAAAAAAAAGGGGTCTATGGTTATGATTTTGTGGGGTGACCTGAAAGGGTCTACGATCACGGTTTTGGGGGGTGACCTAGAAGTATTCATGGTAACAGTTTTTCAAAAAATGATAACCTAAAAGGGTTTATGGTTACGGTTTTAGGGGGGTTACCTAAAGTAGTCTATGGTTACGATTTTAGGAGTGACTTAAAAAGGTCTATGGCCACGGTGTTGAGGGTGACCTAAAGGTATCTATGGTGACGGTTTTGAGGGATGACCTAAAAGGGTCTATGACCACGATTTTATGAAAGAATTACCTACAAGAATCTATAGTCACAGTTTTGCAGAGTAACATAAAGGTATCTTTGGTCACGATTTTGGGAGTGATCTAAAAGGATCTATGATCACAGTTTTTTGAAAAAGGGTAACCATAGAGTACCTATGGTTACAGTTTTGGGGGATAGCCTAAGGTGGTCTATGGTTACGGTTTTTATAATTTTTTTTTTTTGAAAACCCCTCCCCTCCCCCCCCCCAAACGGCATCATCCCTCCCCCGAAATTAGGCTATGGTCACGGTATAAAACAAGAGTGACCATGGAATAAGCTATGGTCACGATTTTAAAGTAGGGTGACCATAGATAAGCTATGTTCACGCTAAAACTGTAACTTATCTTTTTTTAAGTTAGCTAGTTACGCTTATTTTTTAGAAAAGTATAGATAGACAATAAAAATACTAAACAATGTGAATAATGAATATGTCGGATGTTCAATTCACTAGATGTGTGAATGGTTATCCTAATGTTAGAGTTTAGGAGGTAATTTGGGAGTGGAGTATTTTTTTATTTTATTGGGTCAATTCTAAAATTTATTGTTCATATTGTTCACAAAAGTCATTGTCTACCTAGCAAAACTCTTTTTTAATCTAATAGAATCATCTCTAGTAATTCTAATTGTTTTAGCTTATTTTAAAATCCAAAATCAGTTTAATAATCAATATAAATAAATAGCATTATTCTTTTATAATATACAACAATAACAACATATAATAAATTTTTTTTCTTTTTTTTTTTTATAGTTTTATTAGATGATGGCTCAAGAAAGTAAACTACCGTTCCCTTCTCCATGATCTTCTTTAGTATACATACTCTGAAAGTGACAATCCTATGAACCGGGCAGCATCTTCCCTACATTGAAGGGAGAGAAAGACGATTACAATAAAAAAATTGAACAGTTTCGTTCTTTTTGGATTTTATTTGATACAAAACTACTACTGGTAATTGTAAACTACTAAATTATTTTGGTGATTTCTTAATAAAAGTAACCAGTAACCAAATTTTGTATATTATCAGGTCAAAATGTATAATAATAAATAGAATTTTATTTGTGTAGAAAAATGGTTTTGACCAAATAAAGGAAATTAAATGGAAAAGAATGATGAACTGAAAGTAATAAAAACTGTACGTCCTAAATCTTAAATTATATTAATCACATGTTAGATCCTTATTCAAAGTTCAAACCATGTTTCTTTATTTGAACACAAAGCAATGGTTTTTGGTAAACACTCAAATACAGTTATATCTTTATATATAAAGTTAAACGTTAAAAATTATTAATTAATCAAATATATTAAATTATCGAATAATTTTTAATTAGTAGTTTCACATAAAGATAACTCTATGTGAGTTCCACCATTATTATTTTTCCCTTTGGTTGTATATATATGTTGTCGAACTACAAATTTCATTTATGATAATACACGTATATAAATAGCAATTGATATATATTTTTTAATCGTTTGAACATGAATCACAGTTAGTATTGTGTTTTTAATAAATAAACCATAAATTCCAGCAAGTTACTGCGATTTGTGAACAAATTTCAGTTTTACATAGTAAGAAAATATCCACCGCGATTTATTATCAATTAACTAGAAATATATACAACCCAACGCGATTTGATAAAAGACTTTAAAGACAATAAAATGATACAATGTTAGATAGTTATATTTTACTACATACTACACTTTACACTGAATAAAAATAGAACATACATATACGTAAATAATATTAGATCAAAAATTGTTTTATTTGCTAATTTTTTGTTTTATTTAGGTAAAAAATCCTTTAATTTTCCATCCCAACTCAAATCAGAAAAAACACTTTTGCCTTTAACAATTATTATTAACTAAAAGAATGTAAATGTTATTTTAACATTAAACATTATACTTATATAAAACTTTTTATCTCGATAGGATGCCAAATTGGATTTCTTTCAATATTTTATACTAAAATTTTCAGAATATAATTATATTTTAATTCTAATAAATTGAAACATATGGTATTATGTCAGTAAAAATAATTAGAATTTATTAAATAAATAACTTGTTAGATATTTTATAAATTTATTTTTATTTTCTGATGAAATAAAAATCATAAATACAATAAATAATTTCATGTATTAAGAATAAATAATTTTTATTTATTCGTTAAAATTTTGTTGGGACAATTTGTTAGAATTATAAATATCTTCCACATACATCACTTTTTATTTACGAATTGGATTTAACTTGTACATACAAATATTCAATTATACATTTAACAAGGATGTTTAATCGAATTATCTAGTAAGATTAGACAAATTAAATATTTTACAAATAAAAATATCTAAGTAAATATTAAGAGGATAAAACTTTTTATATATATATTATCAATTCATAAAGAATAATAGTCAATATATAATAAATATATGATATAAAGGCAACATAGTTGATGCCGTCAAAGCATTCATTAAAAGTGGAAGTGTAATAAAGAGAGAAGCAGCAGCTCTGGTGGTGGTCAAAGAAAACAACTGGAAGACATGACTTCAATAATATGTAATTATGATGACCTTAGGGGTACTTGCTGTTGCTATTGCTATTGTAAAATGGTAATTTTGAATTTTCTGTTAAATATGTATAAATTAATAAAAAAGTAAATGTTAATTTAGATTGATTAAGGTAATTTAATGTTAATTAAAATGGTATGTTTTATTCATTAAATTATATTTCTTTATTAATATGAACTAATATTGCACAATTTTATCTAAAAATTTATTGTGATTGAAAATTTTTTATGAAACATAAATTTGATAATTAACTTCTATTTAGACATAGTTTGGAGTGCAAATTTCGTCTTTTCATACAAAAATCTATTAACTAGCGACAAATTTTTAAATAAAGTTCTGATCTACGTTACTGTAATTCTTGACCTATACCGAATTAGAGAATGCCGTAAAAAAAATTAAAATTAAATAAAATAAAACTATAAAACATTAAAACCTAGAACCAAATTGGAGTGCCATATTTTTGTTTCTTTTATATAAAAATAACTATAATAAAAAAATATGTAATAATAATATCTATTCTTTACATTTTCAGAAACAATATTAAAAAAAAAAGTAAAAATACCCATAAGAAATAATACATAATAAAGGACAGAAGTGTCTCTCAAAAATTTAAATTTACCTGATACATTTAAAAGACATAATCAAATTTATCTATATATTCATATTTGTTATGAAACTGTTTTGGAGTTAAAATTTAAGAATTAAAAATAGTCATAATTGATCTTTTTATTTGCTTTTGTTTGTATTTATCAATTACCATTAGAATTTGAAATAAATACATAATATTAAATATAATAAACATATAATTATAAATATTATATACATAAAATTATAAATATTAAGTTAAAGAAAATAATTTTAAATTATTAGTTCTCTAATAATATTATTCATTACTTATTTATTACCATTAAAAAACTTGTGCACGTATTGTTTTAATACATTTAGTGGCACTAAACAGTAAGAAGATGGGTGAAGACAGTTTAGGATGTAAAAAATTTTGGATATATATATTAAAAATATAAAATATATATTAAAAATAAATTAAATTACACATATATAAATTTGTATTTAAATATATAACAATTAATTTTAATAGTTAATTTTAATATACAAATATTATTTTAAAAAATTTTAATCTAAATAAAAGATGCCCAAAAATAAAATTACTAAAAAAAAAATTTCATCGTCATTTTCTCTTAGCTAGGGCTTCAGCAGTTATTTAATTAAAGCTCTATGAGCTTCCCTCTGAAATAACATTGGAGGGTTTAATTTGTGAGTAACAATAGTTAATACTTAACAGAGAAGTAAATGTGTGTAACTGATCTATAATATTTAAATACATGGAGTTAGTATTAGTTTTTGAAGAATATGTTTATAATAATTTTTTATGTGTATTTGTTGGAAGCATTAATAATAGTATATGGTTACACAAAAAATGTGACACATAATGGAGAAGAAAATTGAGGTGTATGGGGAGATGGTAGGTAGACAAGTATGAATAGGGGGACCTATGTGATTAGGGGGACGCACGTGCAATCCTGACATGGTTGAAATCGTGGGACAGTTACCCTCAAAACCCACAATAATGAAAGTGAAAGAGAAAAACTATGCTACTTCTATGTCTATGTCTTATGTCTAACCCCATCTTCTCCCTGTTTTTCTGTACCATCCACTCCTAACTTCCCACGTGGAAACACACGTGCGGCTGCCCATCAACCCTAAAGTACTATTATCTACTGCCACTCTCATCCCTTATTATTACCCTTCACATCTCATCTTCCAACGGCGGTGCCACCTTTCACTTTTCACGAAAAAGTTTACAAAATTCCACACCTTTTAGTTTTAGCACCACCATATAACTACTATAATGTTAACTTCATTACAAACCATTTTGGTTCAAATTTCAGCAACATAGGTTATGTTACTTCAAATTTGAAAGAAATATCTTGGCTCTTAAAGTATTACTTGTGATTAAACAATATTAATATGTGGATGGAAAAATATGAAGAAGCTAATAAATTAAATCTTCTTTTGATATATATATAACATGAGGCTAATTTTTAGATAGAATTACTTCTAATAAAAACACATCTATGATCATTTTATAATGGAATATAATAATACGCGTACTAACAATAAAATCTTTTACACACAAATTTATATTGACTACTTATAAGTATTTTATTGCCTTTAAAGTTTTTTTTTTTTATCTCTTGTAACTTGTTTATTTTTTGTGTGATGTATTCTCTTAATTAAATGTTTTATTATTCTTCACTCACATATTCAAATCACTTAAAATAAAATTTTCTACCATTTTTTTATTATGTGTTGTTCTAACTCTCTCTCTTATAATAATCATTTCTTATTTTATCAACATAGGTATGATTATTTATTCATCTAAACATCCTGATTATAACCATACTAAGTTTATGGTCATACTTATTTTTTGTTGTCCAATATTTTATTCCGTACAAAGTTTAATAGCGTGGCGAAAAGATTCATTTTAATGATTAACAAAATTGCTTTATTTTATCCATATAATTAGGTGATCTGCTGCAACCACTTGTCTACCACTTTATTTTGTTAAGTGAGTGTGAAAGGAAGATGATGAGGCCAAGCCAAGAGTACAGCCTCTGCCACTGCCATGAAAGGCAAATCAAAGAAAGCCTTGAAGTTTCTGCAGCCATAACAAGGCTCATATACATATGTGTTGTTCTTTTGTCAAAAATGAGAACCAGTCTTATCAATTATAGTATGTTGTTTTGACAAACTCATCTTATTGTATTGTCATGCAATGATGCTCATAGTACATTTAAGAAAAAAAAGTAAAAAGAAAACAAAAAACTACGGATTGATGTTAAAATTAATATATAAAAGATGTAAATCATGTTATTGTGTTCATCGATTATCTCATACTGTTCACAGAAATTTTCTTTTCGAAATATATTGTACTATTGTACATAAATAATAATTAGATGACTACATAAATGTATTTAATATTAAGAAACGTATCCAAAGAATTTTATATATCACAACGTTACATGTTTATATTTTTTCTATTGGTTATAGTATTCGTCGGATACTCAAATTTAATTCGGTAAAATTCGATCAGACCTGATCGAATTTATGGTTGTAAAATCGAAACCGATGATAAAATACCCAATTAATTTATATATAATACATTAAAAATATTATATATATTATTTTTATCCTATTTAAATTATTATACATTTTGAACTTCTGAAGGATATTGATAGTGCGCTCAACATCAGATTAAAGCATCATTTGTTGCTTCATGCTTGAGGGAGACTGAAGAATACGATGGTGGTGCAATGATCATCAGAACAACAAAAGAATATCATCAAATTGGAACGACAACAAGAGATAAAATTATATGTTTAAGAACAAATTAGCTTTCAACAAAATACCTAAGGTAAAAATAGAAAAATTTAAGGAAAATACCGTGACTCTAATTAATCTTATCTTAGAATTCATAATAATAACTTATGAATAAATATCAAATGTTGTTTTTTTAATATATAATATTTTAAATAATTTTAATAATTATTTTGTGTGTGTATATATATTACATTTTGAATGTATAAAAAGTCTTAGCTTGAATACCTCATGCTTTTCTTTTTTTTCAAAAGATTTAGAGGCGAAGAAAAGCTACATTATCCGATAATGATCACATCTTTTCGCTTTTAGATCATGCTATTAATTTTATCTTTAACTTCTAACTGAAAGGGGAAGAAAAAAAAAAGAAAAAAAAAAAGAAAAGAAAGAGAAGAAAATTGATGGAGGGTACAAGGGATAGGCCTCTTTCCTCGATGGCATAATTGTGATCTACGTGTATGATATGATGTTGCTCTCTCCATTATTATTTTACGGTATATGATATGATTTGATGTGGTTCTCACCAATTATTGTGCCACTAATGCCACTACATAGATGAATTCCAACCAACACTGTCCCCTTCAATCACAGATAACTTCACCTCACATTTATAGTTAAAATGGTACTTCTTCTATGTGCAGCTATATATGTGTATAAGTGTAACATTTAATTTGATCGTCTTTTAATTTATTTGAACCGCTTCTTAAATTAATAATTTTCATCAACATATACTCTCTCTCTCTCTCTCTCTAAGAAGTGTGTCATCTTTCATTGACAAGATAATTTGTTTGGGTTTTGAGGAAATATCAAACTAACTAACGAAGTTGAAGTTTTTTTTACAAGCGATAGTTGCAGATATTATTGTAAAAATACACTCTAAATACAATAGAAATCATATTGTCCAATTGAATTTTATCTTATTAATACATAATTTGCTTTGAGAAATATAATTATTTAGCTATATATAGATTAAATTTGGAATTATAATTCTTCACCTAATTAATCTTACACAATTTTTTTCTCACGTGAAATCCAATAAATTTAGTTTTAGAATATTTCAATTAGGTATTATTAACAGTTGATAGTGAAAATAATCCAATAAAAATCATGTGTAGTCAATTTGGATAAAAATTAAAATTAAAGTCTCAAATTGATTTTTTCTGTTAATTAAATAATAGAGTATAGTATATTTTTGTCCCTAAAATTTGTTAAAGTTTTAAAAATACTTATAAGTTTTATTTTGTTTCAATCTTGTCTCAAAAGTTTTCAATTTATATCAAATATATCCTTGACAACTAAATTTTTAAAAAATTTAGGACTAATATAACAATAATGCATAATAAATATGTTTGATTTGTTTGGATTAAAAATTATTCTTGTGGAGTTATTTTTAAATTGATCATAATTTTTTTGAAAAATTAATCGTTATGAATAAATTTGATATAAATAAAAATATTTTAAGATAAAATTAAAACTAAATAAAATTTAAAAATATTTTTAAAATTTTTAATAAATTTTAAAAATAAAAAATATATTTTACCCTAAATGATAATATATACATCACAAAATAATTATATCATGTGTTATTATTTAACTGATAAACAAATCAATCTAGTTTAAAGATGTACTTTTAAAAAACAATTTTTTATCTATCAAAAATTAAATTAAAGTATTTAATTTTTAGGAATTATTTTTACTATTTACTCATATTATTGATTGAAAAATCTAGAACGTACCATACACACGCCAATTTTATCTTTGTTTGAGGCATTCGACTTTTGCACAGAGGCTTAGAGAGTTTTAGCTTTGTTTTAATTTGGAGATTGTAAATGGAAGGAGGAATCATTGGCTAAAAAATTTTGATATTGGAACAAAAGGAATGATATACTTTAATATGGTAATTTTTGGTGTTTTTTAAAATTGTGGGAGTACACAAATCGGACCCTCCGATTTGTGTTTAAAAAGTTGAAAAAATCTAGAGTACACAAATCGGAGGGTCCGATTTGTGTTAAAAAAATTGAAAAAACTCAGAGTATACAAATCGGACCATGCGAGTTGTTTGATTTTAAAATTTTGCTTAAGAAATCGCATGGTCCGACTTGTGGTTGGGCAAATATAAATTTTGGAAGCTAGAAAACGGACCCTCCGAGTTGTTTGTTGTTTTCAATTTTTTTATTAATAGAGAACTCGCATGGTCCGAGTTCTGTTCCATTGACATCACATGACTGTGAAACTTCTGTATTCCCCACATTTGAGTTCAACACCACTTTTTTATCCATATTCAAATTAAAAAACCGAATCATTGAGTCATAATTCCAAATAAAAGGTACACAACATTAATCATGTATATGATCAGAACTACATTGGTGTATTCTCTGATTAAGTTATCTATAGCAAATCTATTTAAGATTTATGGATGCTTGTGAATCTTTATTTTTTTTTTCCATTATCAATAATTTCATGAAGGAAAATATTTGAAAAACAATAAAAATCAATCCAAATCAGTTAAAATTGTCTTATTTTATATTTATTAATTATTTTTAAAATAAATACATAATATTAGATATAATAAATATATAATTTTAAATATTATATACATAAAAGTCTAAATATTAAATTAAATAAAATAATTTTATATTATTGTCTTTTTAGCATTGTTCTTTTATGAATTATATCAACTAAAGAATTGATTTATATTTGTAATTGGTGTGAATGGCAGTTTATGAAATAGGAAAAGCTAAACAAATAATTTTCGCAAGCTAAAGAAGATCCGGCTAAGAATATTGCTTGTGTGGTTTTTTTTTTTTTTAAACACTACAAGAAAATAAGCCTTTTGCCACGCTTTAAAAGCGTGCCGAAAAGTGCAAAAAAGCGTACCGATAGCTTTTCGCCACGCTTTTTGAGCTATCGGTACGCTTTTCAAAGGGTCACATCTGTCAGCGTGCCGGTTGCTCTATCGCCACGCTTTTGTGGATCTATTGGCACGCTTTTTTTGTCGGCACGCTTTCTTTTCTTGCCACGTTTAAAAGCGTGGCCATAGGTCTTAACCTATAGGTATGCTTATAAAGCGTACCGAAAAATGCACGTATCGCCACGCTTTTAAAACGTGCCAGTATGTGTGCTTTGGGTACTCTTTAAAAGCGTACCGATAGCGGAAGATATGGCTACACTTTTTAAACGTGCCAATAGGATAAACGTATGAAGATATGGGTACACTCAAAAAACGGCCAGTAGATGAGGATATGGGTACGCTTTAAAGCGTGCCGGTTGCCAAGTTATGGCCACGCTTATTAGTGTGCTTGTTTGAGCCCAAAATTAAGGAATAGCCACCCTTTTTAAGCGTGCCCATAAGTTTGGTCAGAATTTTTTTTATTAATCTTCCTAATATTCTTGCAAAATTCATATATAATTTTAAAATTATAGACCAAAATAAAATTATATATATTGAACTAATCCAACAAATATAACTTTCCCATAAAAAAGACATACATATAAAATTGTCACCATAAAAGTAGGTTTTGATGACAAAGTACCAAAAATAAAGTCATAACAAGTAAATAAGAATTGTCATTCCAACAAATGTCACATATCTACTTCTTTTATATACTTAGTTACAAAATATGAAATTTCATGAGTAGTGTGATCATCCATTATGAGCTCCATTGTTTTTATCACTGCCCTGCAGAATTTTAAATAATCTTGTGTTAGTACATGTTATAAAAGCGACTTCAATTAAGTCCAACAAATCCAATTCCAAATCCAAATTGATTAAACATGAAAATGGCAAAGCAACTTTAATTAGGTCCCACAATCATATTCAGCCATTAGAACAAAAAACACATATCAAACACAAAAGCAAATAGTCCCCTATACATGGTCACAAAAGGAGCTGTTTACACAAGTTTCAAGGAGCTGTTTACACAAGTTTCAAATTATTGGGGCAGAGGAACAAACATTTACATGAGTAAAAAGGAATGCTTTAATTTTGACTAAAAGGAATTAAAAAGTTGACTCGCAGGTAACAAGTAATTAAAAACTAAAAGGAATGCTACAATTCACAAGTGCATCATTATCATGCAATTGGTTTAGCTGAATGGTAAGCAACCCATCTGTAACTAAAATTCATATTCCTTTTACCTAGTTAATGCTACACTACCTCAGCCAGCAACATAAATTCGCAATCAACAAGAATCAATAGTTCTCAATTCTCAATTCAGCTAGTATAAATTCTCAATCAACAAAAATCAATAATTCTCAATTCTCAATTCTCAATTCAGCCAGCAACATAAATTCTCAATCAACAATAATCAACAATTCTGAATTCTCAATTCAGCCAGCAACATAAATTCTCAATCAACAATAATAAAGGTGTTGGAATTTTTAAAATTAAACTAAAATAAAGATAGTAGTCAACTAGCACCGCAGAAACTAAATCCGTACCCTAGCAGCAACAGCCAACAGCAGTACCACAGCAGAAGCAAACCAAGAGAGGTGGCAGCGGCAACAGCAGCGAAAACACAACTATTAAAAGCCTGTAATAAAAATAAATAGACTTAAATCAATACTAATAAGATTCAGCAGCAACCAAACAAACACAAGATTCAGTTCAAGCAAACAAACACAGTTTTCAATTTTACTATTGTATATATTGATTAGTATATGACATGGCAAACAAAGGTAGAAAAAAGTAAATACTAGTTTTGTGTAATGATATATGCACGTTCTGTTTGGACAACAGCCTTGATCGTAACAAGTTAAAGGGGTTAAAAAAATTGGAAATGAAGAGGTAGCATTAGCGTGGAGCAGTGTCAATGATCATGATCATTATAATCAGCTTAAACAAAAAAAAGTTCTAAAATCTGCACACATTTGAGCTACAAAAGACTGTGATCTTTGATAACAAGACTGAAATCAGATTAAATGGGTGTATTATTCTATTATTTTCTGATTACTAATTTTGACTTTAGGTTAGATAGTGAGTGTAACCCAAAAAATAAAGTAGTTAACTAGTGAAAAGGTTTCAACAAAATGAGCAACCACATGCTTGTTCAAATAATAAAAATCAGTCAGCATGAGAAATAACAGGCCACAACAACAACAAAAGAACAGAATTAGTAAACCCGACTTCATACATAGTAGAATTTCAATTCTCACATAGCAATAACAAAAGAATTTCTTAAGTAACATTTCTAACAACAAAACTTCAAAAAAAATACTTCAAACACCAGAAAACTATCAACATATTTAACTTACTTTCTTTTCCCAAAATTGTAAAAAGATCCTTAGTTACATTCCTGATGCTCACATCTGACCAAGCATGCTTCCATTTGAACTTGTTATTATCCCAATATCAAGTTAACATTCAGTAGCAACAACTTTTGCTAATAATGTCTGAAATGCAATAAAAATAATTGAAAACAGAATGGAGTCAGAAAACTTCAGTAAGGGGAAAAAAACAATAAAAGGCAGGTTGAATATTGTCATTAATAGGTACTCAGCAACTTACTCTGCCAGTTCCAAGAGGATCGTACAGAAGAACGCTGGATCTCTTGCGTAATCCAGATGCAAAAAGATCTTATGCAGTGGGGCAACTAAATATATAAAATTCAGAACAATTAGATATTCTGAAACTACAAACATAAACAGTATATCTGAGCTTGCTTATTATTTAACAAGCCTGAAAATGTTCTTGAACAAAAAAAAAAATCCTTGAAGGAGAAGCATATTATTTTCCATCAAATAGAAAAAGCTAAGATATACTAAATAAACTGAGATGATAGATAGCCGAGAAAGTCTCTTCAATATCCATTTTAACAGAATTTGCACTTTCAGGAAGCTATAACTAGGGATAAATAACAGTATAATTTTATTAATATATAAAAGTATAATTTAATTTTATTAATAACTATGCTATAATTGATTCCATTTGATGTGCGCACCTTTTTTGCAATTCGTGGCATTAAAACAACTTTAAACTTATTTAAAAGGAGGAATATGATGTAAATGTACTAAGATTCTCAATGGTATAATTTGATTGATACGTCAATATCTGCACATACAAGAGAGCAATGAACTAGTAAAATGCATATAAGCTTACCCATGGGTCCAGTCCCTGTCTCTCTGCTGTAATCTATCAAGTCCTTCATACTATTTACCACTTCTGATATCTGCAAACATAAATAAGGTTGTAAAAGACCGATACTAATTCAAAGGATCAAAGTGCACCATCTGAAACATTCTCTAAAACATTATGTACTGGAAAAGTAAGGTGAGTAATGATTGGAAATGGATAAATACCTATAGGCACGCACATATCTCCTTTGTATATCCTAAATCATTTACTAATGGAACTTCCACACCAATTGATGGGCTGATGCAACAAACCTGGAAAAGAAGCATGTCAAGATACTTAGAAAAAGATATGGAAGCTTGTGGTAAAATGGAAAATCTAATTTAAAGCACAAGGTGATCAATGGAAATCACTAGCTAAAGCTAAACTATGGCACAGCCGGCCCAATAAAATAAAATAAACAAATAATAAGAAGAAAGAAAACGCGCACACACACAAGACAACAACAAAAAAGGAGAAAGAGAATATCGGGAAACAAGAAATGGTGGGTATAAAACGGAAATGCACCATTATATCCTTTTCCACTTATACCCCCTATTAGAACACCTAATATGTGTGCTAAGAATTTAATTGAGTTAGGGAAAAGAAAATATTCAAATATAAATTCAGTCTGAACCATTTTCAAATGTGTTTTTAGTCAAAGCTTACTTATATTTACAGATGGAGTAATGATTAAGAGATTCTAGGGCCAAAAGAGTATTTAAAACTCTAAGCAACACACCAGCCAGTATAAAAGGACTGCTTTTTTCCAGAAATCTAGCCTGTTCAAAGTATAGACTCTATTAACAAAGTTCTTGGTTTCTAAAAGTAACGCAGCCAGCTATTGCAACTGCTTTCAGAGATCTGGGAAAGTGTTTGAAATACCTATTGAGAAATGTCAATTCATCTTCACAACAAGAAATCTGTGATACTACAAGATTAAGTTCCCAAGTATTTACAGAGGAAAGATTTAAGCTAGAGTATACTGAACCAAAATGCTTCTACTTAACCACACTGCTGCAATGTTAAAAAGCTTTAACGTAAACATAATGCTATATCAAAATAGTTACTCCAGAAATTGGTTTGGGCTTTTGCTTTTCAGAAAGAGACTCATTTTCTCACTATATTGAAAACAAATACATGTAGTCAGTGAACAGAGAGTGAGTGTGTGTTGTGTGTGAGAGATAGAGAGAGAGAGAGAAAGGGGGAGGAATACCTGTAATGATTCCTAAAAGACCAAGAAACTTTCTCCTTTCAGGTCCGCAGGAAGTACTTGATCCTAGAACAATTTTACAAAAAGAAATAACACAAATCGGTTAAAATAGTATTTAGCTTAACACACCTAATAACAAGGCTTTTTTGCAAACCAGGGTTACCAGATTTGCCAGAGAACACAGAGGAACACAGAGACAGAACACAGAGGAGCATAGAGACAGCGGTCCAAAATGGGAAGAAAGACTTACCAGGTTTGCGAGAGACAGAGACCGCTGCGTTGAGGGAGGGCCAACGAGGGTTGCGTTGATGGTGAGACGAGACAGAGGGCCAACGGGTTGCGTTGAATGGCGATGGTTGAGAAACAGCAATAGGTTCGACGGTCGGTGCGAGGGTTACACGAACGGCATGGGTGCGACGGTCATTCGCTTAGACAGATGAGGATGACGGCGATGAAGGCGATCAACGGTCATGGTGCGATGAAGGCGATCAACGATTTTCGGTCACGGATGGCTGAGAACGGCGCGGGTAACTAAGGCATGGCTGAGAAGGTCACGGAGATGTTGATTGAGGATGAAGACGAAGGCGATGAGCGATGAACGATGAACGGTCATGGAGATTTGTTGGAGGACGGCGCGGGTTACTTAGCTTTTAGGGTTTTTTTTTGTGAGTGGGTTACTTTTGATTGAGGGTAATGTATGTGATGAACTAATGTCATGTTGTTTCAGGGTAAGCTAACGAAAAAAAAGCTAAGTGTGGGAAACTAAATTTTGGGGGGAGGGAACTATGGGTACGGGTTTTTTAGGGTGCCCATGGACAATTGAAACACAAACTAGTCACGCTTTTTAAGCGTGCCGGTTTCTTGATATGGCCACGCTTTTTAAGCGTGGCAGTAAAAAAACGTGGCAAAATTTCAAGTCATTGGCCACCCATGTAAAAGCGTGCCGATTTCCCTCTATCGTCACGCTTTTTAAGCGTGCCAATAAAAAAGCGTGGCCAAATTTCAAGTTATTGGGCACCCTCTTAAAAGCGTGCCGATTTTCCTCTATGGCCACGCTTTTTAAGTGTGGCAAAAAAAAGCGTGCCCAAATCACAAATCAGTGGCCACCCTCACAAAAGCGTGCCCATAGACCACTTTTGGGTACGCTTTAAAAGCGTGGCAAGAAAAAAGGGTGCCGACAGGCCTTTTTTCTTGTAGTGAAAGTCAAAATAAGCTCAACACATTAGATGGAGTTACAAACAAAAAAAATCACATTGCAACTTTTATGTTACCTCTGTCAAAACTATCAATAACATGAGTTTGTTTCACATCATTTTTTAGAACTATAAATCATTCTTGCAATATATTTCACTACAATCATTGTCTTATTCTAAAAAATAAATTCATTTCTACACAACCAAATATTCCATATCACAGAGAAAGATCCTACTAATCATGTTTTGTGCTCTTTTTTTTTTTAACAGCACCGTCCTCCAATTCTCAAAGAGTTCTCTGATGGATCCTGGAATACACCAAGCCCGCCTCACATGAGTAATCCATGCGCACCATACATGTCAAGAATACTCACACGTAACAAACAAATGTTGCACAGATTCAAGGTCCTTGTTACACATCATACAAACATTGTCATTCTGATCAATAATGCCAAATCTACTCAAACGATCATTCGTGTTAACTCGACCTACTAGCACAAACCAAGTGAACAACTCCACTTCAGGGGATACTAGTCCTTTCCAGATTCTATTTGTGTACTTGTATTTAAGGATATCATCCTTCAAAGTATGCTCCTGCAAGACCTGCACAAATGAGTTAGCAGTATAAATGCATTCCTTGTCAAATTTTCACACCACTCTATCTTGTACACTTGCTATCAGTCTCACAGTGTGCAAGATATCTAGCATTTGATTCAAACTTTCAATCTCCCATTGGCGGAGTTTCCTCCTCCATCGGAAGTGCTACACCCACTCTAACCCATTCCAAAACTCACAGTCCTCAATTATAGATCCTTTGTTATTTGAAATCAAGAAAAGTCTCGAAAAGGAATCTTTCAACTTCCCCGACTATAACCCATGTATCCTCCCAAAATCTGGTTGTTCTACCATCTCCTACTACCATAGCAAGTCCATCAATCATCTTCTGTCTGACAATTTACTTTTTTATTTGCAGGTTACATATATCTTTTCACGGGCCCCTTTTGATAGTAAAGCTTGGGTCGATAACAACTGGTTCAGGTTCAGATTATTGCACGAGCACACAATCTTCTTCTATAATGGACATTCTTCCTTAGAAAATCTCCACCACCACTTGAACAATAAGGCAGTGTTGCGAACCATGGCATCTCCCACCCCTAGCCTTCCTAGTTTCTTCGGTGCCTGTATCAACTCCCACTTTACAAGAGCCAACCCAGCTCTTCCATCGTCCTTCCCCTAAAAGAATTTCCGTTGCAATGAAATTAATTTTTCCGCCACCGCAACTGGCATTTTATATAAACTCAGATAGTAAACAAGTAGACTATTGATGACCGACTTAATGAGAACCAACTTCCCTGCTTTACTGAGGACCTTTGCTTTCCACAAAATAAGTTTCTCTTCTACCTTGTCTATTACCGGCTTCCATATTTTTACCAGTCGTGGATTAGCCCCTAGATTAATACCCAAATGCTTCACTGGAAGAGTTGTCGCCGGGCACCCTAATAACTCGCACATCCGATCCACCCCCTCCTGACTGCAATTTACCGGTATCAAGCTAGACTTTTCAAAGTTGATGCTCAGTCTGGACATTACTTCAAAACACCTCAAGAGTCTGTTGTAATTTCTCACTGTTTCTTCTTCTGGTGGACAGAACAATATAGTGTCATCAGCAAACAACAGATGCAATAACTCTATATTATCCTTTTCGACTAGAAGAGGAGATATTCTCCTATTTCTTACTGCCTTCCCAATCATCCTATTCAAGACATCTACAACCAGGACAAAAAGAAAGGGTGACAAGGGATCGCCTTGTTGCACCCCCCTTTCCATCTTGAAAGATTTTAACGGTGACCCGTTGACCATTATGGAGATAGATGCTGACCTAATACACTCTGTAACCCATTCCCTCCATCTAGTACCGAACCCCATCTTTTCTAGCATAATATCAACAAAGTTCCACTTGATTCTGTTATAGATCTTTTGAAAATCCAATTTGATGATTGCCGATGCTCTTCTTTTTAGTTTTAGCCCTTCTTTTTTTAATTTGCTTTCCAATTTTACAATTACTTCAATCACACTATTCCATAGATTAAAGAGTAACAAATTCTTCTAACGAAATTGATCCCATTGATAAGCGGATTAGATTCACTAAACATGTTTTAAATTCGAGACCAAGCGTATATAATTATTTTTGCTGAAAGATTCACTCATTATAGTCAAATACACGACTATAATCTAATCTAAATTATTCCGAACAAAACTTCTAATACCGAACAAACAAACAAAATATTAATAAATTCAATATAATTGCTATTTACATTAGTCTGAAAAAAAATACAACTCTTGTACAAACTCACTTTTTTAATTGCGAAATGTTAAAAAATTATCAAAATTAAATTTATTATTTTTGGTTATTAATTCAATTTTTTTAGTTTAGTTATTTTAATTTAATAATTTAATAATATATTTTATTTTATATTTTTAAATATTAATAATTAATTAATAACAAAAAAATAATAAATTTTAATAATGCCTAACATTCATCTTTTTAATTTTTAATTATTACCTATCATCTAATACAGTTGTCAAAATCAAGTTGTACCAATTTAGTAACAATTGTTCCATGTGTTATATATATATAATTTGCTTGAAATGTGGCCGGTGGCCGTTTGTTCACAAAAATTGCGACAGTCTCATCGTTTATGGACACTACCAAGCGGCAAAAATTGAATCGGTCATTAAATCAGTGGAACGATTTATTCAATAATTTAACAATTTAATTAGAATTAAATTATGGTTGAATTAATTTAATTAAATATATAATAAAATTATTAAAATTTAATATATAATTTTAAATATATAAATTTAATAATTTTTTAATTAATAATATTTAAAATTTTATAATTGACATAATAATTTTATATTTTATTATTAAAAATTTACAGAATAATTTTTTTTTAATTAACTTCTAAGTTTTAAGTTTTATAATCAAGTAATCAGCGAGAATTCAATAATAAAAATTTAGAATCACAAACTTATACAAAAATTTAAACCATCAATAATAAAGAATTTAAATCACGACAATTTTAACAAAAGTCTTTCAATCAAGTATTCAACAAAAATTCAAAATCCAAAAATAAAAAATTCAATATCCAAAACTAAGAAATCCAAAAAAAAATCAAGCAAAAAAAAAAAATTTCAAACTCAGCATCCAAACTAAATTTAAAATTACATAAAAAATAACCTAACTCAAAGTACAATCCCAACTCAAAATCTAGTACAAAAACTCAGCTCAAAAGTCAAAATCTTAGAAATTAAAACTGAAGTCATTAATCACTTTTGACTACATTTTTAAAGCGTGGCAAGAAAAAAGGATGCCGATAGGCCTTTTTTTTTTAGTAAGCAGTGAATTACCAAAGACACGGCGAAGAAGGAACAACGGTGACAGAATGAGCTTGGAAGAGAATCAATTTGCGACAACAAGGCCCTGAGCAGAGATTCCACAGTGAGGTTCCAGGTAGAAATTCACGGAGGAGAGGACGTGCTTGAAGAGGATTGAGCAACCGTTTATGATTGACAAAAACAGGATTAACGAGCAACCGTTCGAGACCGAGCAGCCATGCATTTGCGACGGTAGCGCCAAAACCTTCGAGACCTTCACGCGATGTAGAAGAGAAGAGGATTGAGGAGAAGAGCAACCATTCGTGATGAGAGCTTTCAGACCTTCCAAAGATGACGACGACACCTTTTGTCGCTGTCGGTGGCAATGGCACCCTCTACCCGACGAGGACAGAGACGACGAACTCAAAGCAGTGGTGATGAAACGTGTTTTAGGGTGGGGTTTGGGGATTTGTGAGAGAAAAAAGGGGAGGGGGTGTTCTGTTGTAGTGTTGCCTTTTTTTTTTTAAAAATCAAAACGGCGAGCGAATCGTGATATCACAAAATCGGTACGGTTCAATCAGTTCACTAATTTACTATTGATTCGGTTAACTTTTAAATTGATTTTTTGCAGAACGGTTTTATATATCAATCGGACCAATCAAAAAACTAATTTTTAATTAATCCAGTCGAACCAATTGATCCGATCTAATTTTTAAAATAATGTAATATACATAATTTTTTATTGAAAAAAGACACACTGTTCAAAGTGTATATATAGAGAGATATATATATTATTTAAATATATAATTTTAATATACGAATGGTATACAATGATATATATATATATATATATATATATATATATATATTTGTTTAATTATATTGTTTTAATATTATATAATTAAATATACATATAAATTTATTTTTTATTTATTAGTATACTAAAATTAAATTTTTATTAAAAATTTTAAAAATTAAATTTAAATTAATTTTTTTTCAAGCATACGTAAATAATAAGATGTTTTTACTTTTTTAGTTTGATTATTTTATATCAGATGATCTTATGAATGACCGAATACTTAAAAGAAACATTTAAAATTAAATTTTTTCTTTTTTCATGCATCTTTAAAACTATAACCCAAATGTTCATATTATATATATTGATTATTACATATCAGGTGATTTCTTATATGAATGACCAAAAACTAAAAAAAAGTTTAAAATCAAATTTTATCTTATTTTTTTTCCATGCAGCTTTAACAATAGGCTAAGCTAAGTTTAGTACAGATATTTGTTATTGAATATATTTTTTATTAATATAAATAATATTAGAGTAACCATTAAAATATATGTACGTAAATATAATGTATCTATTATTTACATATTAACTTAAAAAAACAAATAATTTGATTTACCTAATGAAAAAATATATAATTAATAAAAAAATTTATTGATATTAGATTATTAATAATATGATAATAATGTTATCATATCAATGAAATTTGAAATAAATTTAAAAGTGATTCGAATTTAATAGATTAAACACTATAAATGAGAGTAGTAATTCTTTATTTTTAATAATAGGCCCGTAGATTTTTTAATTTATTATACTATTGTTCAAAGTTTATATATAATTATATTGATGTTAGTAAAATGTGCTTTAGATATACATAATTCTAATTTAATGCTAGAAAAAAATATTTTGGTTATGGTGTTCTTTACAATGGTTCGGGACAATGTGGTGCTTGTGATATTTTAGTTTGAGACGAATTTTTTTTGGCAGTGTTTTAGTCGTAACAAACTTTTTTGTATTTAAGTCCAACAAAAAAAACACGCATGCATACATTGTCATATTTCTTTTTTTGTCCTTTTTGATTACATAAATATTTGTTAGAGAGCACAAAAATTTAATGACAAAGCACATAAATTTTTACACATAGCACAAAAATTTTTGTATATGGCAAAAATTTTATCAATATAGTATAAAAATGTACGTTTATATATAGTATAACAATTTGTACCCATAGTACATAAATTTTGTCGCGAATGTAATTTGTTGCTTTGGTGAGTCAATATTCTGAACATGTAGTCCTTAAAAAATTTTCGTGCTGTGAATAAAAAATTTCTGTATTCATAAAATTTTTTTATATTATACATTAAAATTTTTATGCTATATGTATATTGTTGGTTGGGTGTCAATATTTTAGATATGTAGTCTTTTAAAAAATTTTGTGATGTGCACCAAAATTTTCGTGCTGTGTATTTTATTAGTTGGGTGACAATATTCTGGATATGTGGTCATTTAAAAATTTATGTGTTGAGCATCAAAATTTTTTGTACTGTACATCAAAATTTTTATACTGTGAAACAATTTTAATCCTCTAATTTTTTAAACATATAAGAGAAGAAGAAGATGAATAAGACAATCATGATGATAATGATAATGAAGGAGGATGAGAAAGAAAAAGGAGGAGGAGAAGAAATCAAATAAAAGAAGAAGAAGATGATAACATTGAAGAAAAACAAGAGAGGAAGAAGAAGAAGTCGATGGCGAAGATGATGATAACATTGTTTAATAAAAAGAAAGAAGAAGATGACAACAATAATAATAAAGGAGGAGGAAGAAGAAGAAGCGCACTGTAACTTGGTTAAATACTTAATTTAAAAAAGTTTGAATATCTAATTTTATTGAAAGTTAAACACCATTAGTTGAGTTACTTTTTACTGGTATTGAAAAATGAAAACACATTACACTATAACAGATAATATCTCACATTTTAATAGATCTTCTATTTATTTGATGAAATAATTAAAAGATTATTTATGATTAAAATCTTCACAACTTATCAATGGATATAACTATTTTAGTATAAATAATTTATACGTCTGGACATGGATGTTTTTATTTGAATATTTTGTTTGGACTATTGAGTTTATATTCTTAATGTCCTAGTGCAGATATTGACAGGAAGAATTGAAACTTTAACATGAATTCATGAACACACATTTTGGCTAATTTAATTCGCTATAGTGATAAACAAGTGACTCTTTTTATTATGCAAGAGAGATTGATTAGATTAGCGCATTTTTTATAGGTTATAATATATTTAGTTACGCAGTGTTCTTGATTACCTCTACATCCAGCAAATTTGGGGGAGATATATACATGTATAAAGTGAAAAAGTGTGGTCTTAATGAGTTGATGTTACGGCAGGAGTTTGAATTTAGTTGTGAGGGGGGATTGAGAAACAAAGAGAAGGCCAATTACGCTATCAAATCATAGTGTGTAATAAATGATTTGAGGACCCATTAAGAATAAAGCTTTCATGTGAGTGCCTCTCAAGTAAAAGCTATTTAGTCTAGTCACAAGTATGTGCCCAAAACAAAACAATCTTTGCCTCAAATAATGTCTATCTAATCATTACAATCTTTAAGCTCCAATCATGCCCTCAACGGTGAAGATAGATGCCAACCACCCCCCCCCCCCCCCCAAAAAAAAAAATAGTAGTAGTTTAGTAGGATAATTATTGTTACAAAGTTATGTTAAATAGCCTTGTTTGTTTTCCTTTGTGGAACATGAACCCTGTTTCTCCTGCATGTATACCAAACCTTATTGACTTGTGTGTTGATGTATTTATGTAATAAGTCCCACCATACACATGTGATGCTGCTTAATTTGACCCCCAAAACAAAGTGTTCCACTCGTTAACACAATTCAATGTGATGTGATTTGTGAATGAGACACGGTATGCACCCCCCTTCATCTTATTAAAATATTTGATTACCTTTTTAGGCTTAATCATATAAAAGTAGTACTCGGCGTTCTTCAAGTAACGGATGGGAACTTATATGAACAAAATATTCAAAGGAAAAGGACACAAGTCACTAAAGTGTTTCTTGACAAAATGCTGCATGTAGATCTTTATCATTTCATGAAGTCATGTTAAGATTAAAAAAACCAAAAACATGATGTTCATCTTAGAAAGAATGTTTCTTAATTAAGCATCTTATAATTTGGTCAACTTATAATCACTATATTAGGTTCGAAGAGAATAGCTTTTACTGAGAATTTTTTTTTCCCTTTTGGGTCAGGTCCTGAACAATGTTTTGAAACAATCCAATTATTATCATATTTTTGGACAGTAACAATCCAATTATTTGTCATTATGAAAAAGACGTTGTATTGAATGGGCCAAAATTTGAATTATTAAAACCATATGATGTTGCGAAATAAAATAAGCCCAACCATTACTTGAGAGTTGAGACTCCAGCTTATATCCGAGTCCAAACGAATTTAGAAGACAAGCATCCTTGCTTTCAAAAATAATTAGAGAAAAGAGTAGAGTTAGTACTCAAGCCGGTGAGGATTAAGATTCTCTAAATTTTGAATTTTATCTTAAAGGATAAAAAAGTATAATTTTTTATTATTTATTTATAAGTAGGACTAAAAATCATTTAAAGATAAAAGATCACACTTTATCTTCTAAAGTAAAAATTTAAAATTTAGAAGATCCAAATTCGACCCGTAAAATTGCACTCATAATTTTTAAATGAAAATAATTCTATTAAATAAAAAATTTTACCTATAACTCATATAAATAACTTTAAATTGGTCTCTAAAATTGGCATCCATAACTTATATTAGCCATGTGGAGCTTTGTATGATATTATCGAAGAGTTGGAATTTGGAGAGGAAAATAGGATAATTCGCTTTGAAAGTATGATAAATCTAATACCTATGAGTGTGTGTGGTTGGAAAAATATTAGAGTATTTTCAGAAATATTTAGATAGAAATATCTTATTTTTTTGTTTATTTCAAAATTTAAAAATATATTTTTAGATAAACTAGTATATGAGCTCGTGCTTAGCACGGAAAAATTTATAAAAGTAAAAAAAATTATATGCTTCGATATTTAAAATAAAAATACAAAATAATTATTATTTTAAGAAATTTATAAAATTATTATCAAAATCAAAGTTTAACTTAAAAAGTGAGTAATAATTATTTTATATTTTTAAGGTAAAATAATTCTCTACTGATACAGAATTTAAAATAAAATTAAAATATTTATATTAGAATACTTTTTGTTAGAGACTTCTCTATAAATAATATTGATGGTTAAATTTGCAGACATTCCTACGTGACTCATAAGTAAAATTTTTAAACCTATCTTACTCTTAATTCTTGAAAGTGCCATATAGTTGGCCATGTGTAAAAACTGGTTTGGGCAAGTACAATCCAACATGAGATAAAATTTGTCCCTGAGACTTATTAATTGTCATGGCAAACGATACTATTATGGAAAACTGTCTTCGTTGGAATCTAACTGGGACGGTTTTATTTGTTGGTACCATATTCATTCTTGGAATCAAAGCAATATGACCAACATTGTTACCTGTTAAGACTTCACATTCTATGACATAATTTTCAAGCTTCCTAACTTGTATCCTTGTACCATTATAAAGACCACTGGATTGGTCAATATTTCTTAGTAACATCACCAGAACATCAACTTTGAGTATAAATTTATGTGGAGGCAAACCAGTGCAATTTATGCTATTCAGTAATTCAGGACCATAGAGATCTAGTTGACTCTCCATATTCCTTTCATCCATACGAATGAAATCCGAACTAAGATATAATTTTTTTTCCTCCAGGAATGATAGCCATCAGATGGTTGTTGATCTCTTCAACGATGTCTAGCGTGGGAGCCAGTAAGTTCTTGCTTTGAAAAAATCCTTTGAGGACATGTTTTCTAAAATATTTTGATAAGAAAAATGAACCAACTCATCAAATGACTGGTCCAAAGAAGGAATAACAATATCTCCTGAAAGACATATCTCAGATTCACCATCCATATTGTCACCTATTAGACCATCACCAACTTTCAATAACCACTCACCAAATTGCTCTGTCTCATCTTGATCTGAAGCAGTCGTCCCTACAGAGAGTCTCATGTTTTTTGTTAGTTTGAGCACCTGACAAAACTTTCAAAAGTAAGACGAATTCATGGTTGAATGAACGATATCTTGCCTCGATTCTCATAGAATGACAGGAAGAATTTGTCTAAAGTCTCTACCTAGTACAATCACTTTTCCTCCAAAGGACAAATCTTTGCTATATGTTAGAGAACACCTCATTATATCACCCAAACATTTATCAGGTGCTTCATAATAGTACCTACTAACCATTGGAGCCTCATCCCAAATTATAAGTTTGGCTTTCAATAGCAACATTGCTTGAGGGGAACCAGGTTTGATGTTACATACAGAATCCTCAGTTATATTCAGCGGTATTTTGAACCTTGAGTATGCCGTTCTTCCATTGGGAAGAAGTAAAGATGCAATACTACTCGAAGCAACGTTTAACACTATATCATCCCTTGAGCGAATCTCAGCAGACATAAGGTTCCAAAGAAATGTTTTTTCAGTACCCCCATGACCATATACAAAGAAAAAAACCCCTTCATCACAATACACAGCTGTAACAATTTTATCGAATGCATATCTCTGCTCAGGTGTTGCATTGGCTAACATGTCTGAGGCATTTTTCTTTAAATCATCCCTGTTAAAGTTTAGCTCTTCCCTAATAACCCTTTCGGTTAACAAAGAACTATCAACTTTAGTTGCTAAAGGCATAGGAGGATAGTCTTTCAAGATTTTACCATAGGAATGTAAGATCTTGTCTATATCCACTAAGCACAACTGCTTAATCTCATCATCTGACATTGTTAACTCTGCATATTATACGATACTGTAAAAATTCAATCAAACTAAAAATGATCAATAAGAAAGAACTTTTATCATTGCAATTAATATAAACTCACTCCTCATGTCATCATGGCTCTCTGTCAATACAAAATATCATCTGAGAGTTCATATCAACATCTATTCCAGACATGTTTTGGTCTTGAGATATTGTTGGATGTTAATAGAATGACAAATAATCTCCTAACATATGATCCTGAGGCCCATGAGCTTGCTTCCTTAATTGCATCAATGAATTTTTTGTCATTTTGCAAGAGTCTAAGGGCAAAGTATGCATCTCTATACGTAGCATAAATTGTTCCTCCTACTGTTCTTATATCGCAAAAACTCATACATCCTCTTTGAGTATTCAAGAGAAGTCGTTGGTAATATTCTTCGGTATTTGTTGCAAAAAACTTGGTTAAAATCTCACTTTTAAGTTGTTAAATGGATTAAGGTACGCTATTTTAATTATTATAGCTACACATCCGCATAAGAATAATTTTCTTAAAAAATATAGAAAAATAAAAAATTGTATAATCTACAGATTATAACTGTTGAAAGTTATTTGAACATTTATTTTCTAGTGTAGATAAATCGAATAAAATGGACATGTGGTACAGGCTGTTAAGATTTTAAATTTAAATCATTAAAGATCAAAATTGAATATAAACTCGTCATTACCTGCAGGTACATAAGTCAACCTTCCAATTGCGAAGCCTTTCTTTCGAGAAAACCACTTTGAAGAATCGTCCTTCCAAACAAACTTGGTTGGAAACTCAGCATAAGTCAGACTTCGAGCACAGGGATATGACATGTTCGCTGTGATCCATCCCAAAAATATGGACTTATGAGATATTGCTTTTTCGACGATATCATTCACATTAGAAGTTTCACCATAAACCACAAGTTGCTCATCCTCCAAATGGAATGGAAGTCTAATCACAAATGGTTCTTTCTTTTGGATTTCGTATCCAAATAGACACCAGATTGCCTCACATGCCGAAATGTACCTACAATCGTAGTAATTCCTAATTTTGTCAACAACTTATGTGGCTTCTGACGGATCACCAGCATTGTATAGAGTAGCTGTGACGCGGTTATTACCCTTGTGTACATAATTAAACAGATACTTAATAGAACTTGTTTGGCATGTGTATTCCACATTTATGTGGCACCCGAACTTGAGCAACAATTCTGGATTATACGAAACAATGAACTTATTGTCTAGTACACATTCCATTTTCTTCATTGTTCGACCATTATCAGTACGCCTATATTTGAAAAATCTGGCCTCATCAATGAGTGTTCGCTGTCTAAACTCTTTAGCATAGAACTTTGAACAGGATCCATTCTTCATGCAAGGTGAATTCTTATTGTACGGACCACATGGACCATGTACCATGTAATTTTGAAAAGCTCCATGTAGATTTGGTCTTTTATTTTCATCAGGAATCTCAGCTGTTATATGTTTGTCTATGTCATCTGGTGTTTGTGGCTTGAACTCGTTACTCATGAATAAAAGGATATGTGCATGCGAAATCCCTTTCTTTTGAAACTCTACAGTGCAAACGTCTGAAAATTGAAAAAGACAAATGAGCAAAGCATTACAGCATAAGATTTTAATAAAGCATTGCATAAACACAGACTTACATCCCAAAATTTTGCCAAAAATTTTTTCCTCTTTTAGGTCATCAATCAAACCATCAAACTTGATCTTGAAAACTCGACATAATATATCAGGACGGTCTTCTGCCTTCAATCCAATGGGAGTCACTTCTCTTTTTATCTCATCCCATTCAGGGTTACAGGTCATGGTGATAAAATAGCTAGGATATCCTACATATCTGTAAATTACAAATGCATCTTTACAATTATTCATCATATACCTAGGTCCACCGGTAAAAGTAGTGGGAAGAATGATTATTTTGCCAAACCTTACAGCATCTACATCCCCGTTTATAAGACTTTCATCCAGACATTTGTATTATCAACCCTCAACTGTGGTTGTTTACGCTTAAAGAATTTTAACCTCTCTGATTCTACCATTGTGTAGGTATCTACTAGAAACTGTTGGAATAATCTCTTTGATCTCAGAATTAATAGAGATTCACTTGTCCTTTTCAGTAGTCAAAAAGCAAAGAATTATCGCAAAGTGATTGTTTTGTTTTTCTTTGTAGGCCTAGCAGAGAATCTGATATTGCAATATCCAAATAAAATCCATCATCCCCATACGGAAAAAACAATGGATATTGCAAGGCTAAATAAGATGGATTAAAAATATCAATCCGCTGGAGCTTTCTAGATTGACTCTCTATAATAATATCTCTATCTTTGCTAAGTTGTACGACATCACCAACAATCAACGCAGCCATTTCAGATGTAGATGGCAAGTTGTATGTCCTGCCATCTGTAGTCCTTTTACTAATCAACTTAAACCTTATGTTTGTGCAATTTTTCTATTGGTACCTATCTCTTGCATAGCAAAAACTCTTTTTCAAACTATTATATTTGTCTAGCATGTTTCTTAATATTGTCACAATTTTCCTATCCCGCTCATTTATAGCTTCATTGGAACTGCGAAAAAAAAAACAATAAAATTTATGTTATTTTCTCTCACAGATAAGAAATAACTAAAAAGTTTGATTGGTTGCATAAAAATTACCGAAGTGTGCCTATTCGATTATCAATCTCATTTTCTGTTTCATAGATATATAGTTGGACAAATGTTGGTCGCAAACTATCAGGAGGAAGTAAGCTACCAATGCTATAGTAGTTTTGACCCCAAGCTTAAAAATTGGAGGAGCAGTCCCATTGTTCTCCCCATGGTTAATTTTTTCAGTCATTGATGTAAAACAAAAATATTGAATTAAATGTCCTTATATTTTTTAGGAAATGAATACTTCTTTGATCTCCTCCAGTATAAAGCTGAATGAGCTCATCAGGAGGCACAGAAAGTAGAGGAAGCTCGATCTTTCCTTCCATACAACATAATAAAAACTTTGGTTGAGGCGACTGTTTGGATTTAGCAAGCCTTTTAATTTCTCCAAACCACATCCATGCTTTACAGTGTTGATATTGATAAATAGGATTTCCTATATCCCAGACATCTGCTGATTGAACTCTCTTTAGATACTCAGTTGTCATACCGATACAATTTAGTCCATGATGTACACAAAAATGCAAATAAACATACAGATAAAATTTTTACATACTGTCTAAGGTTTCTAAGGATGGTATAAAATTATCTTCCATATTCCATCCAACATTAAATCTTTATAACCATTCAAAACTATAATAAATAAAAATTATAAAAAATACAAATATATATATTGATGTATTACTAATAATTCATATATCTTGCAAACTACAAACCTAAATTCTTTGATATAATGAGAAATTACCTTCATCATCAACAAAAGGGTCAACATTTTGGCCACTTTGTGTGTCACCGCTTGGTGGGTGCGTCTTAACAGTCAATAAATTTATATCTTCATAAAGTTGTGCCAAATTAATAGCCACCGAAGCAACAACAGAGGAAGATTGTCTTTTTTGTACCCCAATGAAGAAAAAGGACAAGAGAGAGAGAAGGAGATAAGGAGAGAGAGGGGGAGAGAGAAAAGGAAAAGACGGAGAGAGAGAGAGAGAGGGGGGAGAGGGAGAGAGGGAGGAAGAGAGAAGAGGAAGAGAGAGAGAGAGAGGACAGAAAGAGAGAGAAGGGGGAGAGGAAAGGAAAGGGAGAGAGAGAGAAAGAGAAAGAGAGGAAGAGGGATAAGAGAGAGAGAATGAAAGAAAGGGATAAAGAGAAAAGGGAGAGAGAAAGTGATAGAGGGAGAAAAAGGAGAAAAAGACAGAGGGGAGGGGAGAAAGAGAAGGGGGAGAAAGAGAGAAAAAGAAAAGAGAGGAGGAGAGAGAAAAAAAGAGGGAAAGGAGAGAGAGGGCGAGAGAGTGGGAGAGAGAAAAAAAGGGGGAGAAAGAGAGGGAAGAAGAGAGAGAGGAAGAGGGAAATAAGAGAGGAAGAGAGAAAAGAGGGAGAGAGAGAGAGGGGCACAGATTCGGTGTGCCGAAATTCTTTGGCACACCAGTGCACATGATGTTTATGTTTGGCTGATCGGTGCGCCATTTGAGGGTGGCCGTCGGATCTCTCTGTTTTTTCAATCCAATGGTAGAGATTACTCTTTCTCTCTCCTCCTATGATTGGTTAGTGATGTAGGTGTGTCAGAGGGGTTAGTTTGCAAGTTTCACTTTGTAGCTGGTTATTTTTGTTACAATAAAAAATTAGTTGGGGTTATGTAGAATTAGTTTATCATGTTTTAAGAACTAAATTAATGGCTGTTAGTGATTCTGTTTAACGCCAAATCAGACATGATAGAGGAGGGCTGAGAGAGAAGGAAAAGCGCCGTGGACGTCATTTGACGCATACAAGATAAGCTGCGATGGATACGTATCCGTCACTGACCCGTCAATGGAGTAACGGAGTTGCAGGAAGCTTTCTCCTACGGAGTCACACTGCAAAGCTGCCTGCTCTCCGAAATGCGGCCTCTGTTGCGACTCGTTGGTTCGGAGGATGAAGATCTGCATAGCGTCCTCGCCGGAGCTGGATTCGATCACCGTCGGATAACAATGAGTGATGTTTCGGCTAGATGCCTGGGTTTGCCGGAGACGCCCAACAAGGAAGGATCGAAGCGGCGCGGGGATGGTGGGCGACAGGATGACGAAGGAGAAGCCCTTGGTGTTACGGGTCGGGCGGGTTAGGTTAGAACACAGTTGGTTGAACTTGGGTCAATCGTGATGGGCCTCTGGATTTTTTTCCCTGAGATGCACATTTTTTCTGAAACCAATGCTGGGCTCAAGTGTTGGGCTATTAAAAGTGTTGTTAAAACTAGATAAATGGTCTAGTATGGTGGTCCTTTTCACCGCACGAGTTGGTGCGGTGTCGAAAGAGGCAAAGAAAGGAAACGATGAAGGGGGTGCAGAGGTGCGGTCTTTGTCGCCAGACAGGGCATGATCGAGTTTCTTGCCACTTAAATCCCAACAGCAGAATGAACACACAAGAGGGTGCATCATACTTTATTGGTGAGGGCAAAGGTGAAACTGGCACAAGGGAGGACTCGTCTGCGGAGGATGAGGTAAGACTTTGCCAACAAATTTGTTTAGTCGTCTTTTTCAATTAATGTATTGCTGTTCATCGATTCCTAGTTCATGGCTAACTGAAAGTATCGTTGTAGCTGGCATGGGACGATGCATCGGACGTTGCCTTGGACGAGGGTTATGATTCACAGGCCACAATTTGGTAACCATTCATTATTTTTAGTGCGCTCACAACTAAATCCAGTGGGAACGTGGGTCTTCAAATTAGGCAAAGGTTTGGTGATGCAGCAGTTGTTTTAGCTTCTTAGAAGATCATGCGTGATGTTCTATGTTTGGGCAAACAATAGGTAGCTATAGAAAACTGTTTTGGACTGTTATACTTCCAATTTGACCATATCCAGGCCGCTATATGACTTTATTTTGTAACGCCCTATATTTAAACTGGAAATTATTGTAGAGCATCCATGGTGCTGTATGAATTGAAATTGCAAATTAGTGTAGAGAGCATCTATGCTGCTGTGTGAATTGGAATTGTACAGTAATCTAAGGAACACTGATATTTTGAAAAGTTCTTAGTTACACCGGTCATAAGATTGTATCATGTACAAAAAGAGTTAAGTCTAGCAGTTGCAACACATCAACAATCAGAACACAAAAAGTTGTTGCCAAATCAGAAAAGGCAATCCAAAATAACATGGTCAGCTAGTTCATCAACCCAGTTGGATTCATTCAAAATCAACAAATTGGACCAACAGCTCCACTTCTGGGTGGGTACTGGAGATCTCAAAGACAGCCAGCTTGGGCACACTTATGTTACACTTGCGCAAGAAACCCACCCACCCTTGGCTAATGGTGCCACAATTGCGCCTTCTTTTGCCCTCGTATTTGCTGTAGACGGCCCGGACGGAAATCTCCCCCGATCTGAGAGTGACCATGACACCATCGTTGACGTCGTCTCCAAAGTGCGGCACATTTAGCTGGGCAAACCAAAATGGAGAAGGAGATGAAGTTAAGGACATGTGTAACATGAATGCAATGTGCATGCAGTCAAACAGAATGAAACGACAACTACTGACGATGGCATTATGAACAATTAGCATGCAATTGGGTGCTTCTTTCCCTAAACAATGGAATTTAAGTATTTAACAACAACATACATTACCAACAAATTTTTGTAATGAATTTGAAGTCAACAACCGATCCACCAGATAGCCAACCATTAACAATTAAGCAACAGCAGAGGACAGAAGATGTGGAACACGTAGAAGGGCACACATGCCAACAAAGTAAGGACCAGCGAAAGAACAACACTTTATATAGACCAGGTAGGCCGCCACATTACTTTTAATAGAGGGAACAGCAGGGGAACAAAACAGATAATGCGGTCCCCAAAGTTAAACAACGTAACACGTGCATATATAGTGGAGAGGGAAAGCCATTACCAGGAAGTGGGTGCCCAAGAGCCTTTTTGTGATGTGCATGATGAAGAAGGGGTGCTCGGACAGAAATGTCTGCTCCACCTCAGCTGCAGCTGCGCTCCTGGGGACATTGATGCACCCCGTTTGACGCCGGGGCGCTTCAGGAGCGCGTGTACGGTTCCGTGGAACCTTCGGGGGTGTGATGTCGTCGGCTTCATCACCGGACGTAACATACGTCCTCTCCACACCCGGTGACTGAAAGATGCGAATGCTGAAGTCGTCTCTGCCCTTGTGCTTGAACAGCAGAATGTTAGATGGTTGTAGCTTGTATTCATGATAGAACCTTTGCCATCCCCTGCCGAGAGTGATCTCTTTCCACCCCTTGGGTCTGCATGCAATCTTGTAGGTATGGTTTGACCCATCGGCGACCGTGACATAGAGATGGTTGCTACCTTTGGGGAGGAGCCCATTCGGTAACGGTAGACGCTGCATATAAGGGCACATGAGGAGTCGGCGTAAGAGATAGAACAAAATGCGGAGAGGAGAGTCAGAAATAATGGAAAGAACAGAAGAGCAAGCTTTAACCTACCATCGGTCGCGACGGATCTCCTGCCGCTTTGATAACCCTAACGATGTCACCTTTCGCGTGTTCTCGTACCATTTTCTCGTCCAGGCACCAACAGAGAAGAAGGGGATATTCTTAGTTAGGAGAACAACACCAACAGAGTGGACAGCGTGTGAATCGAGCGGATATGAAGGGTGAATCCTATCTAATTAATTAATTTAGTCAGAGTTCCACCCCTTAGCACTGTGTGCCATCACCCTTCCATAAAGTCTTCCTCGAGAAGCCAAAAAGTTTCGTGCTTGATGGGTCAGATGGGAATGTTTTTTTTGTGGTTGTGTTAAGCGAGACTTTGGATTTTAAAACAATTTTGTCCTGGCTCCGTCTCCATTAGAAGGCCATAGCCCATAACCAATCGATACGCTCAAAAAACACATGGAACCATATATTGTGGGCATAAACTTGACCATTAACTTGACCATTAACTTCAACCTCTCGGACCTAACCCCGAAGAGGTCATCCAAGATTTTCCCAAGCCTAGCCTCCCAAATTTCCTCTCTCCTGACAAGTTCGGCCTCAACGAAGTCACATTCCAAGGACTTCTAATCTGTACGGACGATGTCGGTCAGCTTGGACATTGGCTGTTCTGTGAGGTAGACGGGACTAACGGCGTGGTCGGTGACGGTCTCCTTAGACATTTTCTTGGAGGTACACAGCGGAGAGAGCAGTGGATGGTGGCAGGAAATAAGGAGGGGGATATGGATAGACAGAGAGGTGAGAGAAGGAGTTACCGCAGAGAAGAACTGGGAAAGAAGAGATAACAAATTTAATGTAGTTTTAAATTTAAATTTAAAGTTATTTTTCAGCGTTCAGGTTTTAAACCTACGTTTAAGATGTCTTCGATTCCTGTGCCAAACCAAAAAACGAAGCATCGGTTACAGTGGGCGTAAATGAAAATAATTCCGAATGTTTATTCCGGTAGTGTAAAACCGATTTGCAAGGATAACTCGATAGACAGGTCTTTCATAACGCACCCGTAAATAGTTGCCGAAATGTTCTGGAATCATAAGTTGGAAACGTTAAATGCTAACGGCTCAAGACAATTCCGTAATTTTGTTTAAACCGCTCAAACGACTTGTTTTATTTGGGTGAATTACAGGCAGAGGGGCTGAGTTATGAGTAACAACAAACAATTCACGATAAGCAGAGAACGAACCGATGAAAGTAGATATAATAATCGCTACGGAGTTTTAATTAGCTTTTCATAAGATCAAAAGGACGACGAAACAAACAAACCAGATAGATCATTCAATGCTTTGGTCATCGACAAAAAACCAAAACAACATAAAGATGTCACCCATGTGAACCAGTTCAAATACCTCCGTCACTGTCTTCATCCTGCTCCGGTCGAACGCCTGCCTGGCGGGACAAAGATTTCTCCTTGGCTTTCAAAACATCGACGACACTGTTTGCCAGGAGTCGCCAATTTGAGCTTTCCGCCATCATTTCGGTTGCTTTGTCATACAGTCGTCGACCGCCCGCGTCATATTGTTGCAAGTTCCTGCGAAGCAACTTTTCATCCCGTCGCCGTGCCTTCTTCTCTTCCTCCAGTTGATCCTCCTTTTGCTTCAATTTGACCATTAAGTCTACGTTCTTGGCATCGACCTGGAAGAGTTCCTTTGCCGCTTTTTCAATCCTAGCCTTCCATAACTCCTCCCTCCTGACAAGTTCGGCCTCAACGAGGTCAAAATCCGCGGACTGTTCATCTGTACAGAAGATGTTGATCAGATTAGACATCGGCTCTTCCGTGAAGTCGATGGGACTAATGGTGGGGTCGGTGACGGTCTCCTTCGACATTTTCTCAGAAGTACACAGTGGAGAGAGCAGTGGAGGGCGGCAGAAATAAGGAAGAGGATAAGGATAGACGGAGAGGTGAGAGAAGGAGTTACGGCAGAGAATAACTGGGAAAGAAGCATTGGGAGGTAGGGTTTGTCATTAAGGGGCACGTATACATATACCGTGTAAATTGGGAAGCTTCGTCGAATAAACGAGTAATTAATGTACTTGGTTTATTTTTGGGAAAATAAACGATTTATATTTAAAAACTAGTTCGATGGAAGAAAAAAAAAGGAACATTTTGCGTTAATATAGTTTTAAATTTGTTTTTCAATTGCCCTTCAATGCTCAGCTTTAATAATTACGTCTAGGATCTCCTCGATTCACGTGCCAAACCCACAGATGGAGCATCGGTTACAGTGGGCATAAATGAAGGCGTATGTGGCACGGTACCCGACTTATCTGGTAAGGCGTTTTACAGTATATAATCTCCCTCCCCAGCGTTCCCTCATCGCGTCTGGTCTTCTATGCTAACAACGCAAGATAATTCCCTAATTATGTATCAACCCCTCAGATAATTCCCCGTTTTTTGCTTGGGGCTGTGAACTATCAGATACGTATACATTTAATTGATACAAAACAGCCCAAAAAATTGTTAACTCAATGGCGAGTCGCCGAAATGCGTGTTTTGCATATTTATGGGAAATTATTTCAATTTAAATCAACTCAAATTATTACTAACAATACAGGAGATGAGAAGATATTGATAGTTAACCGCATCTGGATTAAGCGAAATTATACTGACTAGAAGCATAGAGTATTAATCTACCGAAACAATGCCATTCAAAATGGAAATGACTCAAATTTGGTTGTTGACGTGTAGTCGTCATTGGCGAGGAAGGATAAACTGATTAACAATTCAATATTAACGGATTTTCGAAATCGAACCGATGAAAGTAGATATAATAATCGCTGCCAAGTTTTAATTAGCATTTCAAAAGATCAAAAGGGCGACCTAACAAACAAACTAAATAGATCGTTCAGGGCTTCAGGTTTCGACAGAAACCAACGCAACATAGAGATGTCACACATGTGCACCAGGTCAAATTCCTCCGTCCCTGTGGTCACTCTGCTCCGGTTGAACGCCTAATGGAGGGGACAAAGATTTCTCCTTGACCTCCAAAACATCGACGACCCTTTGTGCCAGGTCACGCCACTTTGAGCTTTCGGCCATCATTTCGTTTGCTTTGTCATACATTTGGCGAACGGTCGCTTCACACTGTTGCTGCTCCATGCGCAGAAACTTTTCCTCCATACGCCTTGCCTTCTCCTCTTCCTCCAGTTGATCCTCCTTCTTGTTCAACTTGACCATTAACTTCAAATTCTCGGACCTGACCCTGAAGAGTTGCTGTGATATTGTTTCAACGCTAGCCTCCCAAATTTCCTCCCTCCTGACAAGTTCGGCTTGAACGAAGTCACATACCAGGAACTTTTCATCTGTACGGACGATGTCGATCAGTTTGGCCATGGGCTGTTCCTTGAGGTAGACGGGACTGACGCCGTTGTCGTTGACGGTCTCCTTCGACATTTTCTCGGTAGTACACAACGGAGAGAGCAGTGGAGGGTGGCAGAAATAAGGAGGTGGATAAGGATAGACGGAGAGGTGAGAGAAGGAGATACAGCAGAGAAGAACTGGGAAAGAAGCATTGAGAGGGATAGGGTTTGTCATTAACGTGCAGTGTAGGCCCTATAGTGTAAAGTGAGAAGCTGCTTCGAATACTTTTTTTTCCATAGAAAATGTGTAATTAATGTACGTCGTTTTTTTTTTGAAAAAATAAAATATTTATATTTAACGAAAAAGAAGGGATAACAAATTTAATGTAGTTTTAAATTTAAATTTAAAGTTATTTTTCAGCGTTCAGGTTTTAAACCTACGTTTAAGATGTCTTCGATTCCTGTGCCAAACCTAAAAACGAAGCATCGGTTACAGCGGGCGTAAATGAAGGCATGCGTGGCACGGATCCTGACTTATCTGGTGAGCCGTTTTGCAGTTTATAAGTTCACTACCCAGTTTTCCTTCATCGCATCTGGTGATCCATACTAACGACGGTCCTCCTGTAAACTTCCCCTTCCACCACCTATTCAATAAATTTAGATCAAATAGGATGAGATCTAGTGCAACCACCGAGAAAGGCAGAATAAGAGAGAATGCCGGATATGGGAGAAGGAAAGGGAAAGGGAAAGGGAAAGGGGTCCCACCACGCGTCTGTCCGCTGACTCTGCTGCCTCGCGAAATATGGGAGAGAATTGCATCAAGGGTTGCGTCGTCCTCGATCCAGGATCTGTTTAACATGCAGGCGACCTGCAAGGTATTTTTGGACACAGGCCGCTCATCTGCGGTGTACAAGGTGGCCTCCATGGCGGAGATACCCGTCGTTTTCGGTTATGACTTGGAGGACCGTCCTGAGGATGGGTTCCTTTATGTAAGCGCGCGCGCGCAGGAAATCCAGGCGCTATATTCCGTATAGGGATAAGAGAATTCTGCTGGATGGGCCGACACATCGCTGGGGTCGACACCCTGCTTGAAGCCGCCGATGCGGGTGATGTCCAAGCCCGCTACATGTGTGCGATGCTGCTGTTGACGCCAGGTGTTGGGGACGGGGCGGACGCTGGAATGGGGGTTGAAATGTTTGAGAACGTGCTGACTGCTGGAAAAATCGAAATGTGCTGAGAACTCTTCGGGCAGTTGTTCGCAAATCCACTGATTGGGGTGCACCCGTCGGATCCAGGGAAGCCCGTCGTCTGCCGGTCAAGCGTCTGTCCGACCCGCGGGACCATGGGTGCCACCAACGATTCCTCGACTGTGTCCTGCGTCCACTGCCTTGCCGAGTTTGAGGTGTTGCATTTCTTTAGTCTATTTACTTTCAGATGAAGTTTCGCTGTAACCAAAGCTGAATGTATTTTATTGTTAATGAGTCGGGTGTTTGGGTTGGGTGGCCTTGTAAATCCCCGCTTTCGTGGACCAGATAAGTAACATATTTGAACCGATGCATATCACCGTGTTCAAACATTTAAACGGTCACACGCATAACCTTCGATAGAAGCACTATTTCATAACTTCATTAGCTAATAGGCCAAGCCGAATAAATAAAAAAAAAAAACGGGCCATAAAAGTTCAATATTAGCGTTGGGACTAAACAGTACAATAGTAATCCTAAACATACATTGCCGGGGATGGGAGGGGTCGGTTTATGGTGTCTCCATCCCGTTGTTGCACTGACCCGTAAGACCTGGGACTTCACCTGTCCAGCAAAACGTCGGCCATCTGCTGTATGATTTAATTACAATAAATGCTTCTTTAATCAATATAATTATTATAATATATGAATGCATCGGTAAACGAAAACATCTAGGAAAACATATGCGGTACTGAACCACGGGCAACCCCCCTCCCCCTACCCCCCGAACGGCAGTATATTATATTAAAAGCAAAATGCCACAAGGGCATCTACAAATTCGTCCATCCTCCTTTTGTAATCTCCAATAATCCGTCCTCGAAGTCCCTCCAAATGGCCGGAAGTTCCCAAAAGGACAAAACGAAACTGGAGGTATCCGTTCAGCACGAGTGTCTGCCGAATCTTCTTCCTCTCGAAATATGGTCGAGTATTGCGACAATGGTTGCATCGAATTCGATTGAGGATCTGTTCAACATGCAGGCGAGTTGCAGGTTATTTGCATCTGCATGCAATTCTGACGCCGTGTACAGGCACGCCTTGGTGTCGGTGTTGCCGATCGCTTGCTTCCTCGACTACTCCGGTACGCCTGCAATGACATTTCTGCGTCGATGCGCCAGAGTGCGGAATCTGGCCGCTATGCTCCGCATTGGGATGTCTCATTTATTCTGGTGTGGCCACCGTAGAGGTGGTATGCAGACCCTGACCGAGGCAGCAGAGTTGGGCGATGTGGAGGCCTGCTACATCGCTGCGATGCTGCTTCTGTCGCTTGGTGACAAAACAGATGATGAGGTCTGCCGTGGATTCAAATTTTTTTGCGTCGTTCGTGAGTCCGGCACAGTCGAAAGGTGCAGGGAGGTCTTCACGCAGGTGTTCGCCGGCCCGTGGTCCGATATACCCCCGGTGAACCCAGAAGAGTCCGTGTCATGCCGTTCCGGTAGTTGCCGTACCCGTGGGACCATTGGTGATGACAGCGATCTGTCCAGTGTGGCGTGTGTGCAATGCCTGGCCGAATACGAGGTGCGGAAGTTCTTGGAGACTTATTGCGTTTAAGTAGTTTTGTAAACCCCGACGATGGAGATGCCGATCATGCTAATTGCTATGCGTACTGATGGTGTATTTTACCTTATTTTTGTAAACATTTTTTTTGTTAAAGAACAGTCTTTTCGATCAATTATCATGTGGAGTACACAGACGACGCAATTAAGTCGTATCTTGGCCATAACTTAGTCTGAATAATTCTTTCTTCTTGACTGGGAAATGATCTGGACCTTGCACTATTGAAGTGACGTTTGAATGGACATAAGACTGTAGAGTTAATCAACCTTTTCCACCATCGGAAGGATTTTTTCTAGGGCTGCGTATTGAGATCGCGACAGGGAATTTATGCAAAATTGGTAACTTGTATAGGCAATAGGGATTGACCGAAAGGGGTCATGTAAAAAAAGGGTACGGGATAAATTTTTTATGAGCAATGATGATATTTGACGATGGTGTATAAAATCTGTACAGAGGTTGAACAACGATCATGTGGGTATGCTCAACTCGAACCACGGGATTGTATTCGCATAATATAACAGGGCCAGAGATTCAACAACTGTCCTTTAATGAACAAAATTGCTTCAACATTTTAAGGAGTTTTTTATTATGTAAATACACTAAATGTATGTTTAAGGTTTTTAAAAGACGTATTTCGTATGATATAAAAAAAGGACACCATGTCTGTATTAATTTGTTTTTATTAGGTATTAGCGTTTGGCTTCGTCGTAACGTAAATCCCTAATTGTGTTTCAATTCTTTTTCAAGCTGTCGCTTTTCCTGCACCTCTTTCTCCAGTTCATCCTTTCTTGCCTCGAAGACGAACTTGGAGGCAATCAGCTCCACCTTTGCCTGCCTCAGTTCTGGATTGGTGGTTACAAATGTAGCCTTTAAGATCTCCTCCCTCTTAACCAGTGCCGCCGCAACGAGATCACAATCTGCGGACTTTTCATCTACGCGGATGATGTCGATAAGTGCGTCGATGGAGAGTTCCGCGAGGTCCTCGGGACTAATGGCGTGTTCTGTGATGGATTGCTCCGACATTTTCTCGGGATAAGAGGACGAGGACATAGTGGCAGGTATGGAGAAGGGCAGACTGAGAGTTGAGAGAAGGAGTTACGGCAAAGAAGAAGTGAAGAAGGGTTAGTAGTTAGTAGGGTTTGGGGTTGTGAATAACGGGCACGTATGCATATATATAGTATAAAGTTGCTTGGATGGGTTTTTTACGCAAATAACGTGTCAATGATGGGGTTTATTCACGAAAATAAGACATTAATTTAAGCTATTTTGCTTGAAAAAAAAAGTAAAGGATAACATTTAACATTTATTCAATGAGTAATTAAGGAACGCAATTAAGGTTGTCATGAATATAACACAAGAATCGAAAAGTCAACATTAAATTTGTGCGTCGTAAAACCAAATCAGTTGAATTGGAAAGCACATTAGTATTTCGTTCGTCCCTTATTAATTAATTATCTTATCTTTTCCAGAACCATCGGTAGAGAAACGAACGAGGCACTGAACCAATTAAAAAAAATATATATCCTAACAGCACAAAACGTATCGTTGGTGGTCGTGTGTCCTCTTTATACTTTGTATAACCTACGGCCTAAGTTGCTTGCAAATGGCTGGAGGTTCCATGAATAACGGAAGGAAGAGGAAGGCAGCCAAGAGGGTCGGAGGTAAAGGGACCGTATCTGTTGAGTGCGAATGTCCACTAAATCTTCTTCCTCGCGATATATGGGTTAGGATTGCCACGAGGGTTGCGTTGGATTCAATTAAGGATTTGTTCAACATGCAGGTTAGTTGCAAGGTGTTTCTGGGTGCAGCGAGGTCCAACGCTGTTTACAAGGAGGCGTCGATGACGGAGTTGCCGATTGCGTCCTTTTTAGACAACCATTGCCTACCTAAACATAGGTTCATAGAACGATGCGCTGAGGCAGGAAATCCGGGTGCCATGCTCCGGGCGGAGATGAATGAATTCTGTTTGTTTGGTGACTCCATTGGTGTAACTGGAGACGAGTTGGAGGGCTGTTACATGTGTGCGATGCTGCTACTGTCTATTGCCAATGAAGACGAAGTGCTCGTGCGAAAGGGACTTAAATATTTTGAGATTGTACGTGCTACTGGGGTGCTCGAAAGGTGTAGAGGTGTAGTCACTCACTTTTTCGCGAGTCCGAGGTTGGAACTTAAGCCGTTCTATACTGGACTGCCCGAGGTTTGTCGCTCAACCAGTTGCCGCACCAGGGGAACCATGGGTGATGTGGAAGATTTGTCCTGGGTCTCCTGTGTGCAGTGTTTGGCCGATTACGAGGTTCAGGTGTTCCTGCAGTTGTTTGCATTCGAATAAAAATTGTATATCTTGGGGTTTCTGTTTTCCTGGTTTGTCGTTTATGATTCTCGTGAGTTGTGTTAGCGTATGAAGCATTATCTCCAATTTTGTTAACTTTAATCACGGTTATACTCATAATATATTTTTATTCTGTTTCCATCTTCGCGCGTGGGTGTAGACTCAATGGTGCGAATTGGTTTATAGGTTTTCCCTCGCCTGGATGCTTAGTAGTGGAAGTGGAAAGGTAGAGGTTTTCTGTCGCGCGGACCCCACGCTCAGGAGTTAGCGTGTACTTCAATCCGAATTAGGTTCAGAAGCAGGTGTGCAGGGATGCCAGGGACAGGTGTAGAGGTGTGGTGTACAAAGTTAGATATGAAGAAAAGAGTTTTGTTTTGTCAAATCAACCATAAAAAAATTAATGCAATTAACCGAAAATAAAAAATTTACCATATTATTCGATAACTTAATTTGATGTGATCACTGACGGTTTTTAATCGGTTTAATATTCCATAATGTACAGAATACGACATGTATTTAATTGTTTTATCTGACGCTTTCCAATAATAACGATTATCGACGAGCTCCATTAAATTTGCAAACAACAAAAATGTCATTCACGTTTTCCAATTCCCATTTCTCATTTTCGGATATCTACGCAAGCTGGAAAATGAAATCCAGACTGCCCACCGGCGTTTGGCAAAAGGATGCCACTTCTAATTGTACGTATAGGTAAATATGGGTGTAAGTACATAAATTAAATGTACTAAATATCCGGTATTAACCATAATGTTGTGCAACGAAACGAGTTACGCGCTAAGCCGTAAAAATTAACTAATGTCAGTGTATAATCTAATGTTGGGCAACGAAACGATTTACGTGTTATACCGTTATTGTCCTTTTTATTTTTCCTTGACCGGCAGGAGAGTATCGGTCGCTGTGTTGAAGCAGGAATTGCGGATGCTATACTCCGACAGGGGTTGATGGAGTATTTCCGGTTTGCCCGCTGTGGCATTGGGATGGAACTGCTGTCTGGAGTCTAGACGGAGGGCAGCATCGAAGTAGGTTATGTGTCAGCCATGTTGCTACTGTGTAGATAGCTTCATCCGAAAATAGAAAGAAAGAAAGAAAAAAAACTCAAATGTTGCGGAAATTATATATAATTAAGAAAACCGAGTTTTACGCAGGGGTTACAGAACATGAAAAGAACAGCTAAGGAAATACGGAAACACAGCAAATAAAGACTTGGAAGGTAGATGCCGTGGGTCATATAGCCCCGACATCGTCTCTATTCTGCCCGGCGGTTTCCTGATAGTCAGAGCCGTCTGCCGTTGCCGCAGGTTGACCATACAGTTGGCGGACCAATAAACTTACCTTGATCTCCACAACCTCAAGCCTACCTTCCATTTCACGCCACGGTGCCATCTGTTGCTGTTCCCTTCGACGAAGATCGGCAATTTCCGCTTTCAAAGCGTTTGCTTTGTCTTCGAGTTCGCGAACGGTGGTTTGATGCTGTTCCATCTCCATGCGCAACTTCTTTTCCAACTGGCGGCCTTGTTCCAGTTGATGCTTCCTGATACTAGCCCTGACTTTCGCGGTGATTGCCTCGATCCTCGCCGTCCTTGCTTCGTCTTGTGTCCTACGAAGACTATCACTCAGAAACCTCATCCTCTGTTGGAGGGTGTTGATCAGGTCTGCGGTCGGATGTTCCTCGAGGTCGCCCGGACTAATGGTGTGGTCATCGAGGGATTCGTGCGACATTTTGTCGGATGAAGACCGGGAGGTTTGGTAGACGATAACGGCCCTTAAAGCTATGACTTTTCTCCCGGCAGAGGTTATGGATAAATATAAGGAATGGTTATGAATTATGACGGACTTGTGCATTGATATACATTAATGAAAATAAAAATTTAAGTTAATAATAAATAAATTAATACATTTTAATGTGGTTAATTAATGTACGTATGCTATTCCTTGAGAAAATGAAGATAATAATGCACCTGGTGGTTTAATCGATAAACGAAGAAAAAGCCTGGGAAAACTTATGCTGCATCGATTGCGCAAAATCCGCTATGATTGCAAATCTTGACAATGTAACGTTAGAGTAGACAGGAAGGGATGAAGGTCTATGGACTGCTATGAATAACGTGGCAGACAGGACTTGTGTTGATCTCATAAAAAAAACTTTATTACTTGGCTATGCAACCAAGGGTCACCGAATGTGAGGTTAGTAAGTGGAAACAATTGTATTTTCCATAAGTTAAATTTTTAATACTAAGCAGAAAACACAAAAATAAAAATGATGGCAAAACGAGACAAAAAGTACCAAAACGGCAAAACGAGTCAAATAGTTGGAAAAATTTTTACATAATAGTGATAAAGATATATTACATAGGATAACCAAAAAAATATTGAGAACCCATTCCTATCCAATTAGTCAAAGAGGTGAACAAACAGGATCAATTCATAATCAGCCCTACAATGCACGCACGGAATATGAGCAGCACCTCCGTCACCCTCGTTTACGTCCCACCCTCTTCCATAGCGTTGATGGCGGTAAATTGCACCCATGTTTCCACGGCTTGGACATGCATGCGAAGAACAGACTTGATTCTCTGCGTTTAGCCTTGGCAGGCGACGCAGGTGTCTCCACGTCCCCTGGACAACGCCGCGGAACACCAATTTGCAGTTTGTCAGGGCACCGGCCGCCTCAAGCCCACGAAATATTTGTAAGCCCTTGTTCTTTGACTCGGCGTCGTCGCGTAGCATCACCATCATCGGCACTGTGTACTGGGCTGCCGAATTGCCTTGGGCTGCGACAACGTGCATGGTTTCCATCCCCGCAAAACGACACCCGCCTAGGAAAAGGTCAGACACAGCAGACCGAAACAGAACTTCCAGGTGCCCACTCTGCCTGCATCGCGCTAAGAAGTTTCTTCCCGGCTGGTGCATGGGACTCACACTCCACCATCGCTGGTCCCAAATTGGAATGTTGGCGCATCTGTAAACGAAATCCTCATCCCCTGCATTACGTGCAGTGGTGCACGACATCCTGAGAGTGCACAAGTCCCTGACGGACTGTGCTGCGGTCCTTCCAGCAATTAAGGTCCATACATCGTGGGGAAGGTTGGCCGGGCCTGTCGGACGATACATCTCCTCCCCTTGTATTGAGCGCCCTCACACGATAGATAAATGGTCGGTTATGTGTAAGTACTGGATAACAGAAAGGCTCCAATCAGTTATCTCAATGGTTGTTGTTTACGGTGTCTTTATAGTCACCCGGTGCCGTGTGCGATGGTATCCCATCGGTTGTGTACTGTGCATCTACACCTACTCAGCTACAATCACGTCGTTTAGAGAGCCTGCCGGTTGAGTTTCCCGTCGGCTCACACAAGGGTTCCTTAGCCAACACGTCCCTTGTATTCATATTTTTTATTTTTTTTCATTTTTGTTTAACTAACCGATCAATAACTTCCCTTTAAAGTTAGGTTTTTTCTATTTCGTCGCTTGGGGATTTCCAAATATATTTTTTTCCTCTTTATGTTTTGTTATATCATAATTTAATGTTATTAATTTAGTCTAATATTTTAATAATATTAATTGACATTATTTAGACATTGTTCAAAATTCATGTTGTTTAACTATAATTTTAAGATATCTATATGTAATAAGTATCTGTTTACTTAAATAACATTTATATGGTAATAAAGTAGATAACCGCTAATATTATACATCCATACTAAACCGAAATATTATATGTCAATAATAAACCTAATATGCATAACAATCCTAAACCCTAGCTATGTCAACGAATCGTTCCACCTCGTAGTCGGCGCGACAACGAATGCACCGAATATGGTTGGCGCCTCCGACACCGTGGATGGAGCCCCGTTCTGCGGCCCTTCGGCGGTAGTCATAGAGAAGACCCATGTGGCCTCGGGTCAAGCATCTGGTCGAGTTACATACTGTATGTTCTTCTCCCTTATCTAGCATTTGGACTTCATCTGGCCAAGAAATTGTGAGGACTGCGAAGCAACTCGAGTAACATGCCGGGAGTAAGTTACCCGCTTCGAGCGTGCAAAATAGTTTCAAACCTTCTTTTTTGGCGTCTCTGTCGTCCCTTCGGAGGAGCAACTCCATTGAAAATGCGTACTTGGCGGCGTCCAGCCCATTCCTTGCTGTATTTTGCAGCATTTCCCATCCGACGGCGTGGTTACGTCTTATGTAGAGCTCCCGCAGCGCCTCCCGAAACAGAAGTTCCGGGTGACCAATCTCAATGCACCTCTCAAAAAATCTTCGCCCAATAGGGTCCCGTATCCACACCCAATTCATGTCATGTGGAGGTGGTATGGCAACCATCCTGAGCACAGTATCGTCGTCGCCTACATCGCGCGCAACGCAACACGTCATACGGAACCTGCACAGGTCATCAATTGATGTCGTCGCGACTTTAATGGCTATGGCTACCCAAACATCGCGGGGTAGTTCGGAGGTGTTACAGAAACGCTCCATTAAAACTTTCGCTTGGACTGGGGCCTGCTAGTGTATATACTTCACAGGATGTTATCCACTGACCAGTGGTTTTGAGAGTAGGAATGCTAGTATATTTATGGATAAGGGTCGCCCTTTGGAATCCAATTTCCTTGGACTTAACCGACGCATAATTTCGTTGGCGAAAATCCATTTAAGTTTTCCAAAAAAATAAAAAGGAAAAGGGATTCTACGAACTTGTATTGTAAATAGAAATAACATTGTTAATTGAGGGCATTTTTAGATTTGTCGTTACGCGCTGGTGCGTATTTAGTCGACGGCTAGGAGCGTTAAAATTAAATCTAAGTAAAATATATGCTAACTAATCATCATCGCATTCATATGTATAAATATAATTAAAGAAAATCATTCCTGGAAATTGCAATAGGCGTACATGCACGAAAGAGGAAACATGAAACGAACGGCCGTAAACACAGAAAGTCTTAATTTGCGAGTAACATAAACTTGAATCGCCACACGTGGTCGCAGTGTACCCTAATATAAAACTAAAGAAGAAAGCAACGTAATACTACCTCTGGCATGGGGGCATAAGCGTCACAGCTGGTTGAACCATGTCGCCAATGCAGTACCAGCCGGTCGACTTAGGTGTTCTTCTTTGTTTTCATCCTCCATAACTCTGCCTTGCCCAATACACGGTCCCGGAGTTTGTTGAATGGTGTGCTGGTCAGGTTCACCGCAGTTGTTGCCCTGATCTCGTTCTCCCGTAACTGCAAAATGGTTAACGATCGGGTTTATTGTGCCCCTATAATTTAATAGCCGTAATCTACCATTTTTATTTGAGCGTACTTACAATCCCGTCCATGATCGGGTTGAATTTGTCCCCCATGTTGAGCCACCCAATGACCCATATCCCTGAGTTCATGCTGAATGTTGATCCGACGAATAGACAGTAACCGTCAGTACGTATTATGGATAACATGTGAAAATCATCACTGTGATACATGCATGTTTTATTTGCTGATAACGTACCTCTGCCCACAATTAGGTATCCCTATGGGGCTCCTTATCGGGAAATCTCCGAAGTTGCTTGGTAAGGGCATAAAGTGCTTCTCGTAAACTGCTTGTGTCACGTTGTACAACACCCTTGCCTGCACGGACTGCGGAATATAAATCAGAACGCTTTTATGCACGCCGTGTTGCATGCTATACCAGTATGCCAAATTAAAAGTAAAGACTACAATCAAAGTTGTAGTTAACCGTTTTCCGAATCCGGTCTTCCCGGTGAGGCGTCTCGAACTGGTTCAGCGATGAATCAAGGTTGTTAATTGCCTTGTCTTTCAGAGACACGAGCATCAAAAACCAGTGGCCCAGCGCGTCCTGCATGGGGTCATAAATCTGCACAAGATAAACACGTATAGTTAATCCACTGAAGACACTTGTTCCTGGTTTAGATTTCGATGAACCAAAAGTTGTCCTTTAACAGACAAGTTCAAGGAATCTGGATGGCCGCATCCAGTTCTCCATGTAACGGTTGAGCATTAACTCTGTCGTCTCCCCGTTCAATATATCATCCTGCACAGACAACGCTGACGAATTAAATAAGTTATGTTCTATAAGTGTCAGTGCGTCGACGACTGTCAACGACCGTTAACGGCGCAATAATTCATATCGAGCACCAACGCCAGATCAGGACAAACTTACCGAGACAAACGGTGGTAAGTACCAGTACGCGGGCGACGTGGCAAGTATCTTAGCACAGGTCATAGTCATGGCAACCAGATGGATGATCTGGTAACGAAGAATAGCCAAAAATATAAGATAAACAAAAAACCCCGATGATGTCTCGCAACACCATATATGTGTTTTTCCTACTCAAAACAAGCATAAACAGGTGTCATACCTTGTCATCAACGTCATTTCCCGGTAGTAAGCTGTGTAAATCAACCCTGTCCGCGGACTTGACTCCAATACGGACAAGTTCCTCGCTATAGTCAGAGGAAAGTGTTAACGAATTAAAATAACCGCGATAAGCAGGTTTAAAGAAAACAAAGCTTGAGTTTTACCATGGATCAAGGTTTCCGTCGAAGACGTACGCGAATAAGGCCGACTGTCGGTTGTTAAAGTCCATGGCAGGAGTGATCTTGAACCTCATCTACGACACATGTTTGTCAAACATCAGTCGGTTAGCGCAGTTTTCGATAAACAAACTTACCGATTAGTTACCTTCTTGCTCGTTGAATGGGCAGACTTTTCCCTGCTGGAACCAGATCGCATAGAACTGTCAGTTCCATCACCGGAACGTCGCCGTTTGGCATTCCTTGTTGTCGATGGTGGTGTGCGAAACAACTTTCTCATGATGCTGTCGGTTCCTGCAAGGGGTGGAGTACTATTCTCAGGCGGATCTGGGACAATCGGCGTTCCACTAGCGATGCCAGATGCAACTTTCTTGGACTGCGGGGTTGACTGTCCATCCGTCTCCCCTCGGAATCCAACAACACGATGGTTTTCTCGGAGATTGCCGCAGCTGCGTTGTCGGTCTCCTTCTCGAGATCCCTCTGTCGGAGAATAAGCTAAACCGGTTTAGTATCACGAACACCTACATGACACGTTACATACATGGCCAAGGAGTAAAACCTAACCAGAACCTTTTCCACGAAGCCCCTCATCAAGTCCTTGACAATGAGACCGATCTTCGGAAACGACCAGTCCTCTTCCGACTGGATCGGGTCACCTTTGACTGCATTAACATCATCCGGCTGTGGAGCTTCGGCTGAGGTTTCGAAGTCAGCTTTGGGTCCACCGGGGAGCTACATATTAAAAAAAAGACCAAAATCAAATCAGTTATTTGTTTAAAAAATGTGTGAAGTACACCTGAGCAGAAGATTTACCTCAGACGCTTGTCGGGGCTGCGACTGCTCAACTGTATCTGCGTCGTGGACCTCTTCGCATACGTCCCTGCATGTACCCCGTACGTGGCTGTTAATGCGAATATTCGTCTACCATGCATATGCAACGTACTGCGTTTTGTTGTATTCTAAAAGTCATAAATGAAACCTGTCTAACCTGTTGTGTGTGTCACCGTCGGAGCGTGCTTCACCGTCGCCCATTGTTTTTCTTTTTTTTTTTGTGTTTCGAATATTGATGGTTTAGTACGGTAGGTGGGTTTATTTTAAATGCAAAGGAACTTGCAAATGCCCACGGCTTTGTCCTCCGTTTACGGAATGTGATGCGTCTATGTTAACGGTACTCGGGTGTTGTGGATGGAGTCACGGCTATCTGTTGTAATCGTCAAACTCGCGACAAATCTTTCACTCGTATGGTACGTTGTTATTTGGGCTCGTTTTATGGTGTGTTCCGTATCCAAAAGTGAATGTTTTGAGTGACACTATACTATAGAACTTCCTTTTGCAATCACTTATGCTATGACCACTGCGGTCAAATCAATCCAAAACTATCGAGTGGCCTCCACTCAGGCGCTAAGTCACACCATGCCTTCCCCACCCCGCCTCGCCATCATTATTTTAATTCATTATATCGTAGAGGCATGGGACTGCGCGCTATATATGTGATGGGCGTAATGCTGAATTTCCTACACAAGTAAACCGTCAAAAGGCATTCGTTGGGAGATGGGACAAAGCCAAAATGGCTAATACATTCGCTTCCTTCCGGTTCCCTTCCTAGCGTACGTATTAACCTTTTGTCCAAAGTTGTACCATTCATGTTTAAAGCATAAATATCTATAGAAAGCGTATTGTCCCATACCCCGAATTGACATATACACTTGCTCGTCTGCAGCTACCCATGCTCTAGGTCAGCGCGTCATAAAGTTTCGCCTCGGGTGCATCACGACAAAATTAGTGGCGGAGGTTGCTTTCCACTATCGTGCGCGGATTAGTAGCATCTAGTTCTCTCCCGGTTATGACCACCATTGCCCATGAATCTGGTTACGTTATTTTTTAAGCATAAAGCACAGGGTTTAGTTTTAGGTGGACTTTCCAGTGAAGTCTTGGAAAACGACCGTTGGATATAATTTCAGATTGAAGATTTAATGGATATGTGTCCTTTTTAGTAGACCAAAAATTAAAGTCGGTGCAACATAAACCCTAAACCCAAAACCCTAAACCTTAAACCCTAAACCATCAACCCTACCACAAATCCTAACTCATAAATCCTAAACCATAAACCCTAAACCATAAACCATAAGCCCTAAACCCTAAACCACAAACCCTAAACCCTAAACCCTAAACCCTACCACAAACCCTCACCCATAAATCCTAAAGCCTACACCCTAAACCCTAAACCCTAAACCATAAATCATATAAAATAAACCCTAAACCCTAAACCATAAACCCTAAACCGTAAACCCTAAACCCTAACCCCTAAATCCTAACCCCATAACCCTAAACCCTAAACGCTAATCCATAAACACTAAACCCTAAACCCTAAACCCTAAACCATAAACAATAAACCGTAAACCCTAAATACTAAACCCTAAAGCCTAAATTCTTAACAATAAACCATCAACCCTAAACCCTAAAACCTAAACCCTAAACCCTAAACCCTAAACTTAAACCATAAACCATAAATCACAAACCCTAAACCCTAAACCCTAAACCATAAACCCTAAAACCTAAACCCTAAACCCTACACCCTAAACCCTAAACCCTAAACCCTAAACCATAAAACCTTAAACCCTAAACCCAAAACCCTAAACCCTAAGCACTAAACCCTAAACCCTGAACCCTAAACCCTACACCATGAACCCTAAACCCTACACCATGAACCCTAAACCCTAAACCCTAAACCATAAACCATAAACCCTAAACAGTAAACCCTAAACCCTAACCCCTAAATCCTAACCCCATAACCCTAAACCATAAACCTTAATCCATAAACCCTAAACCCTAAACCATAATCCCTAAACCATAAACCTTATACCATAAATCACAAACTCTAATCCACAAACCCTAAATCATAAACCCTAAACCCTAAACCCTAAACCCTACACTTAAACCATAAACCATAAAATCACAAACCCTAAACCCTAAACCATAAACCCTAAACCATAAACCTTAAACCTTAAACCCTAAACCATAAACCCTAAACCCTAAAACCAAAAACCATAAATCCTAAACCCTAAACCCTAAACCCTAAACCCTAAACCCTAAACCATAAACCATAAATCATAAACCGTAAACCCTACACACTAAACCCTTAACCCTAAACCTTAAAGCACAAACCATAAAGGTCTGACCGTTCATCACCCTTTTCATTCAAGGTCTGCTAGAAGCACTGGCCTTCCACCGTCATTCTCACTCAATATTCCAAGTCTCACCATTACTACGTAATGAAACATCTGATGGAAGTATTGGTCCTCTACCACATTTTCAGACAATATTACATCTGAAAAACTTACTGCATATATTCCTTCTAAGTATTTTTTTATCATTTTATCACTATTTTTGCTGCATATATATATATATATATATATATATATATATATATATATTTATTATTTCGTTCATTGGATAAGCCGTTAACACTATCCAGATCATACAACCCCACCCATCAATTCCCAAATCCTCCTCTTATAATGCATCAAACCAAGGTGAGCCGAAGGAGCGACAGTAATGGGATAACACAGTGTGTAGAAGGACGACGAGCAAACATATGGTTGACAGTCGGGCCTCATCTGGAGCGGGTGCGGGAACTTTATTGGATTCGGGCGGAGCACTACTATTGAGTTGGTTCGGGGCGGTCTGCTGACCCAGAACCGCGGACAAAAAATTTAAAAAAGCTTTCCTTGGTATTGTGGCAGGACTCTTCCGTTTCATCTTCTTTGAATTTAGAATAAATCGAATTTATTGTCACCTAATATCACGATATTTCTTGAAAAATGATGTTTAATATTTTATTTTATTTAAGGGGAATTGACGTCTCTTGATGTGATGTGAGTGACTACTTCAGACGGCCCGCGGAACAAGATAGTCAGAATAACCATGATGCCCAACGCAACGCGCTCAACAACTATATAATACAGCAAATGTGGAAACTGTATAATATACGCTTCCATCTACTCGATTGCCATTGTTGTGGCTAGTCTAACACACGGCATTGAAAGAAAAAAAATAAATAGGAAAAGAAAAGCAACTTGACTATGGAAAATCAATTTCCGGATTCGTTGGCTGATATGGGGGAGCAGATCCTTCCAGACGATCTCTTGATGGAGATTTTCACTCGAACTGACCCGAAGACGGCGGCGAGATGCAGAACCGCAAGCACAACCTGGCGTGTCCGACTGTCTTCCGAGAGATTTAGGAAAGACAACACGCTCACAAACATTGGAAAATACCGTAATGTGTTGCTCCAGATTGGTGACCCGGAGAGGTACGGTTCAACCCAGGCTTTTTGCATTGTGGACTGTGTAGGCGGAGGAAGAGTAGCCGCGCCAATGCCAGAACAACTGGGTCCACGCGGATGGTGGAATGTTATCGGCTCCGATTGCGGTGTGATCTGCGTCCAGTATAGCACGAATGGTCCTGATTTGAGGCTCCTGTTATGGAATCCGCTGCTGCGAATCGCTCGTCAACTCGACGATCCGGCCGACAAACTACTTAAACAAGCCGTCATCGGATACGCGTTTGGATACCGGGCGGGAACTGATAATTACTGCGTCGTCCATATGTCAAAGAGGCACGTCCTAGACAGGTTTTTGCACTGCAATGTTTTCAATTTGGCAGAAGGAAGCTGGAAACACGCGTACATAAACGATCAACGTCTCACTCACCTTGACGAGGGCTCAGCTTTTCACCTTGGTAAGGCCGTGTGGGTAAACTGGGGTGGACGTGGTTTGACGATTGCAACGCATGTGGTAGTGTTGGATGCAGACACATTTATTCTGAGCAAGATAAGGATAAACCGTAGCTTAATTCAGCACGTGCAGGCACTGCGTGTGCTCGACGGCATCCCACACCTGGTCTGCTATGAACGATCCCCGCACCGAGGACTATCGACCATATGGTGCAAGATTGACTTGGAATCCATGTGCGTCGTCCCGTTCATCAAGCAAGGAGTTGCCGGTCAGTACGGCGTTCCATGGAATCCAGTGACGATCATGGGTGATCGTATGATCACAGTGCGCGAAAACAATCACAAACGGGCAAGAGGTGCTAACGGTGGTTTTCTGACGGAGATTTCGTTGGTTCAGATTAATTTACTTAACCGACACAGAGTCACCGCATTCAATGGTGAGTGGCCGAGTGACATGAACCTTCAACGCGTTATAACTGTGGGAGTGGGTTGTCTAGTTCCCTAATAGAGCGGCCGCTATTGTGATTCGATCACATAAGCGGTAGGCACTCATTGCGTAAATCCGTCGCGAAGACATGTGGACCAGTTGTATCATTGTTTGTATTCCGGGCATGCTTAAAATATGTTTTTCAAATGGATTGATGTGTATCATGTTTTATTATACTTGGTAGAATGAATATGCGAAATGAAAATTATCTTATTAGATTGAAAAGATAGTACCAGTGCAATCAAATCCACGCAACAATTAGGGCTAATCAAATCCATTGAACTAGTCATGTTTTCCAGTCGTGAACACCAAAAAAAAATAAATTACAAATAAAAATTCTCATCAAGCGATCTTTACCGGTAAAAAAACCAACAAAATGATCGCAGATATCAGCACGGTGATCAGAACACCTCGCCTCCTCCTCGTCGCGACACTCGCAAGCATGTTGTCTTCCATGGCCGTAGATGCTGAAATGGAGGCCTCCAGATCTGCCCTTGTTTCATACAAACTATGTTGCAAATAACGCAGCTCGTCTAGGAGTTCCTGTCTTGTCTTCTTCAACTCCGTGTTCTCGCTTCTAATGCCCTCGTTCGTTTCTAGCAACCTGCGAATGACGTCGGAGTAACGAGGCGGGGGCTCTGGATCGTACCACTGAAAGAACGAGCATTTCCTGCTGGTTCCGTACCCAGAACATCCATAAAATCTTCTGCCCGGATAGTCACATTTCCAAGCGGTTCTGATTGGCGACCTCACGCCACAGTGACATCGAGGCGTCGGTGCATCGACGGAGGACGAGCTTATGGAAGAGGATCCCTGCATTGTGTGTTCAATAGTTCACGAGGGGAGTAAAACACTGGCTTTTGAAATAGCCGTGCGCAACGAGGTTTCATATTCACCTCTCTGCTAATGGCATCATGTGTTCGCATCCCAATGGCAATCTTGTTGACTGACCCCTGTGACGCCAACTTGGCACGGAACGGTCGATTATAGCCCCCAACCGCGGGCCGGATGCATCTTACACCATGTAGTTGTTAGCTGACGATCCAAACCATCAACATTAAATATGTGACCCGTTTTCTCTGCATGTTATAATCTTTCTATATGAAAAATTTCGAAAATACTAATTCATATGTAATTATCATACTGTCAAGTAATCTCTTGTTATTCGTTGTTGTTAAAGGATATTGATTAATAAGTTGTTTTATATGTTTCTGTATTTAAAGGGCATTTACGTTTTTTGATATGACGTGATTGACATACCCATCATGATGCACAACTGCGCGTCTGAGCGCTACACTGTAGCAAAACTAAAGAAGTGTATAGCAAAATTGACCTCATGCCCCCTCATGCTATGGCAGGTCACCTTTTGCTATCTTAGGAAACACTTTGCAAAGGCTTAAATATTGGACGGCACCCGTGGTTGCCTAACCGGTGCAATTCTAAACGCATGTGATGCATCCTGCCTGGATGGAGCTGACCGTCTTCAGACTCCAAGAAAGGTGTTTGCAGACCCAACTTTTTGACCGACCAACAGCTAGCCTAGTCAAATATCTTCACAAATCAAACCATCTCAAAACACAACCATATCCACGCACAACCAACGCGGACCAACTCATCGGACGCCGACGACCGATACTGCAACCAACAATGGCAGAGAATGGGACACCCGCTGCATCCAACAACGTCAACCACGAGACGGCCCAGGTACGGTTGCGGTGCATCAACCGTTTTTTGTTTATTTATTTATTTATTTTTTGTTGTTATGATTATTCTACTCCCGATTCTTCTGAGTTAGAAGTATACCCGAACGAACTAACAAGCACCCAATGCTAGGAGGACCAGATAACACCGGGCCCCAACGACACCACTCCAAACGACGCGTTGCTGGAAATAATGAGAGAGGTGCTCGAGAACACAAAGGTTGGTAACACTCATCTCACTTTCCGCTCTAACTCAATCGGTAAATCCAGCCATCTGACAGATCTGTTACGATTTTCAATTGAAGAGCGCGCAACGCCGAATGGACAGGGTCGAAGCGAAATTGGTGACGATTCGGCTGTTGGTGGGCGGTGTCAGAGAGCCTGTCACCCAGAGGCTAAAGGAACATGCGGATAAAGTCAACGTAACGTCCGATGGAAATCGGATTGAGAAGCAGAGACAACCTGTCGCCGAAAGGGTACACATGCACAACCCGATGTCACGCACCTCGATTTCCAACCGTAGACAGTTGATGTTTCCAGGAACGATGAAGAAGAGACTTCATCAGTCGTCGATAATAAGCAGCGGCGGAGACGTCGAAATGTCTGTTTACGATGAAGATGACGATCCGAAACGGGCCATGTACCCAAAGATGTGCAGGTCAAATACGAACGTCGACGAAAATAACCCGAAGGGTGGCATGGCTACAAACTTCTTCAATCGATTCAAGGAAAAGGTATACGGGGGTAACCGAGGGACTATATCTTCCGAACGGACCAACAATGCAGACAACCCGACAGGACGCAATGGACTGCAGCCAACGCAAAACAGAAAAGGCATTTTTCCCTTTAACACAATGACGTCATCCGACGAGAGCTCATCGAAGCCTGAAAGCAACCACGGACGGACAGCCGACACCTACAAACATATTCCGCGACGACCCCCCTCAAACCTGACCAAGAAGGGAACAAACACCACTAACGCATGGCCCATCTCTCAGCACGCGATGGACATCTGTAGCTACGTCTACGACCATGATTCTGACCCAACGTGAGTATTGTATCTGAACATCAACGGCTGAATATGCCGTGCGGCGTCATTAGTGCCGGAAGGCAGTTAAGATTGCCCTCAGGGTGTAACATCTTCCATTTGTTGACCGCAGAGAGATCGTTGTACGCATCGGGTCGTAACATGCAACTCGTTCTGACATGGGATGCCTGTTAGACGGACGGCAACCAACCCCGAAAGCACGTAGCAATCGATCGTACCCTCTTCGAATAAATGGATTTATTTCCGCTGACCCGGGTTTATTACTTCCATGTGAAGTCTGATTTTTTATTTTTTGTCGGATTTGACTTGCAGATAATGGAGATGATCACGATCATGGTTGCATCGGAGGGAGAAACCGATGGAGATCACCCTCGATCCGTGTGGTGCTTGCACCCGAATTTTGCGGTACGGCCAAAACAAACTTCCGTAGTTTATTTTAATGCATAACTATGATTTAACGTTCTCTGTTTTAACACGAACCTTGTACCGTTGACATATGACGGTGACTTGTTTCAACCTCTGAATACTCCCTGAGTAACCAGTCCGATGTAATGGAGGGCGTCCACCCTAAAATTTTGGCACAGCGATACGGGGAAGAATACATGCACCCGATGGAATACCTGCGCATTGTAAGCTACCGACCAATAAGATTCTTGTACGCAAGTTCTGGTCATGGTCAGACTGAATTTTGAGTCTCTTCTGGATTTCGGCTTTTTCTATCGATCGCAGGTCTATATGCCAGCACTAGAAGAAGACTATGACAAGCACTGGTTCTTGGCCGTGGTTGACCTGTCGGACAAGCAAGTCTATCAATTTGACACGAATGCAACTAAAGAATCAAAGGCAAGAAGGAGACGTGTCATACAATGCATGGTAGGCGACGAACATAAGTAAGATCATCGTCCTATCCGAATACGCTAATCTGTTTTATGTTTTTGAATATGTGCCAGCTGACTGCGCTTGATGGAATTGTTGCAACTGACGGGTATAAAAACTTACGCTATAAGGCCGCTCCCGAGTTTGCCAGTATGGAAATCATGTCCGCACCGGGAGTGCCCAAAAACAGCAGCAGTACAGACTCTGACATTTGGGTCATGCAGTGGATGGCAATGGGACGCAGTTTCACGTACGCGGTGTTGCCAATTGTAAGTTAACGCATGCATACAGCTAAAATGCAATTGCACTGTGTGTCTCTAATAAACGCCGTATTGACCATTGTAGCTGGACGAAGAGACCATCAGGAAAAAAATGGCAATTGCACTGCTAACGGGAAGATGCAACGAGGAATGTGGTGCATTGCTTGCTAAGTCGGCCGCCAAGACGGGAAAGCGTGACTAAGATACGTTTGAAGGGGCGGAATACAACGTTTTTTTTTTGTTTACTCATGCACTACAATTTTTTTGGTTGTTGGATGCATTGATAACGGTTATGTTATGTGACATTGTTGGGCATTCTGCAATTGACGGATAGTCTTCGTGGACTGATTATATCATGGGCCATACTTCTTATTACTTTTATTGTATATTTATGTTGGGCCCCTTTATGTTATTTGATGTTGGGTCGTTGGACGAGTATGGGTTCTGGGTTTTGAGTCGACTCGGTTTCTCCGGACCAACACCAACACAAAAGAAAATGTTATCTTCCAACATGTGCAAACAATTTAAAAAAAATTTTTTCAGGGAAAAAAAATTAAAAACGGTAAATATACAAAAAGAAAAAAATATCGTGATTATCTGCGTCGTTCGAATACATCAATCCATCCATCCATCACCAAGTCCAGGCTGACAATACGAAGTCATTACTCACTGACCCACGCAATGGAATGAATGATAACACTAGATTAGGGCTAAATTTAAATCATGTGCTCATTCGGTGGTTATCGATTTTTTTTTTTTGAAATCCGGTAATTGCCATTGGTAAGTGCAACTATATTAATGCCCCATTAATGTCCACTCTAATCAGGTTTAAGGGTTATTTATTAAAAAAATAACTTTAAACGGCGGGAGTTGTTTCGCCTGTTTAACGCGCGTAGGTTTGTACGTTACCCAAAAAATAAAAATCGCATACTTTTCGAAGAAGGGAAGCCATTGTTGGATACTCAAAAGCTTCCAGCAGTAAAGAACCCAAAACCATCAAAGAAATCGCAGACGAGGTATCACCATGCCGCCGCTCGCTGATTGTCGCTTCTTCAGATTCATAATCCCCAACATGGAGAATCAAATTGTAAGTTTTCACTTTTTCTGTTCTACTCACATAACCCCAAGGCCCGCATGCAAGCCCACATCAATATCGATTTTTTGCTCCTACAGAGATTGCCAGTGGCCTTCTCCAACGTTGTACGGGATAACATGAGCAACCCCGTCGAGGTAATCACAACAAACGGTCAGTCGTGGAGCATCTCGTGGGTTGTGGAGGAGGAGCATCTGCATCAAATCGTATTCACCGGAGGCTGGCGAGCCTTTTACGAACATTACCACCTACGAATCGGTGACTCAATGCTGCTATCGTATCACCAACCGAAGTTTTTCTATGTGGCCATCCACGACACAAGATATTGCGAGATCAACTACGGAAGGTAACAATATCATTCTAGCGGGTTATTGGTATGCACTCGGCTAACTCGTTTGTTTTATGCTGTTTTACGTTCCACCAGAAACTTGAGAAACGGAAGTCTTCCGGCAATACCTGCACATGGCAACTATACAGTCCAGTTCTTCGCGATAATCCCGGTGAACGACCCTGATACACTGGTATAGAACCCAATTTCAATTCATTTACCACCTGCAATCATCAATCCATCCATCTGTGGCACATTGTAACCCTTTTTTTTTTCACCATCCACTACAGAAGCTCCCGCTGCGGTTCTCCCGGGAATATGGCCGGTCCCTACCGCGACCACTGACCCTAACCACGCCTACAGGACATCGTCATCGCGTGGGCTGGAATATGCAACCTAATGGGAGGATCGTGCTTCATGGAGGATGGGACGGTGTCCAGGCACGCTATGGCCTAAGGGATGAGTGGCTTGTGCTGTTCCGTTATCACGCCGTTCAGAACACAATGTACGTCATGTTCTTCAACGGTCATACAATGGAAATCAACTACTTGGCCCATGCCGGCCCGGGGACGGACTGCACTTGTATAACCGATCCGTCGGCCCCCAGGTCAAGGCACATAGCCGATGGGTTCAGATCGACCAATCCGTTCTTTGTAAGTCCAATCATGCATCGCCTGGCAAACCGTTTTCTCGTAAGTGTGCCGACAATTGTTTTTAAAGGCAACTATTTCCTATCCTATTGTTCTAGTCAACTATTTTATTCATCTAACCCAAAGAAATATCTTCACTTCCAGCCGAATGTCCTCCCTTTGCCGGGAGTATGCGAGGATAGCCCAATTACGATTACCAACGAGAGGGGCGCGTGGACCGTTCGGTATACGCACTATGTCGGGAGGACGAACGGATGCTTTGGAATTGGCTAGTCTGCCTTAGCAACTGCATGCCAACTAAGACACGGCCATGTTTGTGTCTTCGAACGGCTGGCACCGCAAGAATACCGGCTGCATGTATATTGAGAACTCCGGTCTCCTAAACCCCAAGCCACCGTCTCCAACCCCATCCAAGTAACTCGGTCAAGTACGGTGGTGCAACCTGCATGTCCATACATCTGTATCTTTAATCTATATGTTATTAGGGCCCAGGAATACAATTCTACCTTCCCATCATTAGCTTATGTTTTGGATGACAAACACGATAATCGTTTCTGTTGTTAACGTGCACGTAGCATTGCAAATGGACTGATCTGCCAATATTAGAAATGTATGTCAATTTGTGCCTCTGAAGTTTGAATGTTATTTTAAGCTGTGAAGCTTGAATGTAATCCGATTCACTTCACCTGCATTTTGTATCTTTGCATTTTTAATTTTGAAACTTCACACTAAGTTGTTAATACCCTCAAAATGCTAATCAGTAGTGGTTGTTTATTGATTCGAAGTTGTTGCCGTGCTTCATTTAGTGCATTTTACTCCTCACTTCAGGTGTTTTAAGCGTGTGTTTTAAATTACATCCAGAAGCAATGATCCCTTACAAAGAACTTCAAGATCGCGATTGAACCACATGCATTTTCCAACGAGATTTTTTATGAGACGTGCATCTGAATATCCACTGAACGTTACTACCAACTACATACAAAATATCCACTTACCATACATACAAAATATCCACTTAACATAGAATGGCTGTAAAAATGCCCCTAACTACCATGTCCGGTTCAACAAAAGGGTGGACAACGACCGAATAATAATACATCAGGTTTGACAGTCGATTTGCAGCTATTCGCATGACACCACTTAAACCCTACACATCCTGAATCTCGGTTAAAAACGGTGATATCTATAGAACATTTACATACCAAGGAAAGCCAACATACCAAAAACTTGTTTTAACGTGGACGACATGTAGACGGTTCTGTACCTATTTGAAATGCAGACAACATTCGGTGTGCGGCTACAACCTACCGGAGAACGTGAAAGGGTTCGACCAACCTGCCGTTGCAACACACGGTGGTGACGACTGTAGGCCCCCTTTGCTCAATCGGCGAGAGACATGACTGGCCCGGACGTCTTGGTCCCAGCGAAGTCGCTGTTAGCAAACCCGACCTGCGTGTCACTATCGGAGCATTGGAACGAAGGAATCTCCGCGGTCGCATACAGATCGCCGGATAGGTTATCATAGACCTGACACCAATGCAAAAAACAAATTATTAGATCCATTTAACAGAGCAGAAAACTTAACTACATTGTCTATAGAACGACCAACCCACCATGTCAGTGTCCATCGAATCCATGTCTTCTGCAACTGAGCTGGATGGTTCCATTGTGCGACGCTCCGGACACGTCGTCCTGTTGTGTCCCACCTCCCGGCACAAACGACATCGCTGGGTCTTCTTTCCACCATGAGCACTGTTACCCTTTGTATTGCGCCTGGGTGGATTTCGCGCCGGGGGTCTGCCACCCTCAGTAGGTGGCCCCTCGTGTGGAAAACTGGTGTTCCCTGCATCTTCGTTCTCGAAGTGCTTCAGCATCAGCACGGCTATGTCTCTTGCAAACTGGAACTTTTCGGTGCTGTGACATGCAATCTTGTACACTTTCCGGTACCAATCCATCAGGCACCAGTGTTGCGTCAGTTGTACAGAATCTCAAATCACGCCCATCGACTCCACCGCCAGAAGTTTTGCATCCTTGGTCCATCTCGGTAATATCAGAGACCTCGGGATCTCATGAACATTGTTAAGAACAAGCACCGCAATTATATGTTCGCAGGGGACCCCGAAACATTCCATTCTCATGCATGTGCATCGGACCTCCCTCGTATCAGACGTTGCAACAACACGCCACTCCTTCCCCGGAGTGCCGTATCGAGAGACGGTGTGAATAAAATAGGAATCGTTGTCTTCAGAGTCAACCACCCTCATTGCACAGGCCCTGTCAAGAATGGGAACAAACAAATAGAATATCGCACGAGTGTAGTTGTCGGCTGCACTCCGCTCCAGCTGTTTCAGGTTGGTGGTCATAACAGGGTCACCCTTTGCGCACTCGAAATCAGCCTCCACCTCCTTTGTGCGGACGAACATCAAGCATCGATGGAAATGACATAAAAACTCAGTGTAGTTGTATCGAGACTTAACATACCGTGATATCACAGCGTGCAAGCCCTCGCACCTTGATGTTGTTCGAAATCCGGCAAAGAACTTTCCCCGTATGTGTGCTGTGGCCCAACTGTGCCTTCTCTCGTACATGTCCTGTACCCATCTTTTATCGGCCACTCCAAATTTCTCAACCATCTCAAACCACTTTCTCTGAAATGTTCGGACCTCGTAGTCGCCGAGCATGCAATCCCTAAACATCCTGGTGAATTTCGGCTTTCCAATGTTGCTTGTGGCGTTTCGGAGTAGATGCCAAGCGCAGAGTCGATGGTGAGCCTCTGGAAAAACTTGCTCGATCGCAGACTTCATTTGCCTGTCACCGTCGGTTATTATGGACACGGGAGCCTTCCCTTTCATTGAAGTTTGCAACTGCTGAAGCAGCCAGACATAGGTCTCTTCTTTCTCGTCTGCCACCAGTGCAGCGACAAAGACAACAGTTTGGTTGTGGTGATTCACACCGGAGAATACTACGAGAGGTGAAAGGTAAACGTTTTTCTTGTACGTTGCATCAAACGCAACCACGTCTCCAAACACCTGGTAATCAATTTGGCTGGTGCCGTCACACCAAAACAAGTGTTGCAACACGCCCTCACCGTTAACGACTTCCTTGTAGTACAGTGCTGGATCATTTGCCTTGCACTCTCGGAGATACCTCAAGCACGATTCCGCATCTAGGCCACCCTCCCTTCGTTGCTTCGCATTTACATTGTGCATGTCCCTTGTTGTGTACGGGACATTATGATACCCGCCGGCCAGGCTCGCCATAAAACCGTGGATTCGGGAGACGCCAATGCCCCATTTGCACATGTCGTTCATCTACTCGATGTCCGCTTCGCTCATCTTCCGATGGCCCGGGAGCATGGAAGAAAATCGCAACTCAAGAACGTGGTGGTTATGCGCGTCTGAAAAGAACGCAACGTGCCAACGTCCTGATTCATCGTCCATGCGGAGTAACATCCTTGCAGGGCATCCACACCGTGTCTCGGCCCTCGGCCTCTTTTGCCGATTAGGCATCGAGTAGAACTTCGGGGATCGGAACCCTTGTCGGTGGCACACGAACTCCTGCCGTATCCTTACTTCGCCGCGTTTTTCGCTTCTGGAACGTCTCGCGCCGAATCCATGGTGCTTTGCATATTGCTGATAGAACTCAAATGCAATGTCAACATCTGCGAAATTAAACCGGAGAACATCCTCCGCGCTCAAGTTCAAAAAATCAATCCAACCTATGGACTCGCCGGAATCAACGGCGTAAAACTCGTCTTCCGCATAATTCTCAGACATTCCTCCGGCGCCGTCCAAACCGTTTTCCAATTCAACCGCATCCCCATTGTCGACATCGGCCTCTGCATGACGGTCGTGTTCTGTATCGTCTTCCTGAAAGTCGTTCTCGTCCGACTCCATTCCTGCAGGGCGTTCGCCTTCAATCGATCCAACTCCGTGGTCTGCTCCGTCGGATATTTCTGCTTCATCGCCGACGCGCACGCCCCCAGTGGTATCTTTATCCTCGGCAACCCTGTGCCAAACAGCAACAATGCGGTAATTTAGCGAAACACGCAAAATTGGGAAATTTCCTCCAAAAACAACTGCAGTCCTATAACGAAGAAAAATTGGGATATTTGTAAATCAAGTGAAGGGTGATAATACAACGGGTACCTTCTTTTCATTGATGGAGCCGGCGAAGCCATCAGCTGCCGAATACTAAGTGGGGGGTGGGAGAAGAAGTTAGCTCAGCCTGGAGGTTTTCAGTCGTTATCGGTGGTGGAGATAAGAAGAGACAATGCGATTGGGACAGAAGGGAAGAAGAGGAAGAGGGTGCGATTGCGACGAAGCGGAAAGGGGAGGAAGAGGGTGCGACTGCGACGGATGGAAAAGGGGAGGGGAAGGAGAGGAAGAGAACCTGAACTGGAGGAGGAACTTAGCGGCAGTAATAGTTGTTAGCCAAATGCTGATTGTCCAACTAATTCTGACCATTAAGTTAAATGTATTCATTTTAAAAATTATAAAAGTGCGCCTCTAACTTATACGAAATTACGAAAAAAACCCACCAAAAAAAATATATTTTTATTCTTACCTCCTTCGGCTGACCGGTGCGCCAAACAAGTAAATGGCACTTCGGTGCGCTATGTATAGCCACGTACCGAATCCGTGCCCGAGAGAGAGAGAAAGAGGGGGAGAGAGACAAAGAAAGAGAGTGAGAGAGAAAGAAAAAATATAAAAATTAATTTTATATATGTTAAAAATTAAAATTAATTTTAATCTATAAACTAGTTTAAACTGATTTTTTAATTAAAATAAATTAATTTTTTAATTAAAATTAATTTTATTTTTATGAACTGATTTAAATTAGTACACTGTTTTATAAACTGGTTTAAAAACTATTTTTTTATTGTGACAAAACAGTTTGGTTCAATTTTTAAACCATTTAAAATAGTTTAGTGCAGTTTCAGTTCAATTTATGAAAAAACTGAAGCATAAACTGAACTATGAACACCTTTAGTTAGTAGGCTGCTAATTGCATCTTCAAAAGAGCCCCAAAAAAATAGATCGTTTTGTACCAACAAAAACAAATGCCATAACGGACCATCATTCATAAAGAAACGGGAACATAAAAATATGCACATAAAAGGCTGCAGCGAGAAATATGAGGTGTAAATCTGTGAAATCGTCTTCATATAAGGTGTTTTGATAATTTAGAACAGAGCACAATAGTTTCAAAAGATACGGAGTTGCAGAATAAACTTCGTACTAATCCCTTCCAATTTTTAAGGGGGCTCCGCACAAAAAAATGCCGGCCATATGAACCAATGCCTTTTTACCATGACATGACACAATAATCCAGATGAAGTCCACCATAAATGATAGCACTGGTATTCATTAGTAAATTGAAACAAACCAAATAAACCTAACTTAACTGTAAAGATCATCTTCATCAGCTCCCCCAGCAGATGCAAATGGATCCGATGCCGCTGCGGTACCACCAGAGGTAGTATCTGCGAACCTAAACTCGGTTCCAAAACCTCTTGACTGCTGCAATGTTTGGGCAAATGCCTGGTACTTGCGAATGTCGGCATCGCTAACACTCCTTCGTGCATACTTCATAGACTCCTCAAAATGAGCTGCCTTGATTTCTGCCACTTCGTCTTCAACATCCTCTTCCATTGCCTCTGGGTTGTCCCTTCTCCTCCTTTCTCTCTCAATGTCCTGTCAGACAGAATTCAAAATAGAATAAAGAAAATTGTTACAACAAATCCATTTCTAAGAAAAACTACAATTCTAAAAGACTTGGTAAATAATAGATTATAGAGAAGTGTCCAGAATTGTACCTTCTCAATATTTTCTCTTATGGCATACTTGCATGCACGCTGGCAAATCTCAGTGATATCAGCACCACTAAAACCTTGAGTGTACTTCGCAAGAGCTCTAAGGTCAACATCTTTTGAGATGGGGGATTTTCTCAAGCAAGCTTTAAATATCTGATGACGTGAATCCTCATCTGGGAGAGGGATATAAATCAACTGATCTAGACGGCCAGGACGTAGAAGAGCAGGGTCTATGATGTCTGGTCGATTGGTGGCACCAATTATGAAGACAGTTTTCTTTGCTGACATCCCATCCATTTCAGTAAGAAGTTGATTCAAAACCCTATCAGCAGCACCACCGGCATCCCCAACACTGCTACCTCTCTGCATAATAAAACAAAGAGAGAGATTGGGAACGTAAGCACAAAAGATTATAATCTGTCTTGACTCTAAAGCAACAGAATTTCTCTATTCCAATATATTGAATAGAGACCACAATGTTTTAGAAATCAAAACCTAGTTACCTCAATCCATACTAACCTGAGTTGCAATAGAGTCAAGTTCATCGAAGAATAGGACACATGGAGCAGAACCACGAGCCTTGTCAAAAATTTCCCTCACATTAGCCTCACTTTCTCCAAACCACATTGTGAGTAGCTCTGGACCCTTGACACTGATGAAGTTTGCCTGACATTCGTTGGCAATCGCCTTTGCCAAAAGCGTTTTACCACAACCAGGAGGACCATAGAAAAGGACACCCTTTGAAGGTGACATTCCAAACTTCTCAAACTTTTCAGGGTGTTCCACTGGATATTGAACAGTCTGCAATATATAAACATAAAAAATAAAAAATCCAGAGGCATACAAGAAGGAAGCAAAGGCAGCAATGCGATTAAATGGAATTGCCACAGTTACCTCTTGGAGTTCTCTCTTAACGTTTTCGAGACCACCAATATCTTCCCAGCTGACATTGGGCACTTCAACAACCTGATTCATCAGCAGAGTTTAAGTTATAAATACATCAGGCAACCATAGGTGAGACCAATAAACGGTAGCCAATAAGGGAAGCTTAGCATTGAAAAAAGGAACATTTAAAACTTCCAATTAAATACTTACTGTTTCACGGAGAGCAGAAGGATTGCTTGAGCCAAGAGCAGTTGAGAAGTGCTCATTTGTTACTGCCATTGAGTTCAATATCTCAGCATCAATTGATTCATCTTCCAAGTCAATCACATCCATTTTCTCTCTGATGCATTGAAGTGCAGCTTCAGTACACAAAGCAGCAAGATCAGCACCAACATATCCATGGGTGTCCTTAGCAATCTTCTCCAAATCAACCTGTGCAAATAACCAGACAGCATATTTCTTTCAGAATTCAGCGCATTTAAATCAATCAGAAGTTAGATGAGGAAAGAATTTTGACATTACATCTTCGGAAAGCTTCATATTCTTTGTGTGAATACGAAGAACTTCAAGACGCCCAACTTCATCTGGAACACCAATATCTATCTCCCTGTCAAATCTTCCAAACCTCCTAAGAGCAGGGTCAATGCTATTCGGGCGATTTGTAGCTCCAATAACAATTACATGTGCACGAGATTTAAGGCCATCCATGAGGGTCAAGAGTTGGGAAACAATCCTCCTCTCAACTTCTCCATGAGTCTTCTCCCTCTTTGGAGCTATTGAATCTATCTCATCAATGAATATGATTGAAGGTGCATTCTTCTCTGCTTCCTCAAATGCCTTTCTTAGATTGCTTTCACTCTCACCAGCCAGTTTTGACATGATCTCAGGGCCATTGATGCAGAAAAAGAAAGCACCAGTCTCATTCGCAACTGCTCGGGCAATTAAAGTCTTGCCAGACCCAGGAGGTCCATACAGCAGAATTCCTTTTGGTGGCTTAACACCAATAGACTTGAACAATTGTGGGTGCCTCAGTGGCAGCTCCACTAGTTCCCGAATCTGTGCCATCTGCTTTCTTACACCACCAACATCATCATAACCAACCTCGTCTAATCTGTTCTCATCTTCCCTTTTAACGGGTTCCCCTTCACAGAAGATCTCTGTGTCTGGAGCAACAACACAGTACTCAGATGGGTCAGTTTCAATAACCTTGAACTCAACACTTCTCATCCCTCCTCTCACGAGAAAGAGGTCACCCTTCCTCACTGGACGATATGCCTCCAGGAAATAAGCTGCAACAGGAAAAAAGGGATTTTAGTAGCCAACCTAAATTAGAAGGCAATAAAAGAGGGTGCGCTCAAGAAAATAACAACACAGTTCAAACCAAACACAAGAAAGTAGTAACACACGTTTTAAATATGCATCAAAGAGATTCCCTGTTACTCCTTCAACAGTGTCGTCAACGGGAAGAATGTGGACTCTCTTTCCATACTTGACATCAGCACATTGATGCACAGAGACGACATCTCCAAGCCTAACCCTAAGGTTGTTTCTCACAACCTTGTTCATCCTTATTTTTGGTTCCTCACATGTGTCATCTGCGAGTGCAATACAGATTGTGTCTTTCCTTTTCTTTCCCTAAAAATAAAGAAGAAAAGGAACACAATGATTAAATAGGGAACAAGTTAACCTTAGACAGCCAAGGAACAAAACAACTCATATGGTAATAAATAAAACACAGAATGTATCCCCTCTTTTATGGCAACTGCTACCTGAGCAAACTAGAACTAAATGTTTATGCAGAGAGTTAAAACATTTAGCACAGAATATTCTGTATTACAATCAATTAACCATAATCATTACTGTTCTCTTTTCACCCTACATCCTCTCAGGAAACAAATACCACCACATATATCGTGCAAACAAAAATTGAATGTGAAAAGAAAACGAGTCAGTCATGCATAAAAGCTTTCTACTTTGTCAAATGCCAAAACCCTAAAAACTCTACAACGTCAACCGAAGCAGAAGGGACCTTAAGATTACACACAAATAACGAACTCAGCTGCCCCAAAAAATACCTAACCCCTAATAACCCTCGATAAACACATTTGGTCCTTAATCACAACAAAAAAAATAAAACCTAATTTTCCTGCAATCAGAAACAAAATTACGCAAGAGAATAAGAAAACAATTAAAGAATTAAATAATAAATCGCAATTGAAGAGGAAAAAGAAAAAAAAAAATCATCTCGAATACCTTGATCAAGATGGTGTCACCACGAAAGAGCTGGAGCTTCTCCATGGTGTCCGGGTGAAGCGCGACAACGGAGTTGTCATCGTTGACGGCCTCGTCAACAACAAGCCGATTCGGCGCCTTCTTCCGCTCAAGAATCGCAGTGCTGAAATCCCTCTTCGTTCCCTTCCTGCGAAAAGAGAAAAACAAAAAGTTCAATCAGCCACCGGCGTAGAGATCGAGATCGAAAAGAAAAGCAATCATATGAATTAAGTGAGATCTGAAAGGAAAACACATACGGATCAGATGATTCAGGTTGGTTCGCCATGGATGAAGAAGAAGAGCGAGGGTTTGTTGGTTTCTCCCTCTGCAGAAGAAAAATGAATCTACAGAGACGTATGGATCTGAGCAGTGCGGTGGATGTGAGAGAGAATAGGGTGTTTGGTTTGGTGTGCTGATATTTATAAGAGCATGGGTTAGATTAGCTACGTTTCTTGTTATCAAAGAAATGAAATTCTCTCTTTTCTTTTCTTTTCTTTTGTTTTTTCACTACTACACTTTTCGAATCCAAATTACTTCAACGATATATGCAAGAAAAATTCCGACTTAAAAGATATGATATCACGATATGATCTCATCCCATGATAAGATAAGCTTCCCCATTCGAACTTTTATCATGGGAAAACTAACAGTAGTAACAACTTTCTCTTTACTTGAAACTAGTGTAATACCCGCGCGTAGCGCGGGTTTCTTTTAATCAATTTTATAAATTACAAACTTTCTAATTATACCTAGTGAAATATCATATAGCGGATGAAAAATATAATAATATTAACATAATTGAATCTCAGTAAGAAAATTAACTATAAAATTATTAATGGAAACGTATTGTGTAAAAGTCTTGGATCTTTTTTAAAAATGTATTTAATTTTTATTTAGATTTTTGTTCTATGGAAGTAAATTAAGTAATTTGCAATATCAATCAATTTATGTCAATCAATTTGAATTAATAGTACACAATTTTAATGTGAGTTTAATAGTAACAATCTAGAAATATTCCAAAAAAAAATAAAAAATAAATCACAGGTCATAAAATAAAAACAAATTCTGAAAATATTACATTATTACTGAGCAACTCTGTGTACCTATCAAGTCTTTAGACAATCTCCAGTAGGAAATTCAACCCAATTTGTATTTATGGTCCACATGTCTTAAAAATAACTCTACATCAACTTTTGCGTCATAAACAGTAAATAGGAGTTTAAAACATCTCTCTCTTCTTCGTTAGGAGGAACTAACTTTAATCCCTGTTATGGTCTCACTTAATTAATTAATTAAAATACTTAAATTAATTTAATTATTTTTTTCAATAACATAATCTAAATTTATAAATTTTAAAAAATTCACTATTAAAAAATATTAATATTAAATAAATTCATATATAAAAATAATACACAATATATAATTTGAAATTATATTAATTTATAAAATTATTTAATATAAAAAATATAGTTAAATTCTATTATTTTGTAATGTGGTTAATATTTTAAATTTTATAAATAAAAAAAATAATTCACTAAAAAATTATTTTATAATGTATAAAAAATTAAATTTATTTTTTTATGTAAATAAATTTAATTAGTTATAATTGAATATAATTATTTTAGTTATGATTTAAATTATTAATATAAATGATTAATTAAATAATAATATAATTATTTATTATGAATAATTATAATTTAATTATTTAATATAATTATTTAATTAATTATTATTTTAAAGATAATTTGTCACATGGCAAATTATCATTGGTGGGTAGAATTTCTTTGAGGAGGAACTCCTCTTTCTTCAAATTTGTGTGAAGACTTTTTTATTCTTTTCTCTAACGATTGGAGTGCCTGTGTGTCAGGATGAAGTGGGAGAGGGACTGTCGATTGGAGGTGCTCAAACCCTCATTTAAATTTCATAGTTTCCCAATTTTCTTTTGTTAAAAACGGCGCCCCCTGTATTGGGAAAAAAAAAATCCTCACTCTCTCCGTACCTAATACTAAACCTAAATACCCATAACACATACATGATTCACATATTCCATTCACACTCCTAACAGCCATAGTAGCCATCTTCTCCATCGCCCAATGCCTCTTCTCCCAAAAGTGTCGTCGTTTTGGGCAATGTCACGGAAAGAGCGTTTCGCCGCCGTCCTCTTCTGCTCCAGGCTCTGTTATCTCTCTGTTTTACATGCTCATCTTCCTCCTCTGTTTCGTCCGGCGTCATCTATTTGTTCGCTATCCAAGGCCGTCCCACGCAGCTCCTCCATCGTCCTGTTGAAGCATCTATTTCTTCATCTTGTCTCGAGCTGTGCTGCCTCCAGCTGCAATTTGTTCCTCGCTCAGCCTTGGTCGCCTGGAGGCCTTATTTCACCTGCCAGCGTGGCTCGCCTCTGTTAGGTTCATGAGTTTCACTGTTGATTTATCGATTTTGGATAGATTTCGTTGATGGCTGCTCAACTGCTATGTTGTAGAACTGTGGAAGGTTATTGTTGCTTCTTTAATTTAATTGTTCAGTTTCGTTATGTTTCTTGCCTTCTTGCTATGATTTTTATTTTCAGTTTAATTGTTGTTGTGCTTTGTTTTGCATTCTTGCTTGTTTTTGTTGCCTGATAATTGCCACAGTGGTTGTTGTTATTGTTTTGTTAATAATTAGTGCTTTATTGTTGTCTTGATTTTCTTTATACATAAACTCTGAATTTGTTTTCGACTATTTTGTAATAAATTATATACAAAATATTATGTGAATTTGTGAATTTTACAAACATAGTTCTTATTAAATTTGAGTGTAGGAATTATTTTAATGAATTTATAATGATTTTACATTATATTTAATTAAATTGGTCTAATAACGGTTCGACTCCGGTTGAATCGTTGAACCAGTGACTTCAGTCTGACTGGTCCGGTTATTGCAACCTTGTATTAATCTATTGCTGTTGGTCATAAAACAGGAATAAAGGGGACTTTCCTTAGAAAAGATTCTTAAAACCAACTACTTCCCTTCATAGAGTATTGTGTCTAATTAATGGTCATAAATGTCTATCTACAAAAACCACCAAACAGAGTCGTTGTATCTATCCATGTAAAGAGAGTCGACCGTAGGAAATAGACTATTTTAGACAGTTGTATGGTTGATCCTTTAATAATCATAATAGCTCTTTACAGTATACCCTAATTCTATAGATTTGCCTCTCGTTGGTTTGGTAACCTCCAGATACTTGGTGTTAAGATGGGGCTGATTTCACTATTGATTTGTTGAATATTAAATAGGCGAAGCTCAAAGGTATGTATATTCTATGTCCCATGAACATCTTCCTTTCTTTTGTGTTGCGTTGTTTGCTTATTTTGTTTATTTAGATAATATTGGTTACTTTTGCAGGTATCTTACTCCATATATATAGTCAAATGGCACACCTTGATTTGTTTCTCAAACCTATTTTTCTCCATTTTAATGCTATCAGTTATTTCCTTTATAAAAAACTGTCAATTTGCATATGCATTGAAATATTGAATGCTATTTACATGTCCTATATTGTATAATAAATGTCTGAAAGTATTTGGGTGTGCCTTTTGTGTATTGTTATAAAAGAAGAAGGACAACTTTCTGGCGATCTGGACTGCTGAATGCTAAAAGGGTATTTCAGTTATAATTTTTAACTGATAATAATTAATTACAATACTTCCTCTTATTTTCATTTATTCCTCATTTGCACAATTTTGTAAAGAAAATTGAGACAATTGGATTTCTCGTGGCCTTTGAAATACGGACAGTGTTGATCGTGTCTCCTTTAACTTAATTGAGTTAATAGATACTGTTATTAGTTGGTAATTTGGTATATGCTGAAACTTTTCATTTTTTTGTTTTCCCCTGCAGGAAGTGAAGGAAACATGCTAGAAGAAGCCAAATCAATCAACCTTTCACTAAGTTCACTGGGAAAGTGCATTAATGCTCTAGCAGAGAACAGTGCTCATGTTCCATTTTGTGATTCAAAGCTTACCAGGATGCTTCGAGATTCCTCTGGAGGTTGGATGTGCCTTAATCTGTCTTGTTAGATATCCTACTAATATTGGCCTCAAGTTTCACAAACTCTGGTCAAATCTTGTGAGATGTCATTAATGGTTCAGTAAACTGGTTTCTTAGATCCTTGACTGACACAACTACTTTATCTTCCTTAGTCTCTCAGGCACTGCATCACATAAATTGATCTTGGACGTTAGTTGTATCTGTTCAAACTTACAGTGCTATTATTTTATTTTACCTGCCTTATGTTTTCCAATAAATCTGTAGGCACAGCAAGGACATCATTGATTGTGACCATTGGCCCATTTCTACGTCACCAAGGAGAGACTTCTAGCACCATATTATTTGGCCAAAGGGTCAGTTTTTATATGTGAATATGTTTATAAAAGAATAAACTACCATTTTGGCCTCCCAAAAGATTGAATTTTTGACAAAATGACTTCCAGAAAGAAACAAATGACATTTTGGCCTTCCAAATATAATCTCAGTTTGTCGATATGCAATAATTTTTCTCATAAGTGGCACACGACTAATGCATTTGATCTAGATTTTTTGATAGTTATTTAAAAGGGACATAGAAAATACGGAGGAAAAATCCTATCTCTAGGCCCTTTTTTTTCAATTTATGTTTCAATTTTTTGCCGTTCATATATAAAAAATAGTTCACTTAGTGTAAAATCTGATGAGTCCTTTATTTTAGTCGTAAATTTATATACCTAATACATATCTTATTATATTTAACACTTCAAACTTATTGAGCTTGTTTTATAGATTCATTTGCAAGAGGAAGCAGATCATGTAATTGGGTCCTAGACTCTACAACGTCACATTAGGCTTTGATTGTGGGCAGGGATTGATTTGCCGATATTACCAATGACGTGTAAGCACTCATTAAGGCGGCTACTTAAGAATCCAAATAACTGCATTAAATTGTTAAATCATGTCTCTTTGAAGTTGAGATACAAATAGTATAAACCTTGCATCCAAAATATCTTTTTAAAATAAGTAAATCTTATATGCGTACTACATTGCATCAAGTTTGCCTTCCATGGGACAGCTCAAATATCTTTTTAAAATAAGTAAATCTTATATGCGTACTACATTGCATCAAGTTTGCCTTCCATGGGACAACTCAAATAATGAAATTGATCGCAAAACATCGTTCTATAATTTTACACCAAGTGTGATACTAATGGTAACTTTGGTGTGATACTAATGGTAACAGATTAACAGAGCAACGATTTTTCTAAAGAACTGAGATTGTGATAAGACTTATTAATTGGAAAATCTCTCGACATTTCTTTATGTGTCGGCAAAATCTGCAGAAAGCATAGATGTGCATATAAAATGGTTAATTATGTGTATAAAAATTTACTTGTGGGTTATCCAGTTGCCATATTTAATACAACTTAGGGGTCAATGGTTTAGCTGTAACAAAGTGTAACTCAATAAAAAAGTAGGCACTTGCACACTACACAATTGGATTGCTAAGGTGGTACATGGATCATAATAGTCTTCTTATAATATAAGACAATCATAATAATATGAACGCAAAACAAATTTAAAAACCTCCCGGAACTATAGTATCCAAAATTGAATTGTGCATTACTTTCTTTTGGATAAATTTCATTCAATAATTCAACAATCACCTTGTAATAGTTTCTTCGCCTAATATTATATTCCTTTATTTTTCCTATATAAAATGGTTAACCACTCAAAAACTGGTGTAGTTTAAATTGAATCCTACATTAGAAATATCAATGATGAATATAATATAATAATATTAACTCTATTCTTGAAGTTTGTACACACTGCCATATTATTATTCACTATATTATTGGGATATAATGGTAACCTTAATTTATTCAGGGAAACTACATTGGAAAGGAATGCGTATACAACTGATCTTTGATGCTGTTCGCCCATCTGAATATTTATTATTATTGCAGGTAAAATTTCAATCTCCATTTATAATTGTAAGAATTATTGTATATTAAAATACAGCATCATGCAAATTAATAAGGTATTGCTTGGTAAAAAGGAACTAATAGTTGAAGTCTTTAATTGTGTAAAGTTACATTTGTGAATCTAACACGTAACCAAAAATAAATATCATAAACCAGCTTATAAAAAAATAACATTAACTGAAGATTTAAAACATGAATTTGATAACTAAAATGACATATAAAATAACTGGCAGGTGATACTAAGATCTGTGATTTGAAATTAACTAAATAACTAATAAAGGATGATACAACACAATTAACAAATGATGTAACTAACATCTGTGTTGAAAATATACCCCGAAGTTAACATCTTTAATTGGTAGGGTACCTGAGAATTACCTGTGAGAGAATCATAAACTAAACGATTAGCTTATCCTAATATAATTATAAAAGCATATGAATCTGCTATAAAGTCCCTCAGGTAAGAAAACTAATAGACTTTTTTGTATAAAGTGTTTATAGATGAATTCTAAATATGTTACCTGTGAGCTAATTCATAAGTTCTGCATCTTACAATATTAAAATATCATCCAATGTTTCGAAAGACTTCTTTGTAAACCACATTGTCTGTCTCTGAGGTAATTTCATCACCATGACATAACAAAATCTTGAGACCTTTTCTATTAGTAACTCTAGAAACGGCAACATACAACTGTCCATGTGTAAAAACAGGCTTTTTCAATATCAACCCAACTTTTGACAGAGATTGGCCTTGACTTTTGTTAATTGTCATCGCATAGGACACCGTTATAGGGAATTGCCTTCGTTGGAACTTGAATGGAATCCTGTGGTCAGATGGGCTTAGTGTCATCCTTGGAATAAAAATTTTTTGACCGCAACTTTTGCCTGTGATGCTTTTTGCTTCTATTATGTGTTTGCCAAGGTTTGTTATTACCAAACGTGTACCGTTACATAACCCCATCGAGTGATCAATGTTCCTTAGAAGCATGATTGGTGTTCCAACTTTAAGAGTAAGTTCATGATTTGGCACTCCTGAACATCTAATTGTATTTAAGAACTCTGGAGTGTGAAGGCTTGCTAATATGTCATTGCCCTGCTCAGTTGGGCATGCTTTATCAGAGCTATAATATGTTTGTGCCTCGGAGGGATTCAAACTCATCATGTATGAGTTAATCTCATCAACAATTTGCAATGTGGGAGCAAGAATAGCTCGATCTTCCACTGCAAATTGGGTTACTGTACTCGAGCATAACTCAGGATAAATTGCATTACATATAGCCTCAATAGGATCGACCCAATCCTTGATCAAAATGTCCGCTGGTATCTTTACTTTCTCGAGGCCATCAATAGATATTCCACATTTGCCATCACCAATATTGAGTATCCATTGAGCAAACTCCTCTAGTTCGGTTGACTGTGCAGGTTCATCCTGTGCCTGAAGTCGCATGTTTCTTGTCAACGTGAGTAACTTGCAACTATTCCAAATATATGAGGAATTGATAGTTGCACTAACAATTTCTTGTCTACTACCTTTGGGTATAACGGGTAATATTTGTCTAAAGTCACCACCAAATACAATAGTCTTCCCTCCAAACAGTTTTTCTTCGCTTTTGGTGTCCTTGAATCTAAGAATGTCTCTCATTGTTCTGTCAAGCGCCTCGATGCAATGTTTATTGACCATGGGAGCTTCATCCCAAATTATAAGTTTAGCTTTTATCAATAAATCAGCCAAAGCACTTCCCTGCTTTATGTTGCAAATAGAGAATTCATCAAGGTTGAGAGGAATTGCAAATCGGGAGTGAGCCGTCCTACCGCCAGGTAGTAGTAAAGAAGCTATGCCACTTGATGCAACGGTCAACACAATCTTGCCATCCGACCTTAATCCAGAAGCTAATGTCTTCCAAACAAAAGTCTTTCCTGTTCCACCATATCCATATAAAAAGAAAACTCCACCATGTGCACCATCCACAGCACTCATTATCTGTTTATATACCTCTTTCTGTTCATTTGTCATCAGTTGTAAATAATTGTTGTGTTCATCACGTAAACTACGCCTATCATAGCATAGCTCATCGCAAATTAACCGGTTTACACCATTGGGGAAGAACTGAGCCGAACATGTCTCCATGTCGGGAAATGGCATAGAGGGAAAATCTCTAAGGCTCTTGTTGTAGCTCTTTAGCTTGTTTTCGATGTCTATAAGTGTGAGATCTTTCAACTCTTCATCAGATAATTGTAACTCTGTATGAGAAAAATAAAATTGCATTAAAACCACTGAAATTGCATAAAAAAAAGGGAAAAACTATTTATTAAATGAACAGATAAAATGAAAGTAGTAGGGACAAATATAGCTGGAGGGCTTACTTACAAAGTAGTAGCAGATTATTGAAAGTATATATGTTTAATTATATTGGCATGACTTATATTTAAATGCATGCAATTTTAATTTTTCTTATATATTCCGTAGTATGAACAACTTGCTAATAGATAACATTGTTATAAAAGAAAAATAAACCACTAAAAATAATAGAGGAAAGATGAAAGTATATATGCTCTTATTTTTAAGTCCATCGATTTTTTTAATTGTTTTCCTTAATTAGTTTATATAGTATAATTTTTTACTTAGTTTTTTAAGTAAAATAAAAAATATAAAAAATTTTAAAAAATAAAATTTTATTTTACTAAACAATGAAAACAAATTAAGCGGATCCACTCTTGTTATACAATGATGAGTTGAAATATGTTACTTAACTAAAACAGTATTTGTGTTAATAAGAGGGTAGTAGGAATCAATCTGTGCCCATTAAGCTTGAGTGTATGCCTCCAAATTTGGGATTAGCCTTTACGAAATTTTCATCAACTACCAAATTAATATTCATTTATATCAAATTATCAATTCATTATATATTTTTTTATTATTAACTCCTCTCACTAACATAGAACTTCTTCTATTTTTTAAATTTTAAGTTTTATTTCTTCATATGTCTTTTTGAAATAGGAAAGTATGTCCAAAAAAATGTTTAAACTAATTTAACATCTCCATGTTTAAAGATGATTTGATGAAGTTTATTTTTTTTTTCAAAAACGATTACTTTTATATTAAACTTGACGTTTGCAAGATAATTTTGTCTGGAGTTATAATTTTTTAATTTGGTAAATCAACTTAAAAATAATTTTTACTGAATACAAAGAGCAGTTATATTTGATAAAATAATTTTAAAAATAGAAAAAACTATAATTATATATATAATATTTTAGTAAAATTTTTTAATTAATATAACTCCAGTATATCATCTAGATTTCTTTTTAATTATATTGCAATTTTACCAATACTTACTCTACATTCGTATATAAATGGAACTATTTAATATGATGTCCAAACTTTGCGTGTATTTTCTATGCTAATTTATCATGTAAGAAAATTTATATATATCCTTAAAATCCTTAAATCCATTAGTTTTAAAACATATTTCACCACCTAACTAAATCTTGTTCGAATAACTTAGTTTTTGTTAAATAAAAATTGCTTAATCAAACATGTTAATTTGACATACCTGGGTTTTGAAATACTCTCCTTTGCCTATTAAGGATGTCATCTGCTAGTATCGACCATGTGTTCTCCCATACACGCTCTGGTTTTGTCATTGAATTTGAAAAAAGTAATGTAGCAAATAGATTTCTTAAGTATTCTCCAGACCCCCAATGACTTGATTCTTTTATCGCATCTATATATTCTCTATCATCATCGAGGAGACCTCTCACATAGCATGCATCTCTGAAACTTTCATACCTAACACCATCAAATGTTTTGATGTCTTCAAATGAAGTCGGACCTCTAACAAAGTTTAAGAGTAGTCTTAAGTAATATATCTCTCCTGATCCTGGGGGTACAAAGAAAATCCTTCCAATATCTGTATGGGATTTGCGTGGAGCCCACAACCTTTCTTTTGTCTTCCAAACAAACCTTGTAGGCAACTCAGCATATGTGAGTGATCTAGCTTCTGAGTAATTTTTATTTGCTTGGAACCAACCAAGGAACATAGACTCCTTTACGGAAGCTTCCTTAACAACATCATCGAGTTTTTCATCATCTTTAAAAACAACTGGTTGTTGATCGGGCAAATGAAATCCGAGTCGAACAACAGATGGATCTCTGTAATTGATATTGTATCCAAATATTCTCCATGCTGCTTCACAGGGAGATATGTATCTACAATCGTAGTACATACTGACTTCATCTATGTCGTCAACCTCCTCATCACGGGCTGCACTCCTATAAAATGATACTGTAACACGATCATTTCCTTTGTTAACATATTTGAATAAGTACTTTATAGATCGAGATTGGTTACACCATTCGACGTTAATATGTGCGCCATATTTCAACAATAACAACCTGTTATGTGGCACGACGTAACGGTTGTCAAGTTCAACACCCGACTTTTTTATCACTCTCCCATCTTGTCGGCGCCTATAAACTGGATATCCATCCTCATCAATTGTTGTGGCATCAACAAAACGTTTAGGGAAGTGCCTTATGCAGTTACCATTGTCCATGCAAGGAGAATTTCTTCTAAGCTGACCACATGGACCATGCATCATATGGTTCTCAACTGCTTCAAAATATAATGGATCCTTAAGCTTGTCCGGAATCTCAGCAGAAATAATTCGATCAATATCTTCTCCAGTTGGAAATTTGTCGGCTGGGTGAAGAAAAATAAGAATGTGTGCATGTGGCAATCCGCGCTTTTGGAACTCAATTGTGTAAACAACTGATAAATCATCAATATAAAACCATTAGAATTATATTTGTAATATCTCAATGTGCAATTCTATATATATTTCTCGTTCATATGTAGAACTACTTACTTCGTAACTTGTACAATCAGTGATCTTAACAATTAGGTGATGGGTAAGTTACTGTAAATAACTTTATTTTCATAAATCAACGATGCACTGTATTAGTAATAAATGTTTTCACTAACCTGCTATTACACGCCCAAATATTTGGTTTGTACGGATATCCTTTATAAGCCGATCAAGCTTCATCTTGAATGCTCTACAGACCATGTCTGGTCGGTCTTCAGATCGCAATTCTCTGTTGCTTAGAAAATCTTCTAGTTCTGGCCATTTAGGATTACATGTAAATGTTATAAAAAGATCTGGATAACCGACAACTTTGCATATAGCCATTGCATCTTGATAATTCTGAATCATGTATCTAGGGCCACCTGTGAATGACGAAGGCAAAATAATACGTTTGCCTCTAGAAGAAGGTGTTGTCTCGCCATTAAATACAGCTTCCTTGAGTCCTTTGTACATCTCACATCTAAACTTTTCTTGGTCAAGCCGTATATAGTTTAATCTAGATGACTCAATCATTGAGTAAGCATCAACAACAAACTGTTGGAAAAGCCTCCTTGAATATAGCAACGGGGATCCATCGGCTAATCTTTCTTGTATTCTAAAAGCAAAAAATTCTCTCATCGAAATATCTTGTCTGCCTTTCTTTGAATTAGGATTACTTCGATTAAGTGGTATATCTTCCTTGTATCCATCCTCTCCATAAGGAAACAATATAGGATATTGTAACCCCAAATAAGCCGGATTAAGTTGGTTGATTCGCTGTAATCTCCCACTTTTAGTCTCGACAATAATGTCTCTATCATTTCTGTCCATGTCAAAGTCACCCACAATCAATGCTGCCACCTCATTTGTTGAAGGAAGGTTATACCTTCTTCCATCCTTGCCCCTTTTCCCCAAAAGCCTAAGCTTTATGGTGGATGTTGCTTCACTATGAATCGAGTCCCTAACCATACGAAAAGCCTTCACCAACACATTGTGCTCATCTAACATTTTTTTCAACTCATTAATAATCTCCTCCTTTAAATGATTCTTGTCAGATTCCCTGTAGAAAATTACAATTCCATGGTATATAATCAATTTATCTTATTAATTATGTATGCAAACTACCAAAAGAAATAAAATAAAGTGCTAAAGAAATATGAAATTAATTAAGTTCTTTCACTTACTGAACTATGCTCATTCGGTTCTGAATTTCATTTTGTGTGTCAAACACATACAACTGTGCAAATTTAGCTGGATTGTCTTCTGTAGGTAGGAGACTACCCATCAGATGATAATTCTCACCACATAGAATAAATGTTGGTGGGCCTCTTGTTTTATTTATTGTTCGGTCGATCTTTGCACCCATTGATGTGAATTGGAACATATTATTATATGTTCTAATGTTCTCAAGAAAGTGCTTGCTTTTGTTTGTTACTCCATACAACAACTCATATAATTCCTTAGGAGCATCTTGTAAGTGGGGTATTTCGACCTGACCGCCTCTGCAACAAAGTGTGAATTTTGGGTCGGTGGAGTTGTAGTGCTTCATTGTTCTTTCCTCGTACCAAAACAGTGCATGACAATGTTCACACGCATACATTGCATCACCCATGTGCAGGTACGTATTAGCTGAAAGGTTGTACCGAGTTAACTTGTGTATGTTTAGTGTAAAGCACACTTCGCTATTGGTATAAGCAAATAAGCAAAAAATCACCTGTTTCATCTTTATGTTTTAGCAGTGTTAATTGCACATTTTGACTGCATGCTGATCCTGAATATGAACATAACAACCTCATAATTAAATGATTGCAGTGGCTATAAACTCTATAAATAGTTTATCAGTATCCTCTTTTAACATTGTATAATAATCAAATCTCACCTATATGAAGAGAGCTTAAACTTGGTTGTGTTACCCCACGTGCCATAGTTCCAGTGTCATTTATCATGTTATGTGAACTGACTTCTCCTGTTTCATTGGGTAAGTTTGATGTATTTATACAAAAAGATGTGGCTGTCTTGTTAGAAGTAATGTCCCTATTATTTCTCAGTAGCTTCATTTGTGAATGAGATTTATCTTAAATCAAATTAAAAATAGTTAGATGATGAAAGCACAGATGTGAACTCATCATTACAAAGACAACTGATATATGACCTTTAGAGATAATGATCAATTACTACCTTTTTCATTGCTGTTATGAATAATTTTTTTCTTGTCTTGGATTTTCAGTATCCTTACTCTTCGTGCTTCCCTGCTTTGTTCTGTAAATATTTGAGAGTTCAATATGAAATGACTCTAATTCTATATACACAACAACCAAACGGTCAACAATTGTAATAAGGTATTTTCTACCCAAACCCCTCATAAATAGGGAGTTGATTTCCTTCTCTAACTTGTTCAATTATTATTAGAGAAATTCATTTTATTTATTATGATTAATACTAACCATCACTGCTCTAAGCTTAAGTTAATTAAACTCAATTTCTAAACCGTGATAACATAAATTTTGCAAATGATAATTTCTAACTAATTCTCTCTTAATTAACAGATACTTGATTCTTTGTGACATGTTAATTTTTGATTGATTGATATTTTTTTTATTATTAATTACACTGTTAATTTGAATTGCTTAAATTTGACCCAAATTATTATTTTAACTATGGTTTGCAACTTTATGTTGTCTTCCTATTAATTTTTAAAAAATATTTGTGCAATTTAATATTTTTAAAACTTTTTTAAGTCATCTATAGAGAAAATAAAAGAAAGAAATGTAGATATAGGCATACTATTTATATTTTTGAATAACAACACTCAAGTGATGGAAGTTTTTTGCATCAATTCACTATCGTAACCAAAATTGTTTTTCTATCTAAATATTATGGCTCCGTCCTACCTATTTGTTTCGGTGTAATTTTTTTTCCATTAATGATGTAGAAAAGAAGAATTGTTTGAAAAATCAAATTTGAGCTAATATTTTTAAAAAAATTACATAACATAAAATTAAAAAAAAAAACATTACTTACTAACTCTATCATAGTTGAAATACTAATTATTTCTGAATTTTGGCAATTTAGAAGTGCAGTTAATCAAATCAAATAATCAACAAATCATAAGTTAATATATCATAGAGGGTAAATTATATGTTAACTATGAGAGGTTTGATTAGAAATCACCTTGAAATAAACATGCCTGAGGTAGTTGACCCTTAATCATTTTTTATTTAAGTTTTAAGTTGTTGACCTTTGACTAACTCTATCCTAAGATGACTTAAAGCTTTAGGTATGCATTTAGACACTTTTAATATGGTTAATTGCCATCTTTGTTTAAAGTATCTAATCAAAATAGAACCCAGTAAGGACAAATAAAAAGCCGACATATAAACCTTATCCTAAATGTACCTACATTAATGACCTTGCTTACTTGTTTTTGTTTGAGGTGCAATAACACAACAACTAACCATAAGAGATTGAGTCGATATTGGGTGAAACTGGACTGTTTTCTTTTCTTCTGAAGGATCTCTTTGATGGTGTACTGTACCCTGTTTCATTACTTTTTTATTAGAAATTACTATTATAGGATCAACATTATGGGGTTCAAAGAAAGTTTCCTCATGGATTAATGCATACATGTACCTGTGGTCTCCGTAGTATCAATTAATCTTTGTTGTTGATTTGGATTTGGTGTTTGGACGCGGAAATTTGTTTCTTCTGATGCGGATGCATCGTTTCTGCAATACACATCCATCTTCCTTTTGTTTTTTGAACCTGTCACATTGTGATCCACATTACTCAAATCTATTTTTATCATATGCAATTAAATTTCAAATCATTCAGCTTCTACATATAGAATGTGCAAAATGGATATGTTAAAATCTTTCTATGATACAATTTGAGTTTCAACTGAATCCTAATACAGCTACACCAAAGATTACATCTCCTCTATGGAATATGAATCAGTTGTATACTTTCAACCTCTAACTTATGAATATTTCCTGCTGGACTCAAGGGTATCTTAATAGAAAAATTTAATACCTGTGGGCGTTGTGCATGAGTTTAAACATATCTGCCGAAGAGGTTGCCTTGAGTGTACTTGAGTGCTCTGTTCAGATTGTTCTGATGTATTGTGTTTCCTTCTCTTTGCATCGATAATATTTCTTCTCTGGATTCTGGCTAAAACAGGGTTGGTCTTCTCCATTGGTGCCTATATTGTTATTAATCAACATATGTAATAAATCTAACAATCCTGGCATATAGCTATGTTCACAAAGATTTTTACATACCTTGAGAGACAATAACCTAAACGGCTAACTCCAAAGTGTTGTTGAGTACTCACATATATTTGCTATTGGTAGTCTCTGGTTGGCAGCTGCTCATTTCTTTAGAGTGTTAGTTTTTTGTGTGGCATTTGATTTTCTCTTTTGTTTATCCAGCATTTAATGTTATTGTATTTCTTCTTTGTTTAATATGTGCATCCCGATGCAAAAATGCCACACCCTTCAATACATTTTGTTATCTAATTTGTCTTTCGTGTGTCAAATTTCATATGAATATTTATTGAATATAAAAATTAGATAACTTTATCCCTTTTAAAATTAGATAAACTTAAAGAACTACTCCAATATAAAACTATAATAAAGGTTATTACTAGTTTATTATACGGGGTTAAAAGATTGAAATTATCTTTAAAAGTTCATAATATAATTACTTTTTTCTAGACATGGATTTATATAAAATAAAACTTTTAATAGATTGGTATAGCTAATGAATACCACCAAAAAGTAGCACCAACACTATTTATTACTATATTATTACTGAAAGGCAGGGGCAGCTAAGAAAATGGTTAGAAAGTAATTATAAGAGTCATCTAATGTAACACTGTATGTGGATTCATTCAAAAGATCCCTAACAATTTAATCTGTTATATAATTGGTCTTTGCTTTTTTTCTTAGTAATTAATTAATATTTTCATTATGACCTTTTTTTTTATTTTGGACCGTTCGTATTTACTGCATAATTGTTACTTCCATTTATTTTCTTAGTAAACACTTAAGTGTTTGAAACTATCTTTAAAATTTCATAATATATTAAAATCCTTATCGATTAGAATGTGTGTGAAAGGTGTCATGGTAAGAGTACAATTTTGTGTTCTGCAATACAAATTTATTTATTTACTACAATTATAAAATGTTTTCAAATTAATCCCTAGATTACTAACTTAGCTATTCCTTCAACTAATTATTCAACTTATACTAAAGAATTATATGATCTCAAATATTAATTGTTGTACAAAGTTAGCCACTTTCTGTTTGTTCCTCCAAAAAATAATTTAGTTTTATTTAATCACTATGTGAATGTCTTGCTCAATTCAATTACACATTTTCTTAGTTAATTTGTACTCTATCCTACTTGAATTCTTTTACAGTAATTGAATTGAAATCAATACAAAGTACCATTGATATAAAAATAACTTCCATAATTTGTTTAGTCCATTACACTGATAAGCCTAATATATGATGGGTTACAAAATACATAACTTCTTAAATAACTAACTAAGATCCTATAGTAGATACTTCATACTAATCTACTATAACATGGGTACATTATAGGACACATTAAAGAGCAACCACATCTAAGATAATATTAAATTCAAAAGAACAAAAGATAATAAAGAAATGCTTCAGTGCAGACCATAGTGATAGACTTAGCAGCGTTTCTATTTTAAACTGGATAAAATCCTTGCAGGTGCATGGTGACTGATTTAACATAAACATTTTCATGCCATGTACGGTGGATAAGATGCTCCCTTCTAGCGGTCTTATATCTAAACTTAGAAATAAGGATATCAGTTATCTCAGCATCATTTGCCCCTCCATAGTTGCTCTTAGCATCAATAACTGAAATTATATCCCTGTCATCAAATAAAGAAGGGTTGTATGGTATGCCAATACCAGATATCTGAAGCATTTTAGCCCATTCGAGCTCATCATGACCATGTTTGATCAGTTGCCATATTATGATATGCCTGCTGAAGCCAACATTTTTTTGTGATATGAAACCAACACTATCATTGAAATGAGTAATAGCATGATAGGTTGACCTCACACCATCAGGAACTAAAGCTTCCGAAAAAACTCTCTTTTGTAGATTGAATGTGACAATGGATATTGGTTCCACATTGTCCACACCTCTCCACCCTATCCAATATACCACCCCTTCGTTAACAACTGACTTAGGACCCAGTTTTTGCACATTGCTGCTGTAAACACCAGAATGATTCCAGTCAGCCTCAAATGAGTTGTATAAACTCCATAAAAGATTTCGGTCAGTATAGTGCCTCTTGTATACATGCACTATGCGATACTCGATATGGTTAGCCAAGTATCCAAATGCATAGAGTGAGACAACATGGCAGCAATGCCTCCTTGCCTCATCAAAAACAAAGATCCTTTGACGTGTTAGAGGATTCCAGATCAGAAGGCTAGAGTTCATGCCACCTTGTGAAAATCTGATGCATACATTACCGTGATCAGACCCGACCAGGCAATAAAAGCCAAAGTTGTTGATAGCTATTGGTATGTTGAAATCTAGCTGTAATCCGCTCTCAACATCAGCTCTTATAAACCACCTTGAGTTATCATCCACAGGAGGATGACCGACGCCAATCAATGCACTCTTGTTCTTGTTTTTGTTGTACATGAAGTTTTGCCTGACAAAAAATGGAGCTGATAGCTTGCCGTTCCATTTCTTGTTGCAGCATCGGGCTCTCCCAACTGTTTTGGGATCGGCCCTGACAAAGATCATCCACACTAAGTCGTCGTCGAGATAAGAAAGGGATACTCTCTTAGGTGAAATATCACTCATCTTAGGTTGAAAACAGGAAGGGGTAACTGATTTGATAAAGTTAGTAATTGAGTGGTTTTTAAGCATGAGAAACTTGTGTTGTGCTGATCTATACTACTTAAATATATTTATATAGAAATATTAGCTTTTTAGCTTGTAGGTAAAGATTAAAAAAGTACCAAATTATTTTTTACTGGTTAATTATATATTTAATATTTATTTTAATCTATTACTAACAACTAAATTACATGTATAATAATTTATAAGTTTAATTCAGTACAGTTACGAACATGTATTCTTAAGCTTCTCAATAAACTCTTGTGTGAAAAAATACCTTATTGTTATTTACTTTTTAATATTATAATTCTAAATTTTGGCTTTTATTACCAATTCCTAAAGCACATGTTTAATTTATTTATAAGCTTAATTTATAATATTTATACGATGAATTATGTTTTTACATAAACATGTATTTATATAGAAATTTTGTTTTTATAAGCTTATAAATAAACTTTTTAGAATATTGTATTTATATAGAAATTTTGTCTTTATCTGCTTTTTAAGCTTATAAATAAACTCTTTAGAAAAAACACGCCGAATCAGCTGTTTTGTACTGGTCAATCATTTAGTTTCTATTTTTTTAATCTCTTAGTAACTCCTAAAATACATGTTTACTTTATTTATAAGCTTAACATATTATAGTTACGAACATGTACTTATATAGAAAATTTAGCTTGTTAAGCTTATGAATAAACCATTTAAAAATTTACAAATAAATTAAACATGTAAAAAAAATGAAATTATTTTTTATTGGTCAATTTAATACTGAAATTTTCAATTTAGAAAGCGAGCAAATATTCATTAGAGTAACAACTAAATTACATATATAATTATAATTATTTATAAGCTTAATCCATTAGTTAGGAATATGTATTTTTAAGCTTCTCAATAAACTCTTGTATAAAAAAATACCATATTGTTATTTACTTTTTAATATTATAATTAATAATTAATAATTTTGGCTTTTATTAACAACTCCTAAAATATATGTTTAATTTATTTATAAGCTTAATCTATAATATTTATCCGATGAATTTTGTTTCTATACAAATATGTATTATTTATATAGAAATTTTATCTTTATAAGCTTATAAATAAACTTTTTAGATGAGGTTGCTAATCGTTTTTTACCGGTTAATTATATAATTAATCTTTAGAGTATAAGCATGAATATATTTTTTACTCGCCAAATATATACTTAATATTTTTTAATCTATTACTAACTTTTATAGTGCATGTTTAACTTATTTATAAGCTTAATCTGACGAACATGCATTCATATAGAAATTGTAAAAAAATGATCAATTATATAATTAATATTTCCTTAATCTTTTACTAACCCCTAAAGCACATGTTTAATTTATTTATAAGGTTAATTCATACTCAGTTAATAACATATATTTATGTAGAAGTTTTAGCTTTCTAAGCTTATAAATAAATCTTTTAGCAAAAAAACACGGAATTACTTGTTTTTTACTGGTCAATCATTTAATTAATATTTTTTAATCTCTTACTAAGCCATAAAATACATGTTTACTTTATTTATAAGCTTAATATATTATAGTTACGAACATGTAGTTATATAGAAGATTTAGCCTTTTAAGCTTATGATTAAACCATTTAAAAAGCTATACATAAATTAAACATGTAAAAAAAATATGTAATTATTTTTTATTGGTCAATTTGATACCGAATATTTCCATTTAGAAAGGCAACAAATATTCATAACTGTGCCAGTATACATGTCCTGTTTTTAAACTTCATTAATATAGCGCATATATTTCATACTAAGTTTAATTTTTAAATATAAATAATACATGTAATTATTTGTGTTTATATGCTAAATAATCTACAAAATATATAATTCTTCTTCACTTATTATTGACAGATAAATCCAACTTATTATTTAATGTTATCTATATAATTATTTATTTGTGTATTCAAAAATATTTACATGAATTATTTATATAATAATACCCGTTGTACCCTTTAAAATATTTTCCTAAAGTTCTATTAGATACATAAGGTATTTATGCTGCCCAATAGTCTTTAAGTTTAAAATTCGTCAAAACAAATAAGCAAACTTCCGAAAACTTGTATGTGGACTGTAAAAATTTTTAGCATAATGAAACCTAAAAGCCTAATTGGTGAATTTTCATAGCGTTGCATTGCTCAGTTACTATTTTTTCACAAATAAAGTTTGCTTTTAACCTTGCTTAGACTTCAATACCTGACCCATTTCCCTTCCAATGTCCCAAATATTATATATATTTGCAGGCGCAATGAGGTTGATATTTTAGTTTTTTATTTTTTGTTCTGGTCCTGATTCACTGCATCCTTATCGGTCAACAGCATAATCATAGAAAGTAAATATATGCATATCAACTTTTTACATATGATTTTTATGGTTAGTCAACTACTGCATTGTGTCTTTGATATTTGAAAACTTCTTTTTCTATTTGTTAATGTATGATCAATTTCCTTTTTGCCTTTCTTAGTCTTGTGACATTTTGATGACAACCTAAGCTTTCTTTATTATATCGATGAGAACCTAAGTTTTCTTTATTATATACTTAAAATATGCTAATAGTCAGTGATTCATCTATGCATAAAGTATATCTAGGAGGTGTGTCAGTATGCATCTAGGGTTTTGTCAAGTAAATCATACCATATCTCTCTTACATAGTAAAGATCAAAATGTTTTTTGTTCTAATTGACACTTCATTCCTTATACGGCTTATATGGTTTCTTGCGATGAAGACATAAGCCTGCTATTGTCATGTCGATGAACCATGCATATTAATCACGGTTATCTATGTTTTGACCTAAACTAAGAACGTGTACCACCAACTTTGCAAGCACCCAAATTTTTAGATACTTTTAATGTGTTAATCTTCATTGGTTCTCTTATTTCTACTATGTATATATATAGGAAGAGTGTGATAGTGGATAAATATGTCAACCGACTCAATCTTTATCTTTCTAGCAGCTAACCACTTAATATAGTTTTTAATCAAATGGTCACTTCATTGGTTCATTGGTTTACTTATTTATACTATATTTATATATAGGAAGAGTGTGATAGTGGATAAATATCTCAACCGACTCGGTCTCTATATATCTTTTGAATGTTCAAAGCCCAATATAGTTTTTATTCAATTGGTCACTTCATTCCATCTCCAGCTTATATTATTTCTTGTGAGGAAAGCAGTTTGCAGATAATATTTTCAAAACAGAGATTAAAACAATCCTGATGTTACAGCTATGCTAACAAACTTTTTATTGCTACTTCTCTTGAGCATATAAAGTTAAAGAGCAAAATTTATTTATGATTTTCTCTATGCAAAGAACAAATCAGTGAAAGTTCTCAAACCTTTTTAATGCCTAATACAAAAGAACTGTGCAAAATAGAAGCAAATAATTCAGAATTATCTGTATCTATATAAATAATAAACATAATAAGTTGTAATTTGATTGTGCAAAAAAATCTTTAGCTATATATGAATAAATCATAAACTATAACAGCTTACATGTCCCAATAATTCTCAAAATTTTAATCAAATTAAATAGATACCACAATTAAGCTTTGTAAACTTATAGAAAATAAATTTTTTAGTTGATGATCGGTTATTATGTTACTGACCAATTTTTGTTTGGTAAAACAGATTGACCCGCGCCATTGCTATGGACACATTTTGCACTTCTATTATGATAAATGGCTTCAGTGCCAAGGCAGAGAACCCTTCTTCTACTGGTAATATTCTTTGTAAAATAGTTTCTTTTGTTACAATTTTGGGCTAATTTTAGAGAATGGAGTTTGAAATTAAGCTTCCGCCTTGAAATTGCAGGATTGACATTGGAGAAGGAAGAGAAGTAAATCTCGAGAAGTGCCCGCGTACTAAACTTCAAACTCAGTGTATCAAATATCTTGGTCCGGTAAGATTTCCTTCACTTATATGGAACATTAATCAATATATTTTTCAATATTAAAATATCTGGGGTATAAGTTACAATTCAGACCTTAGTTTGTTGGAGGCTCTAATTTGGGGTCATATTTGTTAAGTTAGGAAATATAATTCGAGTTACAATATTTAATTTGATAAATAAGTGATATAGTTTAAACTAAGGTATAAGCTACAATTTAGACTACTTTAGGCGTCCATGAGGCAGGAAATATTAACCTAATTTTGTGGGCATATTCAAGTTACTTTTCACCAAAATTATTGAAAGCTAATGCAAAATTTTTTGTGCATTTTCATACATAAAATCCTCAAATTTGCACATTATCACAATCCTGAAAACTATTTTAGTTTATAGAGTTTGACTGAGGACATTAGTTAATGTATCATAATCAGGTTCGCAGTTAATACAAATGACTCATGCAACATAATAGCCACCATCTATTGAGGTTAACAACATTAAGGTACTTAACATGATAATGATCTAATCACATTTCTAATTATCAGTCTCTTGTTGAATTTCCAAATGTTTCATGCATCTGAACATAACTTGTAGTAAAATTCCCATATTCAACATACTAATATTACTATCAATTATCTTCTTCAATGATTTGGATCTTAGACCTTTTTCCTAACTTCCTGCTGAAACGGTTAGTTGATAGCTGCCCTTCCTCCTCAATTTCATTCACAGATGGTGACCCACCATTTCCTCCATTGTTGGACCTTTTTGCTGGAGTCTTGCACTTTAGTGATGATATACACTCCTGAGGAGCATCCTGAAGTTATAAAATCATAATTGTCATCCTCTAAGTGGTAGTTAGCAAATAAAACATAACCAAAATTTCTCCCAATAAATCATTACAACGTACCAAAGAAGGTTGCATATCAGAATCAGTATTAAGGTTGACAACACTGCCTGACATATCAATAGAGTTGCTGCAACCATTTTCCTATAAAACAAAATAGAAATGCCATTTTTCTATTCAACTTTTATAGTACAGAAAACAGGTAAATACTCTACCAGATCATGATATATTTACTTTGAACAGGACTACATACAGTGTTATTAATGGTAGGAGTAGCGAACACTTCCTTAGGAGTGTTCTTTTCAATTATATCTTCATCATCGCATACCCTCATGACTGTATACACTGGATCATACTGACTAATATTACCGGACTTAACATTTAGCTTGAAGAGCACTCTCTTATCCATCATATTATCAAAAGTTGGTGGATAGTCATCTTCAGTAGAGACCTACATTTTGGTGGATAATGGGAACAATGTCCAGGTTAAGGTTTTACCAACTTTACTTTATACAACAACTACTTCTAATATCTCCTAATATTGAACTCACCTTCTCCTCCATAACCTGTTCAGCGCGCTTGCCACACAACATCATTGTTTCCTTGTCCCACAGAAGCAATCTGATGCTTCCAGTGCCATCAAAAACCATCACCTCCACCTTGAATCTTGAAATGAATGCACACAGAACACACATATTTCAGGATACATACATAAATCCTTCATTGATTTAATATAAGAATGATAACAACAAAACTATATAGGAATGCATAAGTTTTGTCAAATGGACTTATACAATATACCTTAGTGCAGCACATCCGTGTATGTGACCGCACTTTCCACATTCATATCTATTGCCAACAGGAGTATCAACTTTTTTTGGGCACTTCCTACACGACTTGTAAAACCAATCATTCTTGCTTACATTGATTGAAACAATAGTTCCAACCATCCAAGTGGGACCTTCCTGTATGATCATATATTCCCTCATAAATTTGAACTCTAGAGAGTCTTTTGGTAATTATTGAATTTATTTTTAAGTGGATGACTAAATTTCTAATTACCTCTTTTTGATTCAGGATGTCCTCTATTGTTTTCACTGAAGCATTACCTTGTGTCAGCTCTTCAGCACCTGACCATGGACCATGCGATAAAACCTGACTTATCCTCACAGAGGATGAGGTTGCACCTCCGAGCAACCTTCCAGGTAAAAATGGTGTGATTAATTAAAAGTTAAAATAGAGATTATCAACTGCAATACATTTCATTTCTGTTGAAATTTTCAATTATTAAATGAAAAGACAATCTTATTATTTTCCCCAAATTTCCAATTATTATTCTATGCTTGGAGTTGGAGTGTATTACATAAAAATAACTAACCTGTTTCTAAACTCAACTATCTCTTTCAATCCAGGGTCGACGTACAATTGGGAAACATTGAAATGACTCTGCACTGATGTCTTTCCATTCCACCTTGTTGCTTTTATTAATTGTAACACGACTATAAGCGGTTCGACTCTATCCTCCTCAAGATGTGGTAGGATTTGATCAACCATGTGGCCAAACATTGTGCACCCGATTCGATTATTGCTGTGTTAGCAAACCATATGAAACTTATTAATTGAAAAGAACACTGGAGTTTTTGTAAAACTACACACAATATGATAGAACACGCACTCTAAATCCTCTAGGACAATAGCCAATCGTTTTGTCTCTTTTCCTTTGCTTGTAACCAAATCCCTAGGATCTTCTTTTTCAACCACTTCAGCAATCAGATCTGCATATTTACAAAATAGTGTTTAATGTTACCACTCTTTAGTTTTGGTTCAACTTTATTATGTAAAAGCATAAAGGATATGGCTACCAGGTAAATGCAATAAACTTACCAAAAAGTTCGGTGCCGTCCAACCTCTCTGCATTGATAATGTCCGATATGGTTCTAAAACGGAAAGCTTCCAGTGGAAAGGTAGGATTTTGAAATGGATTCACAGTTGTCCTTTGAGAAAATATCAAAGTCCATCTACCAGGTATTATCCGCGATGCATTTTTTTTATCATGGACAATGAAGTTGCACATGTTGTATAACTGAAACTGAACAATTTTTCCGCTCCACTTTTGAGCCAATGATTTGGGTATTGACGCATGCATTCTGGTACCCTTTGTATAACCCAATATGATAGTGTTAAAAGATAAATCTCATTGATAAAAACAACTTATCAGTAATCCATAAAGAGATTCAAAATAAGTAAATATATTTACCTGACTATCTTGAATAATCAAGTCAATGCTAGCAAGCTCTTTCTCGTTAAACCTGCTAGGCTCTTCCCAAACCCTTATGGTGTATACTTTGAAGTTCCAGCCAAGCTTCCTTGGATTTACATCACGCAAGTTGTCGAAGCTCTCAGACATGTCTAGTGTGTGAGATTTTTTTTTTCTTTTGATTTTGCAACTCAATTTTTTTCTTAGAATCTCAAATGAAAATAAGTAGGTGCGGTATGTTATGCCTATATATATTAAAAATTTAGATGACCGGATCAGGTGCACTTTCATTTCATTTCAAATTTTAAATTATCTTATTGTTTTGTAAAGGAACACGTGTCTATTAAAGAACATCACCACTTGTCAACCAATGAATCATAAACTGTCTTCCTATTATATAGAGGAAGATGAAAAAGTTATTTTTCATTTGATATGATTTTTTATTAGAAAAATATTGGGAGACAAGAGTGTAATGAACAATATAATTATACATATGGTAATTTCTCTTTTTCACTTGTGATTTACGTAAAAGTGTAGTGTATTTTAACTTTATTGAACTAATTTTAAAATTCATTATTCACACTATTTACGAAAGTCATTGTTTACTTAATAAAACTGTTTTCTATTTAAAATTAAAATTTTAATTGAAAATAAAAATCTTCTAGAATTTTTTTTTCAAAGATAATGTGATTTTATTGCACTAGAAATGAAGTTCACGGTCCATATTTGGACAAAAAACAAAGAATAGTATTAAAAATGTTCTACCAGCAAAAACAAATTAAATTACAAGAAGAATTTCATTGAAGACCTAGTAAGCTTCTTCCACAATCGAAGACCTGGTGAGCTTTTTCTACAATCAGGAGGGGGGATTTCCGTTTTCCTTCAAAAATAAATGCATTCCTAGCCTTTTAATTAAACCAAATTGTAATAGCTACCAAGTTCCTCTTCTTCTTTCCGTTACTGTCATTGAATTATTCAAGCAATTTCAACCACCACTACCGTGGGAGCTCTATGAGAGATAGAAAAAGAAGGCTGCTTGCATGTCAAGCTTCAACTGCATCAGGGCACGTCCAAAGACAATGGAAGGCCGATTCTTTTTTACTGTAGCATCTTGGACAAATCAGTACCACTGATTGAATTTTTTGTCCCAATTTCCGGTTGACAGGTAAACTTTCGTGCATTACTTTTCACATAAAATTTTTAATCTTCGGCTGACAATTGAGGTTCTAGTGCACGAAATTGCAATCACACTTTTGCAATCCCGCACAACTAACCAGCAAGTGCACTGGGTCGTCCAAGTAATACCTTACGTGAGTAAGGGTCGATCCCACGGAGATTGTCGGCTTGAAGCAAGCTATGGTTATCTTGTAACTCTTAGTCAGGATATCAATAATTATCAGGGTTGATTGTAAAAAAAAGCAAAAGAACATGAAATGAGTACTTGTTTTGCAGTAATGGGGAACAGGTTGAGGTTTTAGAGATGCTCTATCTTCTGAACTTCTGCTTTCCTACTGTCTTCTTCTTCAAGCACGCAAGGCTCCTTCCATGGCAAGCTGTATGTAGGGTTTCACCGTTGTCAATGGCTACCTCCCATCCTCTCAGTGAAAATGTTCAACGCGCTCTGTCACAGCACGGCTAATCATCTGTCGGTTCTCAATCAGGTCGGAATAGAATTCAGTGATTCTTTTGCGTCTGTCACTAACGCCCAGCCCTCAGGAGTTTGAAGCTCGTCACAGTCATTCAATCCTTGAATCCTACTCAGAATACCACAGACAAGGTTTAGACTTTCCGGATTCTCTTGAATGCCGCCATCAATTCTAGCTTATACCACGAAGATTCTGATTAAGGAATCCAAGAGATATCTACTCAATCTAAGGTAGAACGGAGGTGGTTGTCAGGCACACGTTCATAGGTGAGAATGATGATGAGTGTCACGGATCATCACATTCATCAGGTTTAGGAACAAGTGATATCTTAGAATAGAAGCAAGCATGATTGAATGAAAAATATTAGTAATTGCATTAATCCATCAAGACACAGCAGAGCTCCTCACCCCCAACCATGGGGTTTAGAGACTCATGCCATAAAAGATACAATAAGAAACGTGTAAAGTGTCATGAGGTAGAGATACATTATCAAAAGGTCCTATTAATAGTGAACTAGTAACCTAGGGTATACAGAAATGAGTAAATGACATAAAAATCCACTTCCGGGGTCCACTTGGTGTGTGCTTGGGCTGAGCATTGAAGCTTTCATGTGTAGAGACTTTTTCTGGAGTTAAACGCTAGCTTTTATGCCAGTTTGGGCGTTTAACTCCAATTTTTGTGCCAGTTCCGGCGTTAAACGCCGGGAATTCTGAAGCTGATTTGCAACGCCGGTTTGGGCCATCAAATCTCGGGCAAAGTATGGACTATTACATTGCTGGAAAGCCCAGGATGTCTACTTTCCAACGCCGTTGAGAGCGCGCCAGTTGGGCTTCTGTAGCTTCAGAAAATCCACTTCGAGTGCAGGGAGGTCAGAATTTAACAGCATCTGCAGTCCTTTTTCAGCCTCTGAATCAGATTTTTGCTCAGGACTCTCAATTTCAGCCAGAAAATACCTGAAATCATAGAAAAACACACAAACTCATAGTAAAGTCCAGAAAAGTGAATTTTAACTAAAAATTAATAAAAATATAATAAAAACTAACTAAAATATACTAAAAATATAGTAAAAACAATGCCAAAAAGCGTATAAATTATCCGCTCATCACAACACCAAACTTAAATTGTTGCTTGTCCCCAAGCAACTGAAAATCAAATAGGATAAAAAGAAGAGAACATACTATAGACTCCAAAATATCAATGAAACTTAGCTCCAATTAGATGAGCGGGACTAGTAGCTCTTTGCTTCTGAACAGTTTTGGCATCTCACTTTATCCTTTGAAGTTTAGAATGATTGGCATCTATAGGAACTCAGAATTCAGATAGTGTTATTCATTCTCCTAGTTAAGTATGATGATTCTTGAACATAGCTACTTTATGAGTCTTGGCTGTGGCCCAAAGCACTCTGTCTTCCAGTATTACCACCGGATACATACATACCACAGACACATAACTGGGTGAACCTTTTTAGATTGTGATTCAGCTTTGCTAGAGTTCCCAATTAGAGGTGTCCAGGGTTCTTAAGCACACTCTTTTTGCCTTGGATCACTTTTTATTTCTACCCTTGCCTTTTGGTTTAAAGGGCTATTGGCTTTTTCTGCTTGCTTTTTCTTCTTCACTTTTTTTTTTTGCTTTTTCTTGCTTCAAGAATCAATTTGATGATTTTTTAGATCCTCAATAACATTTCTCCTTTTCCATCATTCTTTCAAGAGCCAACAAATTTAACATTCTTTAAACAACAAATTCAAAAGACATATGCACTGTTCAAGCATTCATTCAGAAAACAAAAAGTATTGTCACCACATCAAACTAATTCAACTAGTTTCAGAGATAAATTCGAAATCCTGTACTTCTTGTTCTTTTGTAATAAAAACGTTTTTCATTTTAAGAAAGGTGATGGATTCATAGGACATTCATAGCTTTAAGGCATAGACACTAAGATACTAATGATCATGTAATAAGACACAAACATAGATAAACATAAGCATAAAAATTCGAAAAATAGAAAATAAAGAACAAGGAGATTAAAGAACGGGTCCACCTTAGTGATGGCGGCTTGTTCTTCCTCTTGAAGATCTTATGGAGTGCTTGAGCTCCTTAATGTCTCTTCCTTACCTTTGTTGCTCCTCTTTCATGATTCTATGATCTTCTTTAATTTCATGGAGGAGGATGGAATGTTCTTGGTGCTCCACCCTTAGTTGTCCCATGTTGGAACTCAATTCTCCTAGGGAGGTGTTGATTTGCTCCCAATAGTTTTGTGGAGGAAAGTGCATCCCTTGAGATGAATCTCTCCATCTCCCATGGCTCGGAGGTGGAAGCTATTGCCTTCCCTTTCCTCTTTCTAGAGGTTTCTCCGGCCTTAGGTGCCATAAATGGTTATGGAGAAACAAAAAAGAACGCTTTTACCACACCAAACTTAGAAGTTTTGCTCGTCCTCGAGCAAAAGAAGAAAGAAGAGAGAGTGGTGGGGTAGGTGGGGATCCTGTGGGATCCACAGATCCTGAGATGTCAAGGATAATTCATCCCTGCACCAAGTGGCGAGCAAAAATGCTCCTTCTGCCAATCCTGGCGTTAAACGCCGGGCTGGTGCCCATTTCTGGCGTTTAACGCCAGCTTGGTGCCCATTCCTAGCGTTTAACGCCAGTCTGGTGCCCCTTTCTGGCGTTAAACGCCCAGAATGGTGCCAGACTGGGCGTTAAACACCCATTTGCTGCCCTTACTGGCGTTTAAACGCCAGCAAGTTTCCTCCAGGGTGTGCTATTTTTCTTTCTATTTTTCATTCTGTTTCTGCTTTTTCAATTGATTTTGTGACTTTCCATGATCATCATCCTATAGAAAACATAAAATAACAAAGGAAAATAACAAATATAACATTGGGTTGCCTCCCAACAAGCGCTTCTTTAATGTCATTAGCTTGACAGTGGGCTCTCATGGAGCCTCACAGATACTCAGAGCCATGTTGGAACCTCCCAACACCAAACTTAGAGTTTGAATGTGGGGGTTCAACACCAAACTTAGAAGTTGGTTGTGGCCTCCCAACACCAAACTTAGAGTTTGATTGTGGGGCTCTGTTTGACTCTGTTTTGAGAGAAGCTCTTCATGCTTCCTTTCCATGGTTACAGATGGAGAACCTTGAGTCTTATAGTTTGCACTGTATGCAAGCCACGGAGCTTCCTGAATAGCAAATAATTGCTCATCCGGAAAGGTTTCAGAGATCTCAGTAGGAGGGAGGGATGCTCCTGCTACTGGTTCTATCCGGGACAGGTGATCAGCTACTTGATTCTCTGTCCCTTTTTCTGTCTCTTATTTCTATATCAAACTCTTGTAGAAGCAACACCCATCTTATGAGCCTGGGTTTTGAATCCTGCTTTGTGAGTAGATATTTAAGAGCAGCATGGTCAGTGTACACAATCACTTTTGATCCTACTAAATAAGATCTGAACTTGTCAATGGCATAAACCATTGCAAGTAACTCCTTTTCTGTGGTTGTGTAGTTCTTCTGTGCATCATTTAGAAGACGGCTGCCATAATAAATGACGTGCAGAAGCTTACCATGCCTTTGTCCCAATACTGCACCAATGGCATGGTCACTGGCATCACACATTAGTTCAAATGGTAATGTCCAGTCTGGTGCAGAGATGACTGGTGCTGTGACCAGCTTAGCTTTCAGAGTTTCAAACGCCTGCAGACACTCCTTATCAAAGATAAATGGTGTGTCAGCAGCTAGCAGATTACTCAGAGGTTTGGCAATTTTTGAAAAATCCTTTATAAACCTTCTGTAGAATCCTGCATGCCCCAGAAAGCTTCTGATTGCCTTAACATTGGTAGGTGGTGGTAATTTTTCAATTACCTCAACTTTAGCTTGATCCACCTCTATTCCCTTGTTTGAAATTTTATGCCCAAGGACAATCCCTTCAGTCACCATAAAGTGACATTTTTCCCAGTTTAAAACTAGGTTGGTCTCTTGGCATCTTTTCAGAACAAGTGCTAGATGGTTAAGGCAGGAGCTGAATGAGTCTCCAAATACTGAAAAGTCATCCATGAAGACTTCCAGAAATTTCTCTACCATATCTGAGAAGATAGAGAGCATGCACCTCTGAAAGGTTGCAGGTGCATTGCACAGACCAAAAGGCATCCTTCTGTAGGCAAATACTCCAGAATGACATGTAAATGCTGTTTTCTCTTGGTCCTGAGGATCTACTGCAATTTGGTTGTAACCTGAATAGCCATCCAAAAAGCAGTAATATTCATGACCTGCCAGTCTCTCTAGCTTCTGGTCTATGAATGGTAAAGGAAAATGATCCTTCCTGGTGGCTGTGTTGAGCCTTCTGTAGTCAATACACATACGCCACCCTGTAACTGTTCTTGTAGGAACCAGTTCATTCTTTTCATTATGAACCACTGTTATGCCTCCCTTCTTGGGGACAACGTGGACAGGGCTCACCCAGGGGCTATCAGAAATAGGATAAATAATCCCAGCCTCTAGTAACTTAGTGACCTCTTTCTGCACCACCTCCTTCATGACTGGATTTAGCCGCCTTTGTGGTTGAACCACTGGCTTAGCATCATCCTCCAATAGGATCTTGTGCATGCATCTTGCTGGGCTAATGCCCTTAAGATCACTTATGGACCACCTAAGAGCTGTCTTGTGTGTCCTTAGCACTTGAATTAGTGCTTCCTCTTCCTGTGGATTTAAAGCAGAGCTTATGATCACTGGAAAAGTGTCACCTTCTCCAAGAAATGCATATTTCAGGGATGGTGGTAGTGGCTTGAGCTCGGGTTTAGGAGGCTTATCTTCTTCTTGAGGAATTTTCAGAATTTCTTTTATTTCCTTTAGTTCCTCCAGATCAGGCTGAACATCTTTAAAGATGTCCTCTAGCTCTGATTCGAGACTTTCAGTCATATTGACCTCCTCCACCAAAGAGTCAATAATATCAGCGCTCATGCAGTCATTTGATGTGTCTGGATACTGCATAGCTTTGACAACATTCAACTTAAACTCATCCTCATTGACTCTCAGGGTTAATTCCCCTTTTTGGACGTCAATGAGGGTTCGTCCAGTTGCTAGGAAAGGTCTTCCTAGAATGAGAGTTGCACTCTTGTGCTCCTCCATTTCCAGCACTACAAAGTCAGTGGGAAAGGCAAATGGCCCAACCTTGACAATCATGTCCTCAATTATGCCTGATGGGTATTTAATGGAGCCATCAGCAAGTTGAAGACATATCCGGGTTGGTTTGACCTCTTCAGTCAAGCCGAGCTTTCTGATAGTGGATGCAAGTATTAGGTTGATACTTGCTCCAAGATCACATAGAGCTTTCTTGGTACAAGTACCCTCTAATGTGCATGGTATCATAAAGCTTCCTGGATCTTGAAGCTTTTCTGGTAAGCTTTTCAGAATGACTGCACTATATTCTTCAGTGAGAAACACTTTTTCAGTTTCTCTCCAATCCTTCTTATGACTTAAGATCTCTTTCATGAACTTAGCATAAGAAGGTATTTGCTCAAGTGCCTCTGCAAACGGAATCTTTATTTCAAGAGTCCTTAGATAGTCTGCAAAGCGGGCAAATTGCTTATCCTATTTCGCTTGGCGGAGTTTCTGAGGATAAGGCATCTTGGCTTTATATTCTTCAACCTTAGTTGCTGTAGGTTTATTCCTTACAGAGGTGGTTGGAGAAGCCTTTTTAGAGGGGTTACTATCAGCACTCTCAGGTGTCTGATTCCCCATTGGCTTTTGAACGCCAGGATTGGGTGAAGAATGGGCGTTTAATGCCAACTTTTCCCCTTTTTCTGGCGTTTGAACGCCAGAACTGGGCAGGGAATGGGTGTTTAACGCCAGCTTTTCCCCCCTTTCTGGCGTTTGGATGCCAAGAGTACTCCTCTCTGGGCTCTTACTGTCCTCAGAGGGATTTTGGACAGTGGTTTGGTTATCCTCTGTCAATTGTTCCTTTATTGGCTTTTTGCTACTTTGAGTAGTGTTATTCAATGTCTTCCCACTCCTCAGTTGAACTGCTTGGCATTCTTCTGTTATCTGTTTAGATAATTGCTGATTTGCCTGATTCAACTGTGATTCTATGTTTTTGTTAGCAATTTTAGTTTTTTGGAGCATCTCTTTAAATTCTGCTAACTGTTTTGTCATCAGGTGTAATTGCTGATTAAGCTCAACCATCTGTTCTTGAGGATTAGGATCAGTGGCTACTGCCATAACTTCTTCTTTTGTAGAGAACTCATTGCTAGAGTACAAATGTTGATTTCTAGCAACAGTATCTATAAGCTCTTGAGCCTCTTCAATCGTCTTCCTCATATGTATAGATCCACCAGCTGAGTGGTCTAGAGACATCTGAGCTTTTTCTGTAAGCCCATAGTAGAAGATGTCTAACTGTACCCACTCTGAAAACATTTCAGAGGGGCATTTTCTTAGCATACCTCTATACCTCTCCCAGGCATTATAAAGGGATTCATTATCCTCTTGTTTAAAGCCTTGGATGTCCAGCCTTAGCTGTGTCATCCTTTTTGGAGGGTAAAATTGATTCAGGAATTTGTCTGATAACTGTTTCCATGTCTTTATGCTTGCTGTAGGTTGGTTATTCAACCACCTCTTAGCTTGATCTTTTACAGCAAATGGAAACAGTAATAGTCTGTAGACATCCTGATCCACCTCTTTATCACGTACTGTGTCAGCAATTTGTAAGAATTGTGCCAGAAACTCAGTAGGTTCTTCCTGTGGAAGACCGAAATACTGACAATTTTGCTGCACCATGATAATGAGTTGAGGATTTAACTCAAAGCTGCTTGCTTTAATGGGAGGTATACAGATGCTACTCCCATATGCAGCTGTAATGGGGTTAGCATATGACCCCAGAGTCCTTCTGGACTGCTCAATTCCACTTAGATCCATGATGGAGAAAGGGAGATGATGCGGATATTATTTTATTTTTTTATTAAAAGTGACCGAAAGAAAATAAAATAAAATAAAATAAATGGAAAATAAATAGAATTTCGAAAACTAAAAGAAAATAAGATCAAAGCAAATTGAAAACTAAATCAATTAGTTAATTAAAAAGATTTTGGAATTAGCAATTAAAAAGATATGATTGAAAATATGATTGCAATTAAAAAGATTTGATTTTTGAAAAAGATTTGAAAAGATCAATTTTTGAGATTAGAATTTTGACTTGACTAAAAAAAAGATATGATTTTGAAAATCTTTGACTAAATTAATGCAAAATTTCGAAAACTATGAGTAAAATAAGGAAAGGATATTTTTTTATTTTTAAATTTTAATGAGGAAAGAGAAAAACAACAAAAAGACACTAAACTTAAAAATTTTAGATCAAAACAAAGAGAACAAACAAGAAAACTTTGAATGTCAAGATGAACACCAAGAACACTTTGAAGGTCAAGATGAACACCAAGAACAAATTTTTGAAAAATTTTTTAGTGAATAAAAGCACAAAAGACACCAAACTTAAAATATGAAACTAAAATCAAATAAAAGACTCTAAACCAACAAAAATAAAACAGTCCTAATCTAAGCAACAAGATAGACCGTCAGTTGTCCAAACTCGAACAATCCCCGGCAACGGCGCCAAAAACTTGGTGCACGAAATTGCAATCACACTTTTGCAATCCCGCACAACTAACCAGCAAGTGCACTGGGTCGTCCAAGTAATACCTTACGTGAGTAAGGGTCGATCCCACGGAGATTGTCGGCTTGAAGCAAGCTATGGTTATCTTGTAACTCTTAGTCAGGATATCAATAATTATCAGGGTTGATTGTAAAAAAAAGCAAAAGAACATGAAATGAGTACTTGTTTTGCAGTAATGGGGAACAGGTTGAGATTTTAGAGATGCTCTATCTTCTGAACTTCTGCTTTCCTACTGTCTTCTTCTTCAAGCATGCAAGGCTCCTTCCATGGCAAGCTGTATGTAGGGTTTCACCGTTGTCAATGGCTACCTCCCATCCTCTCAGTGAAAATGTTCAACGCGCTCTGTCACAGCACGGCTAATCATCTGTCGGTTCTCAATCAGGTCGGAATAGAATCCAGTGATTCTTTTGTGTCTGTCACTAACACCCAGCCCTCAGGAGTTTGAAGCTCGTCATAGTCATTCAATCCTTGAATCCTACACAGAATACCATAGATAAGGTTTAGACTTTCCGGATTCTCTTGAATGCCGCCATCAATTCTAACTTATACCACGAAGATTCTGATTAAGGAATCCAAGAGATATCTACTCAATCTAAGGTAGAACGGAGGTGGTTGTCAGGCACACGTTCATAGATGAGAATGATGATGAGTGTCACGGATCATCACATTCATCAGGTTTAGAAACAAGTGATATCTTAGAATAGAAGCAAGCATGATTGAATGAAAAACAGTAGTAATTGCATTAATCCATCAAGACACAGCAGAGCTCCTCACCCCCAACCATGGGGTTTAGAGACTCATGCCGTAGAAGATACAATAAGAAACGTGTAAAGTGTCATGAGGTAGAGATACAATATCAAAAGGTCCTATTAATAGTGAACTAGTAACCTAGGGTATACAGAAATGAGTAAATGACGTAAAAATCCACTTCCGGGGTCCACTTGGTGTGTGCTTGGGCTGAGCATTGAAGCTTTCATGTGTAGAGACTTTTTCTGGAGTTAAACGCTAGCTTTTATGCCAGTTTGGGCGTTTAACTCCAATTTTTGTGCCAGTTCTGGCGTTAAACGCCGGGAATTCTGAAGCTGATTTGCAACGCCGGTTTGGGCCATCAAATCTCGGGCAAAGTATGGACTATTACATTGCTGGAAAGCCCAGAATGTCTACTTTCCAACGCCGTTGAGAGCGCGCCAGTTGGGCTTCTGTAGCTCCAGAAAATCCACTTCGAGTGCAGGGAGGTCAGAATCCAACAGCATCTGCAGTCGTTTTTCAGCCTCTGAATCAGATTTTTGCTCAGGACCCTCAATTTCAGCCAGAAAATACCTGAAATCACAGAAAAACACACAAACTCATAGTAAAGTCCAGAAAAGTGAATTTTAACTAAAAACTAATAAAAATATAATAAAAACTAACTAAAATATACTAAAAACATAGTAAAAACAATGCCAAAAGCGTATAAATTATCCGCTCATCAGGTTCCAAATGGCTATCCATAATTATTTCTTTCTGCAGTGTTTTGGAAGAAAATCTAGTGAAAAGTGAAAGAATTGAAAGGCCACACCATAACTAGAAGCTACTATATATGTCCCAGACTTTTTTTTCATCCACGCAGGTAATTTTATCCTCCTCCTAGTAAATTGTTGAATTTAGAATAGCATTTGCAATTGCTGGATTAAATTCTTGTCGAATTAGTTATTGGTTCCATGTGTTGTCAGGTAGCATCAAATCTGAGACCCATTTGAGTCTTCGACCCTCTGTGGTATTAGGATTAGGAGTAATTTCTTGAAAGTCTCTTAACCATAGGTCTTTCCGAATCCTAATTGTACTATCTCGGCCTATTTGCCATAGGATTCCTTTTCCTAGCACTTTGCGACCCTCCAAAACACTTCGCCAGCCCCAAGATGGGATGTTTCTGGCCTCCGCCTTTAAAAAGCTTGAAAGTTTGAAATATTTACTCTTGTAAACCTTATAAATCAGAGAGTGTGGTTTAGTTATCAATCTCCACCCTTGTTTTGCTAGCATTGCAAGGTTAAAAGGCTTTAAGATCTTTGTAGTTAAGACCCTCTTAAAATTTAGGTCTACAAGAAATTCTCTATCCTATCCATTACATTCTTCTCTCTGAGTCTCGTTGTCCCCACCAAAATTGAAGCGTGACCTTTTGAATTTCATCAACCAGCGTCTCTGGTAGTTTAAAACAACTCAGAGTATAGATTGGAACTGCAGTTGCAACTACATTTTATAGTACTTCTTGGTCGCTTAAGGATAGCAAAGCCCTCTTCTAGTGTTGCAGTTTTGTGACATTTTATCCTTGATATATGAAAATGTATCTTTCTTAGATCTTTGAATTACCGCTAGTAGCCTAAGATACTTGTTCTAGTTGCCAATGTGAGGAACTTGTAAGATGTGTGATAGATGATCACGAATATTTATATAAGTATTTCTACTGAAAAATACTAAAGATTTATCCAAATTCACTGCTTGACCACTAATATTTTCATAAACTTGTAGGATTCGAAGCAAATTTTGACACTCTTCTTCTGTAGTTTTGCTGAATAAAATTGAGGCATCTACGAAAAATAGATGGCTGACTTTAATATATCGTGGGTTGAGTCTCAAACTTGTAATCTCTAGTCTCTATTCTCCTCTGTGGAGCAGATAGGACAATGCTTCTGCACGAAATAAAAATATATAGGGAAAAGAGGGTCGCCTTGACGTAACCCTCTACATGGTTTAAAGAAACTATGAGGCTGACCATCCACAGTAATAGGGTATGAAACTATTGTCACCAGTTCCTGAATCCATTCTATCCATCTCTTACAAAATTCCAACCGCCTCATAACCTCCCAAACGAAAATCCACTCCACCCAATTGGTAGCATGAATCCCCACACTTTCATACTATTGTATCAGCAAGTGCACTGAGTCGTCCAAGTAATACCTGAGCGAGTCAGGGTTGATCCCACGGAGATTGTGGTTTGAAGCAAGCTATGCTTATCTTGCAGGTCTTACTCAGGCAGATCAAAAGGTTGTTGATTTTATGTCATATATCGAGCTTGTAAGAGTAATGTGTGAAAGGAATATTGAATTGGAATAAATGATAGGAATAGGGTTAAGGATTGGAGTTGTGTTGTCTTTCTGAATTAACTCTGGTACTACTGTCTTCTCTGCTTGTGAATGATCTACTTCTATGGCAGGCTGTATGTGATCAACACCCTGGGTCGTGGTCATTGATCTCCTCTGCTACAGATTGAACGCCATTGGCCGTGGTCATCCAATCTGACGAAGGGTGAAGCGCTTAGCAAGTCATTCTCCTGGCGATCCTACTCAAAATACCACAGACAAGGTCGAATCTTTCGGATCAGAAAATGCTGCTTCTTTGGATTCTAGCCGATACCACAGAGACCCTAATCTCCCCAGAAATTGGCTGAACTAGTGTCTCGAGAAGTCCCCAACGAAGTCGTGGATTAACCGTTTGAGAGATGTATAAACATAGCTATTGGCTCGTGCTTTCCAGTCACGTATTCACACGAACCCAAGTAGACGCGGGTGTTTTTTAGGCACGTTCATCTTAATGTGATGAACAGAGCTAATTTGTCAGATCATCCTATTCACCACGATGAAGATTGGATATACATCTTAGAAACAGATCAAACACGGATCGGAGAAGAAACAGTAATACTTTTATTAATTCATAGGACTCAGCAGGGATCCTCCCCTCAACCTAGGAGATTTAGAAACTCATACTGAAGTAAAAATACAATAGTAAACAAAAATAGGGCTGTAAAGTATGCGTCCTCCCTATGATTATGTAAAAATAACTTTAAACACTAAACAGATGACTAGTAAGGGTAAAATAGTTTTTTTAGTGCTAAAATCCACTTTTGGGGCACACTTAGTGAGCATTTGGGCTGAGCTTTGATGAGATCCATGTTCTATGAGGTCTCTTGGGTGTGGAACGCCAGTTAGGGGGTCCTCTTTGGGCGTTTGTACATTGGTCTCTACTCTTTGGGCGGTGGACGCCTGGAAGGAGGCAGGAAGCTGGCGTTAGACGCTAGTTTTGGGCCTTCTAATCCGAAGAAAAGTATAAACTATTATATATTTCTGGAAAGCTCTAGAAGTCAGCTTTCCATAGCCGTTAAGGGCGCTCCATTTGAACTTATGTAGCTCCAAAAAAGCTCTTCCGAATGCAAGAAGATCAGATCCGGATAGCATCTGTAGTGCTTTCTCAGTCTCTGAATCAGACTTCTACTCCAACTCCTCAATTTCAGCCAGAAAATACCTAAAATTGTACAAAAATACAAATCTCATAGTTGAATCCAAAAATGTGAATTTAACACTAAAACCTATAAAAACTTAATAAATACTAAATAAAAACTACTAAAAACTATATGAAAATGATGCCAAAAAGCGTATAAAATATCCGCTCATCACAACACCAAAATTAAAATGTTGCTTGTCCCCAAGCAACTAAAAAGAACAGTAGGATAAAAATAAAATTAAAATTCAATAAATTTCTAAGTTTCCAATGAAGCTTAATTACAATCAGATGAGCGAGACTTAGTAGCTTTTTACTTCTGAATAGTTTTGGCATCTCAATATCCATTGAAACTTGGAGATGTTGGCATCTTTAAAAACTTAGAATCCAGATGATATTATTGACTCTCTTAGTTAAGCTTATTTTGATTTTTGAACACAGCTTTCAAAGTCTTGGCCGTCCCTAAGCATCTTGTCTTCCAGTATTACTACCGGATACAATAATGCCACAGACACTTTAATTGGGTATACCTTTTTAGATTGTAACTCAGCTTTGCTAGAGTCCCCAGATAGAGGTGTCCAAAGTTCTTAAGCACACTCTTTTTACTTTGGACCACGACTTTAACTGCTCAATCTCAAGCTTTTCACTTGACACATTCACGCCACAAGCACATGGTTAGGGACAGCTTGATTTAGCCGCTTAGGCCAGGATTTTATTCTTTTGGGCCCTCCTATCCACTGATGCTCAAAGCCTTGGGCGCTTTTACCCTTGTCTTTTGGTTTAAAGGGTTATTGGCTTTTTCAATCTGCCCTCATTTTCTTGCATTTTTGGGCGGTAATGGATTTTTCTGCTTTTTATTTATTTATTTATTGCCATTTTTTTCTTTCTTGCATGCATTTTTTTCTTTTGCAACATGCTTTATCTTTTTCTTTTTGTTGCTTTTTCTTACTTCAAGAATCAATTTTTCGATTTTTCATATTATCAATAATACTTTTTCTTTTTCATTATTCTTTCAAGAGCCAATATTCTAAAGTTACAACTTCAAATATGCATTGTTTAATCAGACATTCAGAAAACAAAAGCAAATGACACCACATTAACATAATTAAACTATTCTTATTTTAAACTTGAAATTCATGCATCTCTCAATTCTTAAAAAAAAATTATTTAAGCAAGGTGAGAAATATATGGAACATTTTACATCATTAAGACATCAATGCAAATGATCATGCAACGAACAAGAGGACAAATAAAACAGACAGAAAATAGGAAAATAACAGGAAAGGGGTGTAAAGAGAACGAATCCACCTTTAAGGGTGGCGTCTAGTGCTCCTTTTTGAAGATCCCAAGTAGTGCTTGATCTCTTCAATGTCACTCTTTTATCTTTGTTAAGGCTGTTATACAGGCTAATGTGCAGGCTTTCTAGTTTGCTCCATTGGGGGCAAATGCCTTTCCCTTTTTCTTTCGTGAGGTTTCACCAGTCTTTGGTGCCATACTTAGGAGTGGTAGAAGTCAAAAAGTAAAGCTTTTTGCAACACCAAACTTAAGAGTTTTGTTCGTCCTCGAGTAAATGGGAAAGAGTAGGGTAGAAGAAGTTGGGGTAGGTAGAGCCTCTGTGGATCTTAGTGGTCTTGAGAGCAAATAGTTTCTCTTGCTCTTGGGATCGGTTTCAAGCGGCCTCTTGTGTCTTGTTTTATGGTAACTGTCTTGTTTCTTTGTGATATGCTTGCTTGCATCTTTCTTTAGCACTTTGCTTGGAATCTTCATAGTGTTTTTTATCCGACCTCTTTCGATTGCCTTTGTGCCTTAGTTGAAGTGTCCCTTTTAAGGCTAGTTGTTTGTTTGAGTATTCTTTGATAGAATACTTTATAGATCGATTTTGGCGAGGTCGAGGTCTTTCAGGTCGAGTTATCTCCCCTCTGTTGGTTGATTCTCTCAGTTGATCTTTGAGTTATTTCTAGTAACCCCTCGGGTGTACTTTTTATAACTTTTTGTAGTTTTAGTCCGGCTTCTTCATGTCGGTCCCTGTTCCGTTACTAGGTAATCCTTTTTTTTGGATCTTATTCAGATCTCTTTTGGGGGTTTACCTTTTGTAACTTTATTTTTTTTCGGGCCGACTTCATCATATCGAGTTTTGTCGAGTTACTTGATAATTCTCTTTCTTGGACCTTGTTCAGGTCTCTTTCAGGGTTTTATGTTTTGTAACTTTATCTTTCCGGGCCGACTTTGTCACGTCAGGCCCTGTCGTGTTACTTGATAATCCTCTTTCTTGGACCTTGTTTAGGTCTCTTTCAGGGATTTATCTTTTGTAACTTATCTTTCCGGGCCGACTTTGTCACGTCGGGCCCTGTCGAGTTACTTGATAATCCTCTTTCTTGGACCTTGTTTAGGTCTCTTTCAGGGATTTATCTTTTGTAACTTATCTTTCCGGGCCGACTTTGTAACATCAGGCCCTGTCGAGTTACTTGATAATCCTCTTTCTTGGACCTTGTTTCAGATCTCTTTCAGGGATTATCTTTTGTAACTGATCTTTCCGGGCCGACTTTGTCATGTCGGGCCCTGTCGAGTTACTTGATAATCCTCTTTCTTGGACCTTGTTTCAGATCTCTTTCAAGGATATCTTTTGTAACTTTTTTTGTAGGAGTCCGACTTCCTCATGTCGGGCTCTTCGAAGTTATAGTAATCCTCTTTTATAGAGTTGGCTAGACCTCTTTCCAGGGCTTTACTTATAACTTGAGTTGTTGTGGCTGGTCCGACTTTTGTGTCGGCCAGTCTTTAAGTTATTTTATAGCAATCCATTTTATTAGGACCTCGTCAAGTCCTTTCTATGGATCACTTTCTATAACTTCTTGCATTATTCTGTTTTCATCTTTGCCAATTTTGTAGATTTTGGGTTTTAACCCTCGTTTTTATCGTGATCGCGCAGTGAATTCGGTTTTCACTTTTCGTCGATCTGTAGCTTTATAATCGGGCGATGAATGTTTTCAAAATAACACGACTTGAGCGTTTGTAGAGAATCTGAATAAATTTTATTAAGAAAGAATGCAAATATACATGAGTTAATTTCCTAAATCGGGTGATTTGTAAGTCTTGGCGGGGCGCCTCGTTATAAAACCTTTTTTCAGGAAAAAGAGTGTGCCTTGTCCAAGATCTTTTATCACCCCTAGATATAGTACCTTCTTAGGTTGCAGGCGTGCCATGACCTGGGAAGCTCTTGCCCGTCAAGTTCAGAAAGCCTGTAATAGCCCTTTCCCAGCACTTCTATGACTTGGTAGGGTCCTTTCTAGTTTGCTGCCAGCTTTTCATCTCCCGGTCGAGTTTTTCCGATGTCGTTTCGTATTAGGATGAGGTCATCCTCAGTGAAGGTCTGTCGTATTACGTTTTGGTTATACCTGGAAGCCATTCGTCATTTTAGCGCCTCTTTCCTTATCCGAGCTCTTTCTCGGATTTCCAGAAGTAAGTCGAGCTCTTCCCTTTGAAGTTGGAGATTGGCTTTCTCGCTAAAGTGGATCACTCTGGGTGACCCTTCTTCGACCTCCACTGGGATCATCGCCTCCACTCCATATGCTAATCAGAAGGGTGATTCCTTTGTGGTGGAATGTGGCGTTGTTCGATATGCCCATAGAACCTGTGGGAGTTCCTCAGCCCAGGCTCCCTTTGCATCCTGTAATCTCCGTTTTAACCCTGCTAATATAACTTTGTTAGCAGCTTCAGCTTGCCCATTGGCTTGGGGGTGCTCAACGGATGTGAATTGTGGTTTTATATTCAGGTCGGCCGCTAGTTTTCTGAAGCTTGCGTCTGTGAAATGGGTACCATTGTCTGTAGTGATGAAGTATGGAACTCCAAACCTTGTGACGATATTTCTATATAGGAATTTCCGACTTCTTTGAGCTGTGGCATTGGCCAGGGGTTCTGCCTTGATCCATTTTGTGAAGTAGTCTATTCCTACTATGAGGAATTTGACTTGTCCTGATCCTTGAGGAAAAGGTCCGAGGAGATCGAGTCCCGATTTTGCGAATGGCCAAGGTGAGGTTATGCTGATGAGTACCTCTGGCGGAGCGGTGTGAAAGTTGGCATGCTTCTGACATGGTGAGCACGTCCTTACAAATTTTGTGGCTTCTTTTTGTAGAGTTGGCCAATAAAATCCAGCCCGAAGTACTTTTTTGGCGAGTGCCTGCGCTCTGAGGTGATTGCCGTAGATGCCACTGTGTACTTCTTCTAGGACATCTTTTGTGGTTGAAGTCGGCACACATTTTAGCAGTGGTATCCAAATCCCTCTTTTGTATAGAGTATTATTTATGAGGGTGTAGTACTGTGCTTCTCGTTTTAACCTCTTTGCCTCTTTCTCATCTGTGGGGAGAACTTCTGTTCTGAGGTAGTTAATTATGGGAGTCATCCATCCCTGATCGTGACCTGTTATGGCTAGGACTTTTTCTTCTTTTGAGATTGATGGATGATGAGCGGATAATTTGTACCCTTTTTGGCACTGTTTTTAGTATGTTTTTGATAGTTTTAGTTAAGTTTTTAGTATATTTTTATTAGTTTTTAGCTAAAATTCACTTTTCTGGACTTTGTTATGAGTTTGTGTGTTTTTCTGTGATTTCAGGTATTTTCTGGCTGAAATTGAGGGTCCTGAGCAAAAATCTGATTCAGAGACTGAAAAGGACTGCAGATGCTGTTGGATTCTGACCTCCCTGCACTCGAAGTGGATTTTCTGGAGCTACAGAAGCCCAATTGGCGCGCTCTCAACGGCGTTGGAAAGTAGACATCCTGGGCTTTCCAGCAATATATAATAGTTCATACTTTGCCCAAGATTTGATGGCCCAAACCGGCGTGGCAAATCAGCCTCAGAAATTCCAGCGTTTAACGCTGGAACTGGCATAAAACTTGGAGTTAAACGCCCAAACTGGCATAAAAGCTGGCGTTTAACTCCAGAAAAGGTCTCTACACGAAAATGCTTCATTGCTCAGCCCAAGCACACACCAAGTGGGCCCGGGAGTGGATTTTTCTGTCATTTACTCATTTCTGTAAACCTTAGGTTACTAGTTTACTATTAATAGGATCTTTTGACATTGTATCTGCACCTCATGATACTTTACACGTTTCTTTGTGTACCTTCCACAGTATGAGTCTCTAAACCCCATGGTTGGGGGTGAGGAGCTCTGCTGTGTCTTGATGGATTAATGCAATTACTGCTGTTTCTTATTCAATCATGCTTGCTTCCATTCTAAGATATCACTTGTTCTTAACCCGGATGAATGTGATGATCCGTGACACTCATCATATTCTCAACTATGAATGTGTGCCTGACAACCACCTCCGTTCTACCTTAGATTGAGTAGATATCTCTTGGATTCCTTAACCAGAATCTTCGTGGTATAAGCTAGAACTGATGGCGGCATTCAAGAGAATCCGGAAGGTCTAAACCTTGTCTGTGGTATTCTGAGTAGGATTCAATGATTGAATGACTGTGACGTGCTTCAAACTCCTAGCAGGCGGGGCGTTAGTGACAGACACAAAAGAATCACTGGATTCTATTCCGGCCTGACCGAGAACCGACAGCTGATTAGCCATATGCTGTGACAGAGCATAGGAACATTTTCACTGAGAGGATGGGAGGTAGCCACTGACAACGGTGAAACCCTACATACAGCTTGCCATGGAAGGAGCCTTGCGTGTTTGATGAAGAAGACAGTAGGAAAGCAGAGATTCAGAAGATGGAGCATCTCCAAAACCCCAACCTATTCTCCATTACTGCAATACAAGTAACCATTTCATGTTCTTTTGCTTTTTATAATCAATCCTGATAATTTCTGATATCCTGACTAAGATTTACAAGATAACCATAGCTTGCTTCAAGCCGACAATCTCCGTGGGATCGACCCTTGCTCACGCAAGGTATTACTTGGACGACCCAGTGCACTTGCTGGTTAGTTGTGCGGGATTGCAAAAGTGTGATTGCAATTTCGTGCACCAAGTTTTTGGCGCCGTTGCCGGGGATTGTTCGAGTTTGGACAACTGACGGCTTATCTTGTTGCTTAGATTAGGACTGTTTTATTTTTATTGGTTTAGAGTCTTTTAGTTGAGTCTAGTTTCATATTCTAAGTTTGGTGTCAATTGCATGCTTTTACTTTTCTTTTAAATTTCGATTTTGCATGTCCTTAGTCCCTTTTTGATCCGTAAAAATTCTAAGTTTGGTATCCTCTTTGTGTTTTTCTCTTTAAAATTTTCGAAAATTAGTGTTTGATTTTCTAAAAATTTTAAGTTTGGTGTCTTTTTGTGTTTTTCTCTTTCCTCTTTTCAAAAATCAAATCTTTTTCATAAAAATTTTTCAATCATATCTTTTTAATTGCTATTTTTAAAATCTTTTTAATTACTTAATTGATTCAGTTCTCAATTTGCTTTGATCTTATTTTCTTTTTGATTTTCGAATTTTTATTTTAATTTTCTTTTGTTTTATTTTATTTTTTTTCGTTTAACTCAAAAAAAAAAACAAAAATTATCTGTTTGCAATCATTATCATTTCCCTTTTGTCCATTATGGACATAAGTGGGATTGATCAGTCCAAAAGGACTTTGGGGTCATATGCTAACCCCATTACAGCTGCATATGGGAGTAGCATTTGTACACCTCCCATCAAAGCAAGCAGCTTTGAGCTAAATCCTCAACTCATTATCATAGTGCAGCAAAATTGCCAGTATTTTGGTCTTCCACAGGAAGAACCTACTGAGTTTCTGGCACAGTTCTTACAAATTGCTGACACAGTACATGATAAAGAGGTGGATCAGGATGTCTACAGACTATTACTGTTTCCATTTGCTGTAAAAGATCAAGCTAAAAGTGGTTAAATAACCAACCTACAGCAAGCATAAAGACATGGAAACAGTTGTCAGACAAATTCCTGAATCATTTTTACCCTCCAAAGAGGATGACATAGCTAAGGCTGGACATCCAAGGCTTTAAACAAGAGGATAATAAATCCCTTTACAATGCCTGGGAGAGGTATAGAGGTATGCTAAGGAAATGTCCCTCTGAAATGTTTTCAGAGTGGGTACAGTTAGACATTTTCTACTATGGGCTTACAGAAAAAGCTCAGATGTCTTTAGACCACTCAGCTGGTGGATCTATACACATGAGGAAAACGATTGAAGAAGCTCAAGAGCTTATAGACACTGTTGCTAGAAACCAATATTTGTATTCTAGCAATGAGTTCTCTCCAGAAGAGGAAGTCATGACAGTAGTCACTGACCCTAATCCTCAAGAACAGATAATTGAGCTTAATCAACAATTACTCCTGATGACAGAACAGTTAGCAGAATTTAAAGAGATGCTCGATGAAACTAAAGTTGCTAACAAGAGCATAGAACTACAGTTGAATCAGGCAAAACAGCAAATATCTAAACAGATAACAGAGGAGTGTCAAGCAGTTCAACTAAGGAGTGGGAAGACATTGAATACCACTGCTCAAAAGAACAAAAAGCCAAACAGGGAACAATTGACAGAGGATAACCAAACCACTGTTCAAAATCCCTCTGAGGACAGTAAGAGCCCGGAGAGGAATGTTATTGGCGTTCAAACGCCAGAAAGGGAAGGAAAGTTGGCGTTAAACGCCCATTCCTTGCCCAGTTCTGGCGTTCAAACGCCAGAAAAGGGAGAGAAGTTGGCGTTTAACGCCCAAACTTCACCCATTCCTGGTGTTCAAACGCCAAGGGAAGATCAGACACCTGAGAGTGCTGACAGTAATCCCTCTAAAAAGGCTTCTTCAACCACTTCTGTAAGGAATAAACCTGCAGCATCTAAGGTTGAAGAATATCAAGCCAAGATGCCTTATCCTCAGAAACTCCGCAAAGCGGAACAGGATAAGCAATTTGCCCGCTTTGCAGACTATTTAAGGACTCTTGAAATAAAGATTCCGTTTGCAGAGGCACTTGAGCAAATACCTTCTTATGCTAAGTTCATGAAGGAAATCTTAAGTCATAAGAAGGATTGGAGAGAAACTGAAAAAGTGTTTCTCACTGAAGAATGCAGTGCAGTCATTCTGGAAAGCTTACCAGAAAAGCTTCAAGATCCTGGAAGCTTTCTGATACCATGCACATTAGAAGGCGCTTGCACCAAGACAGCCCTATGTGATCTTGGAGCAAGCATCAATCTAATAATTGCATCCACTATCAGAAAGCTTGGGTTGACTGGAGAAGTCAAACCAACCAGGATATGCCTCCAACTTGCTGATGGCTCCATTAAACATCCATCAGGCATAATAGAGGATATGATTGTCAAGGTTGGGCCATTCGCCTTTCCAACTGACTTTGTGGTGCTGGAAATGGAGGAGCACAAGAGTGCAACTCTCATTCTAGGAAGACCTTTCCTAGCAACTGGACGAACTCTCATTGATGTACAAAAAGGGGAAGTGACCTTAAGAGTCAATGAGGATGAGTTCAAGTTAAATGCTGTAAAAGCTATGCAGCACCCAGACACACCAAATGACTGTATGGGCGCTGACATTATTGACTCTCTGGTAGAAGAGATCAATATGGCTGAAAGCCTAGAATCAGAGCTTGAGGACATCTTCAAAGATGCTCAACCTGATCAAGAAGAACTAGAGGAAGCAAAGGAATTTTCGAAAATTCCTCAGGAGGAGGATAAACCTCCCAAACCTGAACTCAAACCACTACCACCATCCCTAAAATATGCATTTCTGGGAAAGGGTGACACTTTTCCAGTGATTATAAGCTCTGCTTTAAATCCATAGGAAGAGGAAGCACTGATTCAAGTGCTAAGGACACACAAGACAGCTCTTGGGTGGTCCATAAGTGATCTTAAGGGCATTAGCCCAGCTAGATGCATGCACAAGATCCTGTTGGAGGATAATGCCAAACCAGTGGTTCAACCACAAAGGAGGCTAAATCCAGCCATGAAGGAGGTGGTGCAGAAAGAGGTCACTAAATTACTAGAGGCTGGGATTATTCATCCTATCTCTGATAGCCCCTGGGTGAGCCCTGTCCAAGTTGTCCCCAAAAAGGGAGGCATGACAGTGGTTCATAATGAAAAAAATGAACTGGTTCCTGCAAGAACAGTCACAGGGTGGCGTATGTGTATTAACTACAGAAGACTCAATACAGCCACCAGAAAGGATCATTTTCCTTTACCATTCATAGACCAAATGCTAGAAAGACTAGCTGGTCATGATTATTACTGCTTTTTGGATGGCTATTCAGGTTACAACCAAATTGCAGTAAATCCTCAGGACCAAGAGAAAATAGTATTTACTTGCCCTTCTGGCGTGTTTGCCTACAGAAGGATGCCTTTTGGTCTGTGCAATGCACCTGCAACCTTTCAGAGGTGCATGCTCTCTATCTTCTCAGATATGGTAGAGAAATTTCTGGAAGTCTTCATGGACGACTTTTCAGTGTATGGAGACTCATTCAGCTCCTGTCTTAATCACCTAGCACTTGTCCTGAAAAGGTGCCAAGAGACTAACCTGGTCTTAAACTGGGAGAAATGTCACTTTATGGTGACTGAAGGAATTGTCCTTGGGCACAAAATTTCAAGCAGGGGAATAGAGGTGGATAAGACAAAGGTAGAGGTAATTGAAAAATTACCACCACCTGCCAATGTTAAGGCAATCAGAAGCTTTCTGGGGCATGCAAGATTCTACAGAAGGTTTATAAAGGATTTTTCAAGAATTGCAAAACCTTTAAGTAACCTGCTAGCTGCTGACACACCATTTGTGTTTGACACACAGTGTCTACAGGCATTTGAGATCCTGAAAGCTAAGCTGGTCACAGCACCAGTCATCTCTGCACCAGATTGGGCATTGCCATTTGAATTAATGTGTGATGCCAGTGACCATGCCATTGGTGCAGTGTTGGGACAGAGGCATAACAAACTTCTGCATGTCATTTATTATGCTAGCCGTGTTCTAAATGATGCACAGAAGAATTACACAACCACAGAAAAAGAATTACTTGCAGTGGTCTACGCCATTGACAAGTTTAGATCTTATCTAGTAGGATCCAAAGTGATTGTGTACACTGACCATGCTGCTCTTAAATACTTACTCACAAAGCAGGATTCAAAACCCAGGCTAATAAGATAGGTGTTGCTTCTGCAAGAGTTTGATATAGAAATAAGAGACAGAAAAGGGACAGAGAACCAAGTAGCTGATCATCTGTCCCGAATAGAACCAGTAGCTGGGGCGTCCCTCCCTTCTGCTGAGATCTCTGAGACTTTCCCAGATGAGCAACTCTTTTCCATCCAGGAAGCTCCTTGGTTTGCAGATATTGCAAATTATAAAGCTGTGAGGTTCATACCCCAGGAGTACAGCAAAGTGCAAAGAAAGAAATTAATTTCAGATGCCAAGTACTACCTCTGGGATGAACCATATCTCTTTAAGAGATGTGCTGACGGAGTGATCCGCAGATGTGTACCCAGAGAAGAAGCACAGAGGATCCTATGGCATTGCCATGGATCACAGTATGGAGGACATTTTGGAAGTGAGCGAACAGCCACTAAAGTCCTCCAGTGTGGCTTCTACTGGCCTACTCTCTATAAAGATTCCCGAGAGTTTGTGCGAAATTGTGACAGTTGCCAAAGAGCTGGTAACTTGCCTCACGGATATGCCATGCCTCAACAAGGGATATTAGAGATAGAATTGTTTGATGTATGGGGAATTGACTTCATGGGTCCATTCCCACCATCATACTCAAACACTTACATTCTGGTGGCAGTGGACTACGTATCTAAGTGGGTAGAAGCAATTGCTACACCCACTAATGATACCAAGACCGTGCTAAAATTCCTCCAGAAACACATCTTCAGCAGGTTTGGTGTTCCCAGAGTACTAATCAGTGATGGGGGCACTCATTTCTGCAATAGACAGCTATACTCTGCTATGGTTAGATATGGAATCAGCCATAAAGTGGCAACTCCGTATCATCCACAAACAAATGGGCAAGCTGAAGTCTCTAACAGAGAGCTAAAAAGAATCCTAGAACGGACTGTGATAGCCCGGAGAAAGGATTGGGCAAAGAGCTTGGATGATGCTCTGTGGGCATACAGAACAGCATTCAAGACTCCTATAGGAACCTCTCCATACCAACTGGTGTATGGGAAGGCCTGTCATCTGCCCGTGGAACTGGAACATAAAGCCTACTGGGCAACCAGATTCCTAAACATGGATGCACAGTTAGCTGGTGAAAAGAGACTGCTCCAGCTAAATGAGCTAGAGGAGTTCAGACTCAATGCCTTTGAAAATGCAAAAATTTATAAGGAAAAGGCAAAGAAATGGCATGACAAGAAGTTGTCAACCAGAGTCTTTGAGCCAGGACAAAAAGTTCTGCTCTTCAACTCTAGGCTCAAATTGTTTCCGGGAAAACTCAAATCCCGGTGGAGGGGTCCGTATGTGATTACAGGAGTTTCACCATATGGATATGTTGAGCTTCAGGATATTGATTCTGACAAAAAGTTCATTGTTAATGGACAGAGAATCAAGCATTATCTTGAAGGCAATTTTGAGCAGGAATGCTCAAAACTGAGACTTGAATGATTCTCAGTGAAGGTCCAGCTAAAGACAGTAAAGAAGCGCTTGCTGGGAGGCAACCCAGTCATTAGTAGGTTATATGTGTTGTTTTTACAAAGGCAAGTATCAAAAATGAAGGAATTCACAGAGTTACAGAAGGATTCAGCTCAAAAAGCAGAGAAAATGAGCTTACTGGCGAAAAAACGCCAGTAAAGGGCATTTTGGGCGTTAAACGCCAGAATGGGCACCATTCTGGGCGTTTAACGCCAGTATTGGTGCCATTTTGGGCGTTAAACGCCAGAATGGGTACCATTCTGGGCGTTTAACGCCAGGTGTGCAGCATCCTGGGAGTTTTGGAAAAACGCCCAGTGATAAAGGAATTCTGGCGTTTAACGCCAGCCAGGGCACCTGGCTGGGCGTTAAACGCCCAAAAAGGGCAACAAATGGGCGTTAAACGCCAGAATGGGTGCCATTCTGGGCGTTTAACGCCAGAAAGGTGGGGGGACCACAATTTTGTTTTCAAACCAAATTTTTTCAAACTTTCCTTTTCTTACCCATACTTTTCTACAAAATCAAACTTCAACCATTCATCATTCACTTCCAAATCTTCAAAAATCAAAACCATTCTTCAATTCTATTTCAAATCAATTCCAAATATTGTTCAAAAACTCACCTTTCTCTCAAATTCTTTCCATATCTTCTCAAATCTCCTTTCAAATTTTTCTTTTCTTTTCGAAATCTCCCCTCCCCACCTTATAAATACACGTTTGTCCCCCCTCATTCCACCACACAATTCGAATTTCCTCTTCCTCTCTCTCTCTTCTCTTCTTTCTTTTGCTTGAGGACAAGCAAACCTCTAAGTTTGGTGTGCTTTTCCGTGATCACTAAGCCAAGATTCATCAAGATCATGGCTCCTAAGGGAAAACAAACCAATTTAAGAGGAAAGAAAGAGAATAATCCAAAGAATCTTTGGAATCAAGAGAAGTTCTTAACCAAAGAACATGAAGACCATTATCACAAGATAATGGGGCTGAGGTCAGTGATCCCGGAAGTGAAATTTGATCTGAAAGAAGATAAATATCCGGGGATCCAAGAGCAAATTCGAAACAGAGGATGGGAAGTTCTAACCAATCCTGAGATAAAGGTTGGAAGGAACATGGTTCAGGAATTCTACTCAAATCTGTGGTTAACAGATAAGCAGAGAATGACTGGAACTGCTTACCATACCTACAGAACCATGGTCAGAGGGAAAGTTATGTACTTCCATCTGGACAAAATAAGAGAAATCTTCAAATTGCCTCAACTGCAAGATGATCCTGACTCCTTTAATAGGAGGATGGTGAGAGCAGATAAAGGGTTGGATCAAGTTCTAGAGGACATATGCCTCCCTGGAACTAAGTGGATAACCAATTCTAAGGGTGTCCCAAACCAACTCAAGAGGGGAGACCTCAAACCAATTGCAAGAGGTTGGCTAGACTTTATTGGGCGCTCCATACTACCCACTAGCAACCGTTCTGAGGTCACCATCAAGAGAGCAGTGATGATTCATTGCATTATGCTTGGAAGAGAAGTGGAGGTTCATCATGTGATTGCTTGTGAGATCGACACAATTGCAAATAAGAATTCCACTGAAGCCAAATTGGCTTACCCAAGCTTGATCTCCTTGCTCTGTAAAGAGGCTGGGGTGAAGATGGGAGTAGATGAATTCATACCCATTGAACATCCAATCACCAAGAAGTCAATGGAAGGACAAATGCAAGACAATTCTATCAAAAGGAGGGCGCATGAGTTCCTCCCTGAATTCCCTGAAATTGGCTACTGGGCCAGCCTAGAAGCATCTATCACCAAGTTGCAAGAAACTATGGAGCAACTGAAGGAAGAACAGCAGAATCAGAACTGCATGCTCTGCAAATTGCTGAAGGAACAAGAGAAGCAGGGGCGTGAACTCCAAGAGATGAAACGCCAAAAGCTCTCCTCTCAAGCTGAGGGAGCATCCACTTCTCAAAATCAAGGTTGTTGAGTCCTAACTCTGTGAAAACCTCTATCATTAGGAGCCTATTTTTGCGTTTTTCTTTTGTTTTCTATTCCTACTTTTATTTTTTGTCTCATCTTATATCTATATTTGAGTCTTGTTCTTAATTCATAATTAATAAAATTTATGCCTTAAAGATATGAATGTCCTATGAATCCATCACCTCTCTTAAATGAAAAATGCTTTAATCACAAAAGAACAAGAAGTACAGGATTTCGAAATTTATCCTTGAAACTAGTTGAATTAGTTTGATGCGGTGACAATACTTTTTGCTTTCTGAATGCATGCTTGAACAGTGCATATGTCTTTTGAATTTGTTGTTTTAAGAATGTTAAAATTTTTGGCTCTTGAAAGAATGATGGAAAAGGAGAACTGTTATTGAGGATCTGAAAAATCATCAAAGTGATTCTTGAAGCAAGAAAAAGCAGTGAATACAAAAAAAAAATATTTTCGAAAAAAAAGAGAGAGAAAAAGAAAGAAATAAAGTTGTGAACCAAGGCAAAAAGAGTGTGCTTAAGAACCCTGGACACCTCTGATTGGGGACTCTAGCAAAGCTGAGTCACAATCTAAAAAGGTTCACCCAATTATGTGTCTGTGGCATGTATGTATCCGGTGGTAATACTGGAAGACAGAGTGCTTTGGGCCACAGCCAAGACTCATACACTAGCTATGTTCAAGAATCACTATACTTAACTAGGAGAATCAATAACACTATCTGAGTTCTGAGTTCTTATAGATGCCAATCATTCTGAACATCAAAGGATAGAGTGAGATGCCAAAACTGTTCGGAGGCAAAAAGCTACTAGTCCCGCTCATCTAATTGGAACTATGTTTCTTTGATATTTTGGAGTCTATAGTATATTCTCTTCTTTTTATCCTATTTTGATTTTCAGTTGCTTGGGGACAAGCAACAATTTAAGTTTGGTGTTGTGATGAGCGGATAATTTGTACCCTTTTTGGCACTGTTTTTAGTATGTTTTTGATAGTTTTAGTTAAGTTTTTAGTATATTTTTATTAGTTTTTAGCTAAAATTCACTTTTCTAGACTTTGCTATGAGTTTGTGTGTTTTTCTGTGATTTCAGGTATTTTCTGGCTGAAATTGAGGATCCTGAGCAAAAATCTGATTCAGAGACTGAAAAGGACTGCAGATGCTGTTGGATTCTGACCTCCCTGCACTCGAAGTGGATTTTCTGGAGCTACAGAAGCCCAATTGGCGCGCTCTCAACGGCGTTGGAAAGTAGACATCCTGGGCTTTCCAGCAATATATAATAGTCCACACTTTGCCCAAGATTTGATGGCCCAAACCGGCGTGGCAAATCAGCCTCAGAAATTCCAGCGTTTAACGCTGGAACTGGCATAAAACTTGGAGTTAAACGCCCAAACTGGCATAAAAGCTGGCGTTTAACTCCAGAAAAGGTCTCTACACGAAAATGCTTCATTGCTCAGCCCAAGCACACACCAAGTGGGCCCGGGAGTGGATTTTTCTGTCATTTACTCATTTCTGTAAACCTTAGGTTACTAGTTTACTATTAATAGGATCTTTTGACATTGTATCTGCACCTCATGACACTTTACACGTTTCTTTGTGTACCTTCCACAGTATGAGTCTCTAAACCCCATGGTTGGGGGTGAGGAGCTCTGCTGTGTCTTGATGGATTAATGCAATTACTGTTGTTTCATATTCAATCATGCTTGCTTCCATTCTAAGATATCACTTGTTCTTAACCCGGATGAATGTGATGATCCGTGACACTCATCATATTCTCAACTATGAACGTGTGCCTGACAACCACCTCCGTTCTACCTTAGATTGAGTAGATATCTCTTGGATTCCTTAACCAGAATCTTCGTGGTATAAGCTAGAACTGATGGCGGCATTCAAGAGAATCCGGAAGGTCTAAACCTTGTCTGTGGTATTCTGAGTAGGATTCAATGATTGAATGACTGTGACATGCTTCAAACTCCTAGCAGGCGGGGCGTTAGTGACAGACGCAAAAGAATCACTGGATTCTATTCCGGCCTGACCGAGAACCGACAGCTGATTAGCCATATGCTGTGACAGAGCATAGGAACATTTTCACTGAGAGGATGGGAGGTAGCCACTGACAACGGTGAAACCCTACATACAGCTTGCCATGGAAGGAGCCTTGCGTGTTTGATGAAGAAGACAGTAGGAAAGCAGAGATTCAGAAGATGGAGCATCTCCAAAACCCCAACCTATTCTCCATTACTGCAATACAAGTAACCATTTCATGTTCTTTTGCTTTTTACAATCAATCCTGATAATTTCTGATATCCTGACTAAGATTTACAAGATAACCATAGCTTGCTTCAAGCCGACAATCTCTGTGGGATCGACCCTTGCTCACGCAAGGTATTACTTGGACGACCCAGTGCACTTGCTGGTTAGTTGTGCGGGATTGCAAAAGTGTGATTGCAATTTCGTGCACCAATGGATTCTGTAGAATTTCTTGTATGAGGCTTCTATTGTTGCCTCTTGGTTTGGTGCTGGCTAGTTTTGAGAGTGCATCGGCCCGGGCGTTTTGTTCTCGAGGTATGTGACGAACCTCGTACTCTCCGAGTTGTTCGAGCTGTTCTTTGGTTTTGTCCAAGTACTTTTTCATAGTGGGATCTTTGGTTGTGTAGCTTCCTGTTATTTATGAAGTAACTACCTGTGAATCACTGAAGATGATAAGTTTTTGAGCTCCAACCTCCCTAGCCAGCTTTAAACCAGCTACTAGTGCTTCATATTCCGCTTGATTGTTTGAGGCAGGGAACCCGAATTTGAGGGAGAGTTCGATTTGGGTCCCCTGATCGCTTTCAATTATTATGCCTGCGCCACTTCCCGTTTTATTTGAGGAGCCATCCACATATAGATTCCATTCTACGGGGATTTCCGGTGTGTCCGTAAATTCCGCAATGAAGTCGGCCAGATATTGAGATTTGATGGCCGTTCGAGCTTCGTATTGAAGGTCGAATTCGGACAACTCGACTGCTCATTACAAGATTCTTCATGCCAAGTCTGTTTTCTGTAAGATTCCTTTTATGGGCTGGTTGGTCCGACTTTAATGGTGTGAGACTGAAAATATGGGCGAAGTCGTCGAGATGTTATTATGAGAGCATAAGCGAACTTTTCTATTTTCTGGTAGTTCTGCTCGGATCCTTGTAACGCTTTGCTGATAAAGTATATGGGATGTTACCCACTGTTGTCTTCTCGGACCAGTGCTGAGGCTATTACGCGATTTCCCACTGCGAGGTATAAGATGAGTGGTTCTCCTTCCCGTGGCCGACTTAATATAGGTGGCCGTCCCAGAAATTTTTTGAAGTCTTGGAAGGCTTGCTCGCATTCAGCTGTCCATTCAAACTCATTTCCCTTCCTTAGAGTGGCGTAGAAGGGGAGAGATCTTATTGCTGATCCAGCCAGGAATCTGGACAAGGCTGCCAACCGCCCGTTGAGTTGTTTTACCTCTTTGATACAAGTCGGACTTTTCATGTCGAGTACGGCCCTGCACTTGTCCGGGTTTGCCTCGATTCCTCTCTGTGTGATCATAAAACCCAAGAATTTACCAGCTTCTACTGCGAAGGTACATTTCGCGGGATTGAGTCGCATGCGGTGTCGTCTTATGGTGTTGAATACTTATGTCAGGTCGAATAATAACATCTCTTCGTTTTGCATCTTCACTAGCATGTCGTCTACGTAGACCTCCATGATCTTTCTGATGTGATCCGAAAAAACTTTGTTCATTAATCTTTGGTAAGTGGCTCCCGCATTTTTGAGACCGAAGGGCATAACAATGTAGCAGTAATTTGCCTTTGGGGTTAAGAAAGAGGTTTTTTCTTGGTCGGGTGGGTACATTGGGATTTGGTTATATCCCGAGTATGCGTCCATAAAGGAGAGGTATTTGTATCCGGAGGAGGCATCTACCAGTGCGTCGATGTTTGGGAGCGGATAAGGATCTTTCGGGCAAGCTTTGTTGAGATCGGTATAGTCAGTGCACATTTTCCACTTCCCATTTACTTTTTTACCAAAACGACATTAGCAAGCCATAGCGGGTATTTGACTTCTCTTATGAAGCCTGCCTCCAGTAGAGCTCGTACCTGGTCTTCCACCGCTTGAGAGCGTTCTGGTCCTAGCTTTCTGTGCCTTTGTTGTACCGGCCGAGATCCTGGGTAGACTGCTAGCTTGTGGCACATTAGTTTGGGATCAATGCCTGGCATGTCTGCGGCCTTCCACGCAAAGAGGTCGGCGTTGTTGCATAGGAATTGTATGAGTGATTCTTTTATGTCCCCTTTTAGGAGTGTGCCGATGTTGGTTGTTTGGTCTGGGTGTTCCCGATCTGGATTTTCTCTATTTCTCCTTCAGATTGTGGGCAGAGCTCCTTCCGCCTCCGAACTCCACCGAGCTCGATTGTGTGGAATTCTTCTCCTCTGCCTCTGAGGTTTAGACTTTCCTTGTAACAGCGGCGCGCCATCTTCTGATCTGCCTTTATCGTGGCTATTCCTCCTACAGTTGGGAACTTCATGCATAGATGCGGAGTCGAGACTATTGCGCTGAGCTGATTTAATGTTGCCCGACCTATTAGGGCATTGTAGGCTGAGCTTACGTCGACGACGATGTAATCTATTTTGAGTGTTCTTGACTGACTTTCTTTTCTAAAAGTTGTGTGGAGCGAGATGTATCCCATCGATTGAACTGTGGTATCTCCTAGCCCGAACAGGCTGTCCGGATATGCTCTGAGTTCTTTTTCTTCCAAGCCGAGTTTGTCAAAAGCAGTTTTGAATAAGATATCGGTAGAGCTCCCCTGGTCTATCAACGTGTGGTGAAGATTTGCGTTTGCCAGTATAATAGTGATGACCATGGGATCGTCATACTCTGATGCGACGCCGGATGCGTCTTCCTTGGTAAAAGTGAACGCTGGGATTTCAGGTGCTTCCTCCTTTTCTACGACGTGATATACGTCTTTGAGATGTCTTTTGCGGGTTGATTTGGAGATTCCTCCCCCGGCGAATCCGCCGTGTATCATGTGGACATGTCTTTCTGGCGTCCAGGATGATCGCGCGGTTGGTCTGACATCTTCTGCTCTTCTTCTTTTCCTTTGTTCATCATCATGGGTGGCCAGGTATCGATCTAGCTTTCCTTCTCGTACGAGCTTTTCTATGACATATTTTAAGTCAAAACACTCATTGGTGGAGTGTCCGCGGATCCGATGGTATTCACAATATTCAACCCGGTTTCCTCCTCCTTTTTTGCCTTTAAGTGGTTGAGCTGGTGGTATTTTTCTGTGTTGCAAACCTCTCTGTAGACATCCACAAGAGACACCCGAAGAGGGGTGTAATTGTGGAATTTTTTTATTTTCTCTCCATGGAGATCTTCCTTCTTTCTGGAATCTTTGTCTTTATCCCGAGAGGTGAACCCGACCTTTGAGGTCTCTCTTAATCAGGAGTTTTCTTCTATATTGATGTACTTTTTCGCTCGTTCCTGTACCTCGTTCAGAGACGTGGGGTACTTCTTTGATATAGATTGACTAAAAGGCCCTTCTCGCAGGCCATTAATGAGGCCCATGATAGCGGCCTCTGTTGGCGGATTTTGTATATCCAGGCATGTCTTGTTAAATCTCTCCATGTAGTTGCGCAGGGTTTCCCTTTCTCCTTGTCTGATTCCTAGTAAGCTCGGCGCATGTTTAGCTTTGTCCTTTTGGATGGAGAATCTGGCCAGGAATTTCTTGGCCATGTCGTCAAAACTCGAGATGGATCTATGAGGGAGGTTGTCGAACCATCTAATTGCTGTTTTTGTTAAAGTAGTTGGAAAGGTGATGAGCGAATAATTTATACGCTTTTTAGCATTGTTTTTAAATAGTTTTTAGTATAATCTAGTTACTTTTAGGGATGTTTTCATTAGTTTTTATGCTAAATTCACATTTCTGGACTTTACTATGAGTTCGTGTGTTTTTCTGTGATTTCAGGTAATTTCTGGCTGAAATTGAGGGACCTGAGTAAAACTCTGATAGAAGGCTGACAAAGGACTGCTGATGCTGTTGGATTCTGACTTCTCTGCACTCAAAATGGATTTTCTGGAGCTACAGAACTCCAAATGGTCCATACTTAATTCGTGATTAGATGACGTAAACTGGCGCTCAACGCCAGTTTCATGCTACATTCTGGAGTCAAACGCCAGAAACACGAACCAGAGTTGAACGCCAAAAACACGTTACAACTCGGTGTTCAACTCCAAAAGAAGCCTATGCACGTGTAAAGCTCAAGCTCAGCCCAAGCACACACCAAGTGGGCCCCGGAAGTGGATTTCTGCATCAATTACTTACTTATGTAAACCCTAGTAGCTAGTCTAGTATAAATAGGACATTTTACTATTGTATTCAGTGTCTTTTGACCACGTTACATCTTTGGTCTCGGTTTTATTCCATTATTCATCTCAGGAGACTATTGATCACATTTTGGGGAGCTGGTCATTCGGCCATGCCTGAACCTTCATAACTTATGTATTTTCAACGGTGGAGTTTCTACACACCATAGATTAAGGGTGTGGAGCTCTGCTGTACCTCGAGTTTTAATGCAATTACTACTATCTTTTATTCAAATTCAATCTTATTTCTGTTCTAAGATACTGCTCGTACTTCAACCTGATGGATGTGATGATCCGTGACACTCATCATCATCCGTCCCTATGAACGCATGCCTGACAACCACTTCCGTTCTACAAGTGAAAGCTAGAGTGTGTATCTCTTGGATTCCTGATGCACGATGCATAGTTGCCCTCGCCTGACAACCGAGCCTTCCATTCCGTGAGATCAGACTCTTCGTGGTATAAGCTAGAATTGATGGCGGCATTCATGAGAATCCGGAAAGTCTAAACCTTGTCTGTGGTATTCCGAGTAGGATTCCGGGATTGAATGACTGTGATGAGCTTCAAACTCGCGATTGCTGGGCGTGATGACAAACGTAAAAGAATTAAGGGATTCTATTCCAACATGATCGAGAACCGACAGATGATTAGCCATGCCGTGACAGAGCATTTGGACCTTTTTCACTGAGAGGATGGGATGTAGCCATTGACAACGGTGATGCCCTACATACAGCTTGCCATGGAAAGGAGTAAGAAGGATTGGATGAAGGCAGTAGGAAAGCAGAGATTCAGAAGGAGCACAACATCTTCATACGCCTATCTGAAATTCCCACCAATGATTTATATAAGTATTTCTATCTTTATTTTCTGTTTATTTATTATTATTATTCGAAAACTCTATCACCATTTATTATCCGCCTGACTGAGATTTACAAGATGACCATAGCTTGCTTCATACCAACAATCTCTGTGGGATCGACCCTTACTCACGTAAGGTTTATTACTTGGACGACCCAGTACACTTGCTGGTTAGTTGAGCGAAGTTGTGAAATTATGTTTAGACCATGGTATTGAGCACCAAGTTTTTGGGGCCATTACCTGGGAATCAATTTCGAACAACAATTTAAGTATTAATCACAATTTCGTCCACCAAGTTTTTGGCGCCGTTGCCGGGGATTGTTCGAGTATGGACAACTGACGGTTCATCTTGTTGCTCATATTAGGTAATTTTCTTTTTTATTTTCTTTTCAAAAAGTTTTCAAATTTTTTTTTTTAAAAATTTATCCCTATTTTTGAAAAAAAAAATATTTTAATTAAAAATAAATTATTCCATGGCTTCAGAATTTTTAAGAATGGATTCTAGAGTTTCATGAAGCATGTTGAATCCTAGCTGGCTGAAAAGCCATATCCAAATCCTTTTGGAATGAGACTTCAACTAATCACCTCAATGCATGTAATGCCATCCTAAAGCTGGCTGGCTATTAAGCCATATCCAAATCCTTTTGGAATGAGACTTCAACTAATCACCTCATTGCATGTAATGCCATCCTAAAGCTGGCTGGCTATTAAGCCATATCTAACCCTTGGATTGGAGCTTTAGACTAACATTGAAAGATTCCTGGAATTCTTCTTAAAATTTTTGAATTTCTTATTTTCTTTTTCCTATATGTTTTTCGAAAAATATAAAATAATATATAAAAAAAATCAGAAAATCATAAAAACCAAAAATATTTTGTGATTCTTGTTTGAGTCTTGTGTCATGTTTTATGTTTGATGTCAATTGCATGTTCATCTTTTTCTTGCATTTTTCGAAAATTCATGCATGATGTTCTTCATGATCTTCAAGTTGTTCTTGGGAAGTCTTCTTGTTTGATCTTGATGTTTTCTTGTTTTGTGTCTTTTATTGTTTTTCATGTGCATTTTTGCATTCATAGTGTCTAATCATTAAAGATTTCTAAGTTTGGTGTCTTGCATGTTTTCTTTGCATAAAAAATTTTTCAAAAATATGTTCTTGATGTTCATCATGATCTTCAAAATGTTCTTGGTGTTCATCTTGATATTCATAGTGTTCTTGCATGCATCATATGTTTTGATCCAAAATTTTTATGTTTTGGGTCATAATTTTATTTTTCTCTCTCATCATTAAAAATTCAAAAAAAATCAAAAAAATATCTTTTCCTTTTTTCTCTCAAAATTTCAAAAATTTGGGTTGACTTAGTCAAAAATTTTTAAAATTAGTTGTTTCTTGTAAGTCAAGTCAAATTTTCAAATTTTAAAAATCTTATCTTTTTAAAACATTTTCAAAAATTAAAATTTTTTCATTTTTCTTATTAATTTACGAAAATCCTTTAAAATATTTTTCAAAAATCTTTTTCTTAGTTTTATCTTTATTTTCGAAAATTATGCTAACAATTAATATGATTGATTCAAAAATTTGAAGTTTGTTACTTTCTTGTTAAGAAAGGTTCAATCTTTAAATTCTAGAATATTATCTTTTAGTTTCTTGTTAGTAAAGTAATCAATTTTAATTTTAATCATATCTTTTTATCATATCTTTTTAAATTTTATCTTTTTCAAAAATTTGATTTCAAAATATCTTCTTATCTTCTTATCCTTTCAAAATTGACTTTTAAATCTTTTTCAACTAACTATTTGACTTTTTGTTTGTTTCTTATCTTTTTCAAAACCACCTAACTACTCTTCCCTCTCTAATTTTTGAAAATACCTCCCGCTTTTTCAAAAATTCTTTTTAATTAATTAATTGTTTTAAATTTTAATTTTAATTTTATTTCTTATCTTAATTTCGAAAATCATTAACTCCTTTTCAAAATTATTTTTGAAAACTTCTGTCTCTCATCTTATTTATTTATTCATTTACTAACACTTCTCTTCATCTCAAATCTCTGCCCCTATCCTCATCCTTGTGTTTGGATTCTCCTTTCTTTATTCCCTTTCTTCTTCTACTAACAATAAGGAACCTCTTTATTGTGACATAGAGGATTCCTCTTCTTTTTCTGTTCTCTTCTCCTTCATATGAGCAGGAACAAGAAAAAAGGCATTCTTGTTGAAGCTGATCCAGAACCTGAAAGGACTCTGAAGAGGAAACTAAGAGAAGCTAAATTACAACAATTCAGAGACAACCTTGCTGAAATTTTTGAACAAGAAAAGGAGATGGCAGTCGAACCCAACAATAATAAGCCGAACCCATCAGAAGATCTCTACCAGTTCTTGACTGAGTTCTTGCAGATCTGTGAGACTGTTAAGACTAATAGAGTAGATCCTAAAGTCTACAAGCTCATGCTTTTCCCTTTTGCTGTAAGAGACAGAGCTAGAACATGGTTGGACTCTCAACCTAAAGATAGCCAGGACTCCTGGGATAAGCTGGTCACGGCCTTCTTGGCTAAGTTCTTTCCTCCTCAAAAGCTGAGCAAGTTTAGAGTGGATGTTCAGACCTTCAAACAAAAAGATGGTGAATCCCTCTATGAAGCTTGGAAAAGATACAAGCAGATGACCAAAAGATGTCCTTCTGACATGTTTTCAGAATGGACCATGATAGATATATTCTATTATAGTCTATCTGAATTCTCTAAGATGTCACTGGACCATTCTGCAGGTGGATCCAGTCACCTAAAGAAAACGCCTGCAGAAGCTCAAGAACTTATTGACATGGTTGCAAATAACCAGTTTATGTACACTTCTGAGAGGAATTCCGTGAATAATGGGACGCCTCAAAGGAAGGAAGTTCTTGAAATTGATGCTCTGAATGCCATATTGGCTCAGAATAAAGTGTTGACTCAGCAAGTCAACATGATTTTTCAAAGTCTGAATGGATGGCAAAATGCATCCAACAGTACTAAAGAGGCATCTTCTGAAGAAGAAACTTATGATCCTGAGAATCCTGCAATGGCAGAGGTAAATTACATGGGTGAACCTTATGGAAACACCTATAATTCATCATGGAGAAATCATCCAAATTTCTCATGGAAGGATCAACAAAAGCCCCAACAAGGCTTTAATAATGGTGGAAGAAATAGGCTCAGCAATATCAAGCCTTATCCATCATCTTCTCAGCAACAGACAGAGAATTCTGAGCAGAGTACCTCTAACTTAGCAAATTTAGTCTCTGATCTATCTAAGGCCACTTTAAGTTTCACGAGTGAGACAAGGTCTTCCATCAGAAACTTGGAGGCACAAGTGGGCCAGCTGAGTAAGAAAGTGACTGAAACTCCTCCTAGTACTCTCCCAAGCAATACTGAAGAGAATCCAAAAAGAGAGTGCAAGGCCATTGTCATAATCAAAATGGCCGAACTTAAGGAGGAAGGAGAGGACGTGAATCCCAATGAGGAAGACCTCATGGGACGTCCCTCAAGCAAGAAGGAGTTCTTTATTGAGGACCCAAAGGAATCTGAGGCTCATATAGAGACCATAGAGATTCCACTAAACCTCCTTCTGCCATTCATGAGCTCTGAAGACTATTCTTCCTCTGAAGAGGATGAAGATGTAACTGGAGAGCAAGTTGCTCAATATCTAGGAGCTATCATGAAGCTGAATGCCAAGTTGTTTGGTAATGAGACTTGGGACGGTGAACCTCCCTTGCTCATTGGTGAACTAGATACATGGGTTCAGCAAACTCTACCTCAAAAGAAACAAGATCCTGGTAAATTCATAATACCCTACACCATAGGCACTATGATCTTTGAAAAAGCTCTGTGTGACCTAGGGTCAGGTATAAATCTTATGCCACTCTCTATAATGGAGAAGCTGGGGATCATTGAGGTACAACCTGCCATATTCTCATTACAAATGGCAGACAAGTCAGTAAGACAAGCTTATGGATTAGTAGAGGACGTGTTAGTGAAGGTTAAAGGCCTTTACATCGTTACTGATTTCATAATCTTAGACACTAGGAAGGAGGAGGATGAATGCATCATCCTTGGAAGACCTTTCCTAGCCACAGCAGGAGCTGTGATAGATGCTAACAGAGGAGAATTAGTCCTTCAATTGAATGGGGACTACCTTGTGTTTAAGACCCAAGGGTATTCTTCTGTAACAATGGAGAGGAAGCATGAAAAGCTTCTCTCAGTACAGAGTCAAACAGAGCCCCCACCATCAAACTCTAAGTTTGGTGTTGGGAGGCCACAGCCAAACACTAAGTTTGGTATTGAATCCCCATATCCAAACTCTAAGTTTGGTGTTGGGAGTTGGTGGACGAAATTGTGATCACATTATATGTTTCTTGGATTTTGAATGAAAGCTTATTTATGGCACTGCCATGTTCTAATTATTTTGAGATGAAGGCTTCTAAGGAGCAGCACCTGTGTGAGGTTTCTTTATTGGAATTCACAACTCCGTTCAACTAACCAGCAAGTGTACTGGGTCGTCCAAGTAATAACCTTACGTGAGTAAGGGTCGAATCCACAGAGATTGTTGGTATGAAGCAAGCTATGGTCACCTTGCAAATCTCAGTTAGGGAGATTAAAGAGTAATTGTGATTATCATTAAATAAAAAGGAATAATAAAAGGGATAGAAGTACTTATGCAGATTCATTGGTAGGAATTTCAGATAAGCGGAATGGAGGTGCTGTAGAGCTCTAGGACGCCTGCTCTCCTATTCCTTCTACCCAATCCTTCTTACTCCTCTCCATGGCAAGCTTTGTATAGGGGTTCACTATCAGCTGTGGCTACTTTCATTCCTCTCGGGGAAATAACCTGCACGGCTGTCACTCGCACAGCTAACCAGTCTGGAGGCATCACCCATGGTTGATAGCTACATCCCATCCTCGCAGTGAAAGCTAATGCACGCACTCTGTCACAGTACGGCCAATCACCGGTTGGTTCCCGCTCCTACTGGAATAGAATCCCTCTTTTGCGTTTGTCACTAACGCCCAGCAGGTTAAAGTTTGAAGCACGTCACAGTCATTCATGAACGGAATCCTACTCGGAATACCACAGACAAGGTGAGACTTTCCGGATTCCCAGGATCCTACTCGGAACACCACAGACAAGGTTGGACTTTCCGGATCCAGATAAATGCCGCCATCTATCTAGCTTATACCACGAAGATTCTGTTGGGGAATCTAAGAGATACACATTCAAGCCTTGTTACACGCAGAACGGAAGTGGTTGTCAGTCACGCACGCTCATAAGTGAGATGATGAGAGTTATTAGCTCATCACATTCATCATGTTCTTGAGTACGAATGAATATCTTGGAATAAGAATAAGATAGAGAATTGAATAAAAGAAAATAGAACTTCATTAATCTTTGAGGTACAGCAGAGCTCCACACCCTTAATCTATGGTGTGCAGAAACTCCACCGTTGAAAATACATAAGCAAGAGGTTCAGGCATGGCCGAATGGCCAGCCCCCTAAACGTGATCACTGATCTCCTTAGATGAAGAATAAAACAAAACTGAGACCAAAGATGATTGATACATTAGTAAATCATCCTATTTATAATAAACTAGCTCCTAGGGTTTACATGAGTAAGTAATTGATGCATAAATCCACTTCCGGGGCCCACTTGGTGTGTGCTTGGGCTGAGCTTGATTTATCCACGAGCAGAGGCTCCTCTTGGAGTTGAATTTCGAGTTATGATGTGCTTTGGGCGTTCAACTCCGGATTATGACGTTTTTCTGGCGTTTAACTCCAGAAAGGAGCGTGTACTTGGCGTTCAACGCCAGTTTGCGTCGTCATTCTTCGAATAAAGTATGGACTATTATATATTGCTGGAAAGCCCTGGATGTCTACTTTCCAACGCCGTTGAGAGCGCGCCAATTGGAGTTCTGTAGCTCTAGAAAATCCATTTCGAGTGCAGGGAGGTCAGAATCCAACAGCATCAGCAGTCCTTTTGTCAGCCTTTTTCAGAGTTTTGCTCAAATCCCTCAATTTCAGTCAGAATTTACCTGAAATCACAGAAAAACACACAAACTCATAGTAAAGTCCAGAAATGTGAATTTAACATAAAAACTAATGAAAACATCCCTAAAAGTAGCTCAAACTTACTAAAAACTATATAAAAACAATGCCAAAAAGCGTATAAATTATCCGCTCATCACAACACCAAACTTAAATTGTTGCTTGTCCCCAAGCAACTGAAAATCAAATAGGATAAAAAGAAGAGAATATACTATAAGGTCCAAAATATCACTGAATAATAATTTAATTACATGAGCGGGACTTGTAGCTTTTTGCTTCTGAACAGTTTGGCATCTCACTTTTTCCTTTGAAGTTCAGAGTGATTGGCATCTCTAGGAACTTAGAATTTGGATAGTGTTATTGACTTTCTTAGTTAAGCATGTTGATTCTTGAACACAGTTACTTATGAGTCTTGGCTGTGGCCCTAAGCACTTTGTCTTCCAGTATTACCACCGGATACACAAATGCCACAGACACATAACTGGGTGAACCTTTTCAGATTGTGACTTAGCTTTGCTAAAGTCCCCAATTAGTGGTGTCCAGAGCTCTTAAGCACACTCTTTGCTTTAGATCACGACTTTAACCACTCAGTCTCAAGCTTTTCACTTGGACCTTCATGACACAAGCACATGGTTAGGGACAGCTTGATTTAGCCGCTTAGGCCCGGATTAAATTTCCTTGGGCCCTCCTATCCATTGATGCTCAAAGCCTTGGATCCTTTTTACCCTTGCCTTTTGGTTTTAAGGGCTATTGGCTTTTTCTATTGCTCCTTCTTTTTTTTTTTTTTTTTTTTTTTTTCACTGCTTTTTCTTGCTTCAAGAATCAATTCCATAAATTTTTCAGATCATCAATAACATCTCTCTTTGTTCATCATTCTTTCAAGAACCAACAATTTTAACACTCATAAACAACAAGATCCAAAGACATATGCACTGTTCATTCATTCATTCAGAAAACAAAAGCATTGTCACCACATCAAAATAATTAAACTAAATTCAATAATAATTTCGAAAATTATGTACTTCTTGTTCTTTTGAATTAAAACATTTTTCTTTTAAGAGAGGTGAAGGACTAATGGAATTTATTTATAGCTTTAAGGCATGGTTACATACTAATGATCATGAAATAAAGACACAAAACATAGATAAACATAATAATTAAAAACCGAAAACAGAAAGAAATAAAGAACAAGGAATGAATCCACCTCTAGTGGCGTCTTCTTCTTGAAGGACCAATGATGTTCTTCAACTCTTCTATGTCCCTTCCTTGCCTTTGTTGCTCCTCCCTCATTGCTCTTTGATCTTCTCTTATTTCTTGAAGAGTGAGGGCGTGCTCATGGTGTTCCACCCTTAGTTGTTCCACATTATGGCTCAAATCTTCCAAGGAGGTGCTAAGTTGCTCCCAATAGTTGTTGGGAGGAAAGTGCATTTGAGGCATTTGTTGATGGTGAACCTCCTCTTGTTCTCCTTGAGGGCCGTGAGGAACTTCCCTTGTTTGCTCCATCCTTTTCTTGGTGATGGGCTTGTCTTCTTCTATGGAGGCATCTCCATCTATGATAACTCCGGCTGAATAACATAGATGGCATATGAGGTGAGGGAATGCTAGCCGTGCCATGTATGAAGGTTTGTCAGCTATTTTGTAGAGTTCATTGGCTATGACTTCATGAATCTCTACTTCTTCACCAATCATGATGCTATGAACCATGATGGCCCGATCCACAGTAACTTCAGATCGGTTGCTTGTGGGGATGATGGATCTTTGAATGAACTCCAACCATCCTCTAGCTACAGGCTTGAGGTCCAGTCTTCTTAGTTGGACTGGCTTGCCTTTGGAGTCAACTCTCCATTGGGCGCCTTCCACACAAATGTCCCTAAGGACTTGGTCCAACCTTTGATCAAAGTTGACCCTTCTAGTGTAGGGGTGTTCATCACCTTGCATCATAGGCAAATGAAACGCCAACCTCACATTCTCCGGACTAAAATCCAAGTATTTCCCCCTAACCATTGTGAGATAATTCTTTGGGCTTGGGTTCATACTTTGGTCATGGTTTCTAGTGATCCATGCATTGGCATAGAACTCTTGAACCATGAGAATTCCGACTTGTTGCATGGGGTTGGCTAAGACTTCCCAACCTCTTTTTTGAATTTCATGTCGGATTTCCGGATACTCATTCTTCTTGAGCTTGAAAGGGACCTCAGGGATCACTTTCTTCTTTGCCACAACATCATAGAAGTGGTCTTGGTGGCTCTTGGAGATGAATCTCTCCTTCTCCCATGACTCGGAAGTGGAAGCTTTTGCCTTCCCTTTTCCTTTTCTTGAGGAAACTCCGGCCTTGGGTGCCATTGATGGTGAATGAAAAATAAAAAGCTTAGGCTTTTTACCACACCAAACTTAAAATTTGCTTGTCCCCAAGCAAAAAGAAAAGAAGAGTAGAAGAAGAAGAAGAAAATATGGAGAGAGGGAGAAGAGAGGGTTCGGTTATGTGGGAGAATGTGGGTTTGTGTTATGGGAAAATGTAAAAGAAAAGAAGGGTATTTATAGGGAGGGGGGAGGGTATAGGTTCGGCCATGTTGGGTGGGAAAGGGTGGGAAATTGAATTTGAAAGTAGTGGGGGTAGGTGGGGTGTATGGGGAAGAGGGGTTGATGTGAATGGTGAATGGGGTAATTGGGAAGAGGAATTGAGGTGATAGGTGAAGGTTTTTGGGAAGTGTGACATTGAGAATGAGATTTGGATTAGAAGAGTGTGATTAGGATTAAAAGGAATGTGGTAGGTGGGGATCCTGTGGGGTCCACAGATCCTGAGGTGAGGATCCTGTGGGGTCCACAGATCCTGAGGTGAAAACAAATACCATTCTTTCACCATATAGGCATGTAACATGCCTTGATGCATCATTCTGGCGTTCAAACGCCCATTGATGCTAGTTCTGGGCGTTAAACGCCCATGTTATGCACGTTTCTGGCGTTGAACGCCAGTTTCATGCTTGTTTCTGGCGTTCAGCGCCAGATTGTCCTCTGTGTGCGCATCCTGGCGTTAAACGCCAGGTTGTTGCTTGTTTTGGGCGTTCAACGCCAGAAAGATGCTCTGTTCTGGCGTTGAACGCCAGAAAGATGCTCCTTCTGGGCGTTGAACGCCAGCCCGTGTGCCTCCAGGGTGAAAAATTTTTTTCTTCTGTTTTTGACTCTGTTTTTTAATTTTTTTTTTGATTTTTTCGTGACTCCTCATGATCATGTACCTAATAAAACACAAAAATAACAAAGAAACAAAATAAAATAAAATTAGATGAATAAAATTGGGTTGCCTCCCAACAAGCGCTTCTTTAATGTCAATAGCTTGACAGTGGCTCTCATGGAGCCACAAGGTGATCAGGTCAATTTAAGTGTGGTATTCCCAACACCAAACTTAGAGTTTGGATATGGGGTTTGGACACCAAACTTAGAGTTTGGTTGTGGCCTCACAACACCAAACTTAGAGTTTGACTGTGTGGGCTCTTCTTGACTCTGAACTGAGAGAAGCTCTTCATGCTTACTCTCTTTTGTCATAGAGGGATGGCCATGTGCTTGAAACACAAGGTAGTCCCCATTCAATTGAAGGACTAACTCACCTCTGTTGACATCTATCACAGCTCCTGCTGTGGCTAGGAAAGGTCTTCCTAGGATGATGCATTCATCATCTTCCTTCCTAGTATCTAGGATTATGAAATCAGTAGGGATGTAAAGGCCTTCAACCTTTACTAGCACGTCCTCTACTAATCCATAAGCTTGTCTCACTGACTTGTCTGCCAGTTGTAATGAGAACAAGGCAGGTTGTACCTCAATGATTCCCAGCTTCTCCATCACAGAGAGTGGCATAAGATTTATTCCTGACCCCAGATCACATAGAGCCTTTTCAAAGCTCATGGTGCCAATGGTACAAGGTATTAAGAACTTGCCAGGATCTTGTTTCTTTTGAGGTAGAGTTTGGTGAATCCAAGTGTCTAGTTCACTAATGAGTAAGGGAGGTTTACTTTCCCAAGTCTCATTACCAAATAGTTTGGCATTCAGCTTCATGATAGCTCCTAAATATAGAGCAGCTTGCTCTCCAATCACATCTTCATCCTCTTCAGAGGATGAATATTCTTCAGAGCTCATGAATGGCAGAAGGAGATTTAATGGGATCTCTATGGTCTCTAGATGAGCCTCAGATTCCTCTGGATCCTTAATAGGAAACTCCTTCATGCTTGAAGGACGTCCCAGGAGGTCTTTCTCCTTAGGATTTTCGTCCTCCTCCTCCCTAGTGCATTCGGTCACTTTGATTAAATCAATGGCCTTGCACTCTCCTTTTGGATTCTCTTTTGTATTGCTTGGGAGAATACTGGGAGGAGTTTCAATGACTTTCTTACTCAGCTGGCCCACTTGTGCTTCCAGATTTCTAATGGAAGATCTGGTTTCATTCATGAAACTGAAAGTGGCCTTTGACAGATCAGAGACTATGTTGGCTAAATTAGAATTGTTTTGTTCAGAGTTCTCTGTCTGTTGCTGAGAAGATGATGGATATGGCTTACTATTATTCAGCCTTGCACGTCCACCATTGTTAAAACCTTAATGGGGTTTTTGTTGATCCTTCCAGGAGAAATTCGGATGATTTCTCCATGATGAATTATAGGTGTTTCCATAGGGTTCACCTAAGTAATTAACTTCTGCCATGGCAGGGTTTTCAGGATCATAAACTTCTTCAGAAGCTACCTCTCTAGTACTATTGGATGCATGTTGCAGTCCATTCAGATTCTGAGAGATCATGTTGACTTGTTGAGTCAACACTTTGTTCTGAGCCAATATGGCATTCAGAGCATCAATTTCAAGAACTCCTTTCTTCTGAGGTACCCCATTGTTCACGGAATTCCTCTCAGAGGTGTACATAAACTGGTTGTTTGCAACCATGTCAATGAGTTCTTGAGCCTCTTCAGGCGTTTTCTTCAGGTGAATAGATCCACCTGCAGAATGGTCCAATGACATTTTCGAAAATTCAGAGAGACCATAATAGAATATATCTAATATGGTCCATTCAGAAAACATGTCAGATGGACATCTCTTGGTCAGCTGCTTGTATCTTTCCCAAGCTTCATAGAGGGATTCACCATCTTTTTGTTTGAAGGTTTGAACATCCACTCTCAGCTTGCTCAGCTTTTGGGGAGGAAAGAACTTGTCTAAGAATGCAGTGACAAGCTTATCCCATGAGTCCAGGCTATCCTTGGGTTGTGAATCCAACCATACTCTAGCTCTGTCTCTTACAGCAAAAGGGAAAAGCAAGAGTCTGTAGACTTCAGGATTAACTCCATTTGTCTTTACAGTGTCACAGATCTGCAAGAACTCAGTTAAAAACTGATAAGGATCTTCAGATGGAAGTCCATAAAACTTGCAGTTTTGTTGCATCAATGCAACTAGTTGAGGCTTAAGCTCAAAGTTATTGGCTCCTATGGCAGGAATGGAGATGCTTCTTCCATCAATCTTGGATGTTGGCTTTGTGAAGTCACCAAGCATTCTCCTTGCATTATTATCATTATTTTCGGCCATCTCTTCCTCTTGTTCGAAATTTTCTAAAAGGTTGCTTCTGGATTGTTGTAATTTAGCTTCTTTAATTTTCTCTTCAGAGTCCTTTCAGGTTCTGGATCAACTTCAACAAGAGTGCCTTTGTCCCTGTTCCTGCTCATATGAAAGAAAAGGGAACACAAAAAGAAAGAAGGAATCCTCTATGTCACAGTATAGAGATTCCTTTATGTTAGTAGAAAAAGAAAGGGGTAGAAGAAGAGGAATGGATTCGGATTTTTGATGAAGAGGGGTGAAGAGAAGTGTTAGTAATTAAATAATTAAATAGAAGAGGAAGAGAGAAGAGAAATTTCGAAAATAATTTTGAAAAGGAGTTAGTGATTTTCGAAAATTAGAGATAAAATGTAATTAAAATTAAAACATGAAATAATTAATTAATTAAAAAGAACTTTTTGAAAAAGAGAGAGATATTTTCGAAAATAGAAGAGGAAAAAGTAGTTAGGTGGTTTTGAAAAAGATAAGAAACAAACAAAAAGTTAGTTAGTTGATTGAAAAAGATTTGAAATCAAAATTTAAAAAGATAAGAAGATAGTAAGTTGGATAAGATATTTTAAAATCAAATTTTGAAAAAGATAAAATTTTTGAAAAAGATAAAATTTTTTTTTGAAAAAGATAAGATAAAAGATAAAAAGATTTAATTCAAAAAAAAAAAATTTTGAAATTATTTACTTCACTAACAAGAAACTACAAGATAAGATTCTAGAACTTAAAGATTGAACCTTTCTTAACAAGAAAGTAACAAACTTCAAATTTTTGAACCAATCACATTAATTATTAGTGAATTTTCGAAAATTACATATAAAGATAAGAAAAAGAATTTGAAAATATTTGAAAAATATTTTTGAAATTTTCGAAAATAAATAAAAAATTTTGAAAAAGATATAATTTTGAAAAAGATTTTGAAAAGATAAGATTTTTAAAATTGAAATTTTGACTTGACTTGTAAGAAACAACTAATTTTAAAAATCTTTTGACCAAGTCAACCCAAAATTTCGAAATTGTGGAGGGAAATAAGGAAAAGATATTTTTGATTTTTGAATTTTTTTTAAGGAAAAACACAAAAATGACCCAAAACATGGAAATTTTGGATCAAGACACAAGATGCATGCAAGAATGCTATGAATGTCAAGATGAACACCAAGAACACTTTGAAGATCATGATGAACATCAAGAACATATTTTTGAAAAATTTTGATGCAAAGAAAACATGCAAGACACCAAACTTAGAAATTTTTAATGTATGGAAAATATGAATGCAAAAATGCACAAGAAAAACAACAAAAGACACAAAACAAGAAATCATCAAGATCAAACAAGAAGACTTATCAAGAACAACTTGAAGATCATGAAGAACACTATGAATGCATGAGATTTTCGAAAAAATGCAAGAAAAATTTTAAAAGCATGCAATTGACACCAAACTTAAAAATTGACTCAAGATTCAAACAAGAAACACAAAATATTTTTGATTTTTATGATTTTCTAATTTTTTTGTATTTTTATTAATTATTTTCGAAAATAAAGTTTTGAAAAACGAAAAATAAATGAAAATTTTTGAAAAAAAGATTTTGAAAAGAAAATTACCTAATCTGAGCAACAAGATGAACCGTCAGTTGTCCATACTCGAACAATCCCCGGCAACGGCGCCAAAAACTTGGTGGACGAAATTGTGATCACATTATATGTTTCTTGGATTTTGAATGAAAGCTTATTTATGGCACTGCCATGTTCTAATTATTTTGAGATGAAGGCTTCTAAGGAGCAGCACCTGTGTGAGGTTTCTTTATTGGAATTCACAACTCCGTTCAACTAACCAGCAAGTGTACTGGGTCGTCCAAGTAATAACCTTACGTGAGTAAGGGTCGAATCCACAGAGATTGTTGGTATGAAGCAAGCTATGGTCACCTTGCAAATCTCAGTTAGGGAGATTAAAGAGTAATTGTGATTATCATTAAATAAAAAGGAATAATAAAAGGGATAGAAGTACTTATGCAGATTCATTGGTAGGAATTTCAGATAAGCGGAATGGAGGTGCTGTAGAGCTCTAGGACGCCTGCTCTCCTATTCCTTCTACCCAATCCTTCTTACTCCTCTCCATGGCAAGCTTTGTATAGGGGTTCACTATCAGCTGTGGCTACTTTCATTCCTCTCGGGGAAATAACCTGCACGGCTGTCACTCGCACAGCTAACCAGTCTGGAGGCATCACCCATGGTTGATAGCTACATCCCATCCTCGCAGTGAAAGCTAATGCACGCACTCTGTCACAGTACGGCCAATCACCGGTTGGTTCCCGCTCCTACTGGAATAGAATCCCTCTTTTGCGTTTGTCACTAACGCCCAGCAGGTTAAAGTTTGAAGCACGTCACAGTCATTCATGAACGGAATCCTACTCGGAATACCACAGACAAGGTGAGACTTTCCGGATTCCCAGGATCCTACTCGGAACACCACAGACAAGGTTGGACTTTCCGGATCCAGATAAATGCCGCCATCTATCTAGCTTATACCACGAAGATTCTGTTGGGGAATCTAAGAGATACACATTCAAGCCTTGTTACACGCAGAACGGAAGTGGTTGTCAGTCACGCACGCTCATAAGTGAGAATGATGATGAGAGTTATTAGCTCATCACATTCATCATGTTCTTGAGTACGAATGAATATCTTGGAATAAGAATAAGATAGAGAATTGAATAAAAGAAAATAGAACTTCATTAATCTTTGAGGTACAGCAGAGCTCCACACCCTTAATCTATGGTGTGCAGAAACTCCACCGTTGAAAATACATAAGCAAGAGGTTCAGGCATGGCCGAATGGCCAGCCCCCTAAACGTGATCACTGATCTCCTTAGATGAAGAATAAAACAAAACTGAGACCAAAGATGATTGATACATTAGTAAATCATCCTATTTATAATAAACTAGCTCCTAGGGTTTACATGAGTAAGTAATTGATGCATAAATCCACTTCCGGGGCCCACTTGGTGTGTGCTTGGGCTGAGCTTGATTTATCCACGAGCAGAGGCTCCTCTTGGAGTTGAATTTCGAGTTATGATGTGCTTTGGGCGTTCAACTCCGGATTATGACGTTTTTCTGGCGTTTAACTCCAGAAAGGAGCGTGTACTTGGCGTTCAACGCCAGTTTGCGTCGTCATTCTTCGAATAAAGTATGGACTATTATATATTGCTGGAAAGCCCTGGATGTCTACTTTCCAACGCCGTTGAGAGCGCGCCAATTGGAGTTCTGTAGCTCCAGAAAATCCATTTCGAGTGCAGGGAGGTCAGAATCCAACAGCATCAGCAGTCCTTTTGTCAGCCTTTTTCAGAGTTTTGCTCAAATCCCTCAATTTCAGTCAGAATTTACCTGAAATCACAGAAAAACACACAAACTCATAGTAAAGTCCAGAAATGTGAATTTAACATAAAAACTAATGAAAACATCCCTAAAAGTAGCTCAAACTTACTAAAAACTATATAAAAACAATGCCAAAAAGCGTATAAATTATCCGCTCATCAGGAGTCTACAACATTGACTTGATCACCTGTGTGGCTCCATGAGAGCCCACTGTCAAGCTATTGACATTAAAGAAGCGCTTATTGGGAGGCAACCCATTTTTCATTTATCTAATTTTATTTTATTTTTATTGTTCTTTTATGTTTTATTAGGTTCATGATCATATGGAGTCACGAAAAAAATACTGAAATTAAAAACAGAATAAAAAACAGCAGAAGAAAAATCACACCCTGGAGGAAGGACTTACTGGCGTTCAAACACCAGTAAGGAGCATCTGGCTGGCGTTCAACGCCAGAACAGAGCATGGATCTGGCGTTGAATGCCAGAAACAAGCAGCATCCTGGCATTTGAACGCCAGGAATATACCCTGAGGAGATCTGGCATTGAACGCCAGAAACAAGCATGGAACTGGTGTTCAACGCCAGAAACATGCTGCAATTGGGTGTTGAACGCCCAACATAAACATCACTTCGGCGTTTAAACGCCAGAATTGTATGCAAAGGCGTTTTACATGCCTAATTGGTGCAGTGATGTAAATTCTTGACACCTCAGGATCTGGGACCCCATAGGATCATCCCAGGATCTGTGGACCCCACAGGATCCCCACCTACCTCAACTCACCTTCTCTCCTCTTCTTCACATTCAAACTCTCTTCCCCATAAACATTCTTCCCCAAAAACCCTTCACCAATCACCTCAATCTCTCTTTCCAATTACCCCCCTTCACCACTCACATCCTTCCACTCTTCCCCACAAACCCCACCTACCTTCAAAATTTAAAATCACTTTCCCACCCAACCCACCCAATATGGCTGAACCTTAACCCCTCTCCCTCCACTATAAATACCCCTCCATTCTTCTTCATTTTCACACAACACAACCCTCTATTCTCCTCCTTGGCCGAAACACAACCTTCTCTCCCTCTCCTCCATATCTTCTTCTTCTTCATCTATTCTTTCTTCTCTTGCTCGAGGGCGAGCAATATTTTAAGTTTGGTGTGGTAAAAGCATAGCTTTTTGTTTTTCCATAACCACCTATGGCACCTAAGACCGGAGAAACCTCTAGAAAAGGGAGATGGAGAGATTCATCTCCAAAGCCCATCAAGACCACTTCTATGATGTTGTGGCCAAGAAGAAGGTGATCCCTGAGGTCCCTTTCAAGCTCAAGAAAAATGAGTTTTCGGAGATCCGACATGAGATCCAAAAAAGAAGTTGGGAAGTTCTGACTAACCCCATTCAACAAGTCGGAATCTTAATGGTTCAAGAGTTCTATGCCAATGCATGGATCACTAGGAACCATGATCAAAGTATGAACCCGAATCTAAAGAGCTATCTTACAATGGTTCGGGAGAAATACTTAGATTTTAGTCCGAAAAATGTGAGGTTGGCATTCAACTTGCCCATGATGCAAGGAGATGCACACTCCTACACAAGAAGGGTCAACTTTGATCAAAGGTTGGACCAAGTCCTTATGGACATATGTGTTGAAAGAGCTCAATGGAAAAGAGACTCCAAAGGCAAGCCGGTTCAATTAAGAAGACTGGACCTCAAGCTTGTGGCTAGAGGATGGTTGGAGTTCATCCAACGCTCCATCATCCCCACTAGTAACCGATCTGAAGTTACTGTGGATCGGGCCATCATGATTCATAGCATCATGAATGGAGAGGAAGTAGAAGTTCATGAAGTCATATCCCTTGAATTCTACAAAATAGCCGAAAAGTCCTCCACCATGGCAAGGCTAGCTTTTTCTCATCTTATTTGCCATCTATGTTACTCAGCTGGAGTTATCATAGAAGGAGACATCCCTATTGAGGAGGATAAGCCCATCACTAAGAAGCGGATGGAGCAAACAAGAGAGTCCACTCATGGAACCCAAGAGACGCATGAGGAAGCTCATCACCAAGAAATTTCGGAGATGTCTCAAGGGATGCACTTTCCTCCCAACAACTATTGGGAACAACTCAACACTTCTCTAGAAGATTTGAGTTACAATATGGATCAATTAAGGGTGGAACATCAAGAGCACTCCATCATTCTCCATGAAATTAGAGAAGATCAAAGAGCAATGAGGGAGGAGCAACAAAGGCAAGGAAGAGACATAGAAGAACTCAAGGACATCATTGGTTCTTCAAGAAGAAAGCGCCACCATCACTAAGGTGGACTCATTCCTTGTTCTTATTTTCTTTCTGTTTTTTTTTTCTCGAATTTATGCTATATGTTTGTTTATGTTTTGTGTCTCTACTTCATGATCATTAGTATGTAGTAACTATGTCTTAAGGCTATGAATAATTCCATGAATCCTTCACCTCTCTTAAATAAAAAATGTTTCTAATTCAAAAGAACAATAAGTACATGAATTTCGAAATTATCCTTGAATATAGTTTAATTATATTGATGTGGTGACAATACTTTTTGTTTTCTGAATGAATGCTAGAACAGTGCATATTTTTGATCTTGTTGTTTATGAATGTTAAAATTATTGGATCTTGAAAGAATTATGAACAAAGAGAATGTTATTGACAATTTGAAAAATCATGAAAATTGATTCTTGAAGCAAGAAAAAGCAGTGAAAAAAGCAAAAGCTTGCAAAAAAAATGGCGAAAAAAAAGCGAATAGCCCTTAAAACCAAAAGGCAAGGGTAAAAAGGATCCAAGGCTTTGAGCATCAATGGATAGGAGGGCCCAAGGAAATAAAATCCAGGCCTAAGCGGCTAAATCAAGCTGTCCCTAACCATGTGCTTGTGGCATGCAGGTCCAAGTGAAAAGCTTGAGACTGAGTGGTTAAAGTCGTGATCTAAAGCAAAAAAAAGAGTGTGCTTAAGAACTCTGGACACCTCTAACTGGGGACTTTAGCAAAGATGAGTCACAATCTGAAAAGGTTCACCCAGCTATGTGTCTGTGGCATTTATGTATCTGGTGGTAATACTGAAAAACAAAGTGCTTAGCGCCACGACCAAGACTCATAAAAGTAGCTGTGTTCAAGAATCAACAAACTTAACTAGGAAAATCAATAACACTATCTGAAATTCTAAGTTCCTATAGATGCCAATCATTCTGAACTCCAAAGGAGAAAGTGAGATGCCAAAACTGTTTAGAAGCAAAAAGCTACAAGTCCCGCTTATCTAATTAGAATTAATATTCATTGATATTTTGGGATTTATAGTATATTCTCTTCTTTTTGTCCTAATTGATTTTCAGTTGCTTGGGGACAAGCAACAATTTAAGTTTGGTGTTGTGATGAGCGGATAATTTATACGCTTTTTGGCATTGTTTTTAGATAGTTTTTAGTATAATCTAGTTACTTTTAGGGATGTTTTCATTAGTTTTATGCTAAATTCACATTTCTGGACTTTTTACTATAAGTTCGTGTGTTTTTCTGTGATTTCAGGTAATTTCTGGCTGAAATTGAGGGACCTGAGCAAAACTCTGATAGAAGGCTGACAAAGGACTACTGATGCTGTTGGATTCTGACATCTCTGCACTCAAAATAGATTTTCTAGAGCTACAGAACTCCAAATGGTGCGCTCTCAACGGCGTTGGAAAGTAGACATCCAGAGCTTTCCAGCAATATATAATAGTCTATACTTTATTCGTGATTAGACGATGTAAACTGGTGCTCAACGCCAGTTTCATGCTGCATTCTGGAGTCAAACGCCAGAAACACGTCACGAACCAGAGTTGAACGCCAAAAACACGTTACAACTCGACGTTCAACTCCAAAAGAAGCCTCTGCACGTGTAAAGCTCAAGCTCAGCCCAAGCACACACCAAGTGGGCCCCAGAAGTGAATTTATGCATCAATTAATTACTTCTGTAAACCCTAGTAGCTAGTCTAGTATAAATAGGACATTTTACTATTGTATTCAGTGTCTTTTGACCACATTACATCTTTGGTCTCGGTTTTATTCCATTATTCATCTCAGGAGACTATTGATCACGTTTTGGGGGGCTGGTCATTCGACCATGCCTGAACCTTCATAACTTATGTATTTTCAACGGTGGAGTTTCTACACACCATAGATTAAGGGTGTGGAGCTCTGCTGTACCTCGAGTTTTAATGCAATTACTACTATCTTTTATTCAAATTCAATCTTATTTCTGTTCTAAGATACTACTCGTACTTCAACCTGATGGATGTGATGATCTGTGACACTCATCATCATCCGTCCCTATGAACGCATGCCTGACAACCACTTCCGTTCTACAAGTGAAAGCTAGAGTGTGTATCTCTTGGATTCCTGATGCACGACGCATGGTTGCCCTCGCCTGACAACCAGCCTTCCATTCCGTGAGATCAGACTCTTCGTGGTATAAGCTAGAATTGATGGCGGCATTCATGAGAATCCGGAAAGTCTAAACCTTGTCTGTGGTATTCTGAGTAGGATTCCGGGATTGAATGACTGTGATGAGCTTCAAACTCGCGATTTCTGGGCGTGATGACAAACGTAAAAGAATTAAGGGATTCTATTCCAACATGATCGAGAACCGACAGATGATTAGCTGTGCCGTGACAGAGCTTTGGACCTTTTTCACTGAGAGGATGGGATGTAGCCATTGACAACGGTGATGTCCTACATACAGCTTGCCATGGAAAGGAGTAAGAAGGATTGGATGAAGGCAGTAGGAAAGCAGAGATTCAGAAGGAGCACAACATCTTCATACGCCTATCTGAAATTCCCACTAATGATTTACATAAGTATTTCTATCTTTATTTTCTGTTTATTTATTATTATTATTCGAAAACTCTATCACCATTTATTATCCGCCTGACTGAGATTTACAAGATGACCATAGCTTGCTTCATACCAACAATCTCTGTGGGATCGACCCTTACTCACGTAAGGTTTATTACTTGGACGACCCAGTACACTTGCTGGTTAGTTGAGCGAAGTTGTGAAATTATGTTTAGACCATGGTATTGAGTACCAAGTTTTTGGGGCCATTACCTGGGAATCAATTTTGAACAACAATTTAAGTAAGGTTTTGCAACGAACTGCATCTGAGGCGTCGGAGAGATACATTCTGCTCCTGAAGTTGCTGAGATGATGGCTGGGATCCGTAGTACCGTCGTACAAGGTCATGTTTGGGAGTTTAAAGTCTTTTGGGATTCTTGTCTTCATGATCTCCTTGGTGAATGGATCTTGCTCCTTGCGGGTGCTATCTTCGGGAGTGGATCGGCTGGCTTTAGTCTTGACATCGGCTTCAAGTTTTAGGAGTTTGTTCTCCAATTCCCCGCATCGCCTTATTTCTCTTTGTAGATCCTTCTCGACCTTTCGTTGACGTAGAACGTCTTCCTCAAGTTGTTTTAACCGATCTTGAAATGCATCCAGGGCTCCCTCGTTTGGGGAGTTCTTATTGTTGATTTGGGGAGTATCTTTTGGTGTGGAGTCCGCGTTTTTATGCAGCGTTCTTTAGGTGTGATCGTTGTCATGATCGTCCGCCATGGTAATGGGATGACTTCCGGGTCCCCGACAACGGTGCCAATGTTCCGGGGGTTACCTGAAACTGTAGGTCGATCTCGGACGAGATCTTCTGCGCTGGTCGAAACGGTTGTATTCGATTTGTTGAGCTTGATGGTGATACTGATTCCTTCATCCCCGGAGGGTGGGGGTACCTGCAAGGGACTCCGGTGCTTAAGTTAGCACGGTATTAAGCAGGTATTGAGTAGAATCAGAGTATGAGTTATACCTGGGTGCTCCAGCGTATTTATAATAGTGTAGAGTGATCTTCTTAGATAAGATAAGTTAGTTATCTTATCTTTATCTTTTATCTTTTGAGTGAGGTCATCTTATCTTCAAGGGAACCGCCTTTATCTCTACGGGCTTGGGCTGCCCTTGGATTCGGGACGTGTTCCTCTGTTTGGGCCCTTTATTGGGCTTTCCTATGACTTGGCCGAGCTCTTTGAGAAGAGGTCGGGTCGTCCTGACCTGAAGAGGTCGATCGCTTTGTCTGTAGAACATCCCGAGTCGGAGAGCTTGACCCAGGGTATGAACACTTATCATGCATTATTGTTGGATTTATCTTAAATTTTTTGAAAATTCAATTGTTGGGGATATATTTGAGCAAATAAAAAACTTTTAAGACAAAATTAAAATAAAATAAAACTTAAGTATATTTTTAAAACTTTTGCCAACTTGTAGGAACAAAAAAATATAATTTATCCTTTTAAATATAATTCTTGATTAATTTTGAGAATTATTGTGACTTCTTTGTTATTCGAATTTTTTGTCATAGATTTAATTTTATGTTAAACAAAAAATTAATTAATTAATAAGAACTAATAATATTATGTCGTTATATAATGTGGCTTATTATTTTATGTAAATATTTTGGATTTGTTAAATGAGAAAATAAGTAATAATTTGGATTATTATACCTATTTATTTTATAAAATTTAGTTTTAAAATAAATTGGTTGAACATTATATTATCAAAGTAGTATTTTTTGTGAAAATTGATTTATTTTAAAATATTAAAAATATAGTAATATATAATTCATGCGAATATTGGTCAGTCCAAAGGTTTATATTTGGCCGAATTACATGCACATATTTATGGTGACTGTATACTTGAGTGATTAGGAATGATCAATACTTATTATTTATGTGGACAATAATCGACCCAAAAAAAAAATTATTGAGTAGCCAAATAATAAACATTGAACCATATATTTATTTTCTATTTAATTATGTAACAATTAATTGACGCAAAGAAAAGTTGGTGTTTGGCCAATTGATAAAAAATATATGGTAAAAAATAAATATGATTCTCATGTTTTCATGTGAATAATGAATCGATCCAAAGATTGGTTTATTATTTGATAGAAATTTGTTGAGAATATTTGGTAAGTCGTACTAAATAAATTTATTTGTGCGTAATTTATGTAGGTATGATCGACTCCAAGAAAAATTTGTATTTGGCCTAATCACATACGCATTTATAGTAATAAACATGTAATATTCATCTCCTTTTATGTAAATAGTAAATTTGTCCAAAAATAGATTTATTGTTTGATAAAATTTTTTATCAATGTTTAATTATTGTATTAAAAATACTCTTACAAATTAATATTTTTGTCCAAAAATTAAATATTAATGTTGTGCTACATATTTATGATAGCCCACCATCATATAAATAAAATTCATTTAATATGTAACTTAGGTGAATATATTGTTTTGTTTTAAAGTTAAGTTTGCCAACGTATATATCTAGACTTTACATTAAAGGTTGAATAATCCTTTTTTTCATGGATAAAGTCTTAAATAGAAAAATTGAATTTTAAGAAGTGAAATTGTTCAAATCACATAAGCCTTATGATTATAAAGTATGAGATTCCAAAAGACTCACATACAGGAATAAAAGTTACTGTTACAAAAAAAATTTCTTAAAAAATACAGAAACACTTTGTTAAAAATGATAAAGTTAAAACAAGTAAGATATTTGTAAAACTAAATTTAAATGAAACATACATAAAAATATAAGTGAGTACATTTTATAAATGTCCTGACTTATTTTAAAATTAAATACACTAAAATTATAGCCGACTAATAGTATGCTTATGCACTTTATAGTTCCCTTTTACCACAGTTAAGCTAATTTAACTTATTTTATAGTTCCCTTCAAAAAAATTCTTAGTGTATGCAATAAAAAAAAGATTGAAATAAAAAATATTAAAAGTATTTATTTGGTAAGTATTTTAAAAGTATATCAATTTAAAGAGTAACAAGATAAAGAAACTGAATATGGTATATCTCAAAAGGAACAATATAAATAAATAAAAAATTTAGATGTGTTCCTTTTGTAAGTATTTAAAATACTACAAAAAATTATGTTAAATATTATGTTTAGTATATAAAAATAGGTACATCTTTAATTTGTTTTGATTGAAAAATTTATTTAATTTTAATGTTGAAATATATATTTGATAAGTAAATTTTGACTCTTTTATTCACATAAGTTGTCTATAAAAAATTCTATAAAATTATATAAATTGTCTATAAAAAATTCTATAAAATTGTATAATGTCTAATGATGTTGTACATCCTTTTGAACGGTAACAATTTAGTGAGAATTGATATAACAAGTTTGTATTATCGTTATATTATTGTTACAGAGTTATATTATTTAAATTTAAAAGAAAATGTAGTATATATATATATATATATATATATATATATATATATATATATATATATATTTTATAATTTGATTTTTATTTTTATTTTAATAAATTCAGTTATTCTTATTCAACTAAAAATAGGTAAATTATGTTTTATTTATAAATTTAAATATATATTTTGATACAAGTATTTTTCTTTTAAAATAACTCTAAATATACTTCAGCTATTATTTTTCTTTCATGATATCTTAATTTATCTCATTTAAGTAAAATATGACTATTCATACTTTGTTAACAGAATCACTCTCAAAAAAGTATTGAAAAGTTATAGTTTAGAACTTTAGATTCTTGATAAATTTTTAAATTTTGCATAATCTTATATTTTTTTGGGTATTTATTTTATTTGTGATTTTACAATTAAAATATTTTTAGAGATAGAAAATTGACAATTGTTTGAGAATATTGAATTGCGGAGAATATAGTTAATAAATTATCCTAAGTATAAACTTAACACCTCAAGAATAAATATCATTTGGTATATATATCTATTAAATAAAATGATCTCATTTTATATGAGATATTATGTATTAGTGTTATAAGTGAAAAGTTTAAGTCTATAAAAGATTATAATATTTAAGACTCATCTCATTAATTACCTGAAAGTATTAAGTTATTGATGTTGAAAACCAAATAAACTAAATAGAGATATAAAGTATACTTTGTTGTAAAAGGTCTCACTCAAAAGTAAGGCATTAGATACACAAAGAATTTTTTTTTATTTTATGAAAAGATTTATTTATGACTATAATAACATTAATGATATATTTTTATCTTGAGTTACTGTAGATGGATATAAAATTTTTTTCTAAATAGCAATGTTGATAAGACAATTGTTATACAGAAATTTTTTGTGTCGCAAGATACAAATAAATATATGGACTGCAAGTTAAAGAATTTCATCTCTATATAAAGATTCGATTTTTAGTAAACTGGATTTTCAACTATTTTATGACTTATTTTGCATAATCTGAGAATCATATTCATCATAATTTAGTAAGGCAGATCCAATTAAAAAAAATAAATAATAAATTAAATTTATTTTTATGAAGGTGAATAATTTCTCTGGTCAAATTTGACCCTGCAAAGACTTATTCACATTTATTTTTTATTTGTTTACCCTCACTAAATTATCCTATAAACATTTTAGAGTTAGGATTGCAATTAGTGATAGTGTTGTACTCGCCAGAATAAAAATTAGCACACCAAAAATCGTAAAATCAATAATAATATAATTATCACCATGTTAATTATTTTTTAGGAATAATATCAACTACTCATTATTGAGTTATTATTTTAAGGATAAACATCAGTCAGTTCATTGTTTTACTATGGAGTAAAATTAATTCGAGATAAACCTCAACCTAATACTCAACATACAACTCCTAAAGATGACGAATTCTCTTTCTTCTTTCTTAAGTCAACCAGTCATTTCTTCCTCTCATGTGGTCGAATTCCTTTTCTTTTTTTATCGTCTCTTTAATGATTTTAATCCCAAATAATTAATTGCATTCAACTGTGGATAAACATGACATATAAGCCATGACTTAGACTCCTTATTTTCACGTTCCTTTTCTCTTGTTTTTTAGTCTATTTGACCACTTGAAAATCAGCATTTTTTACTACCATTAATTCAAGTCTTACTTTAGATTTTATTAAGTAAAAAAGTTAGAAAAACTTAGAGAGAGAGCAAAAAGGCTGAAATCTTGAGAGAGAAAAATAGTGCACATTTGTCTAGTTTTAAACATTTTTCAGCACATATTCAAGGTGTTCTTCCATAGTTCATAGCCGGTTCTTAAAGAATTCAAGCTTTTTAAGTACAATTCCTTGTTCTTTCATGTTTATTCTTGTTCCTCCATATAAAAACCAGTAAGGTAACTTTGTTGTTCATCAATTTCTTTTTCAATTTTGAGAATCATTCTAAAAGGATTTGTTGTTCTCTTTCTTGTATGTAAACCATCCTTAGAAGCTACAAGAGCACATCCCAAAGTAAACAAAATTCAAATGTAAAGAGGGTGACGATCACTTTCTCTTTTCTTTTCCATGGTTCGGTCAAAAGAGCTAAAATTTTATTAATTTTTTTTGTCTTTGTTTAGGTAATCTTTGGTGTTTAAGGTATCCAAGAATCAAATTAAAGAAAATGTAAGGGTTAGAATTAGTTAGAAGGTCTTTTATATATATGAATAAAGTGTTTTCTTTGCTACTTGATAACCTTCTTGAGATGATGATTACTTATGATGATGCTTAAGACGTGAATAAATACTTGAAATCTATAACTCAGGTTCGATATGAAAGATTGATTGTTAACTAGATAATGAGATATGTTGGTCGAATGATATAAGTATTCAAATTGAATTTTGTGGTATTAGGTTGCTTAAAATGCAAAAGCAGTTTATGCAAAAAATTATGCAGATAATCTAACAATTTTACGAATTTACTGCTCTCATCCTAAAAGTTCAATTGATGTGAAACTAATTTTAAATGAAATTTTTGTAAACCTAGTTTGTCGTCATTAAATTTCAGAATTTTTAAAATTATGGTTCAGGAGATATAAATTTTTGAAATCTGACACTTTATACAGTAAAAACTAGATTTTAGTTTTCAAACCAGTAATTTTCACTATTCATAACTCCCAATTCTAAATAGATATTGAGTTGCAACTAATTGCCAATGAAATCTTAACGAGTATAGTATGTCTAGTCTAAATTTCAGGGTGATCTAAATATTAATGATAGAATTATGCAACTTGAAAGAAGTTGTACTCACTAGTTTTCAAAACATCACTATACAGAAATAGAACCGATTTCTAAGATATAACTCTCTTATCAAGAATGATATCAATCTGGAACCAAGTGTAAAAGAAACTTAGATGAGTCTAGTTAAATTATTTCAATTTTTAGAGTTATTGAATTAAATGGGATTTTATATAAAATTTTGAACTCAACAATATTGCTATTTTATTTAGTTTTTGGAAGCACAAAATAAACTTTTTGTAAAAAATAATATAAAATCCAGATTTGCTTAGATTATGTTGGAATCAAAAAGTGGTGAAAGATAATTATGAACAGAAAGAGAGCTTTAAAATCTTTCAACGAAGAATGAAGGAGATAGAAGTAATTATAAGAAAGGACTAGGGACAAAAGAATAATTATGAAGAAAGAGGGCATAAGAGCTTCTTAAGAAATGAGTGAAGGCTATAATGGTAAATTACTAAAAAATTAAGGTTTAAAATGAGATTATATATTATAAAACCTAAAAAGGAAAAAATTAGAGTTTAGAAAAAGATAGAGAGCAAAAGAATCTCATTAATGACGAATTCAGAAAATTTTAAGAGTGGGGACAAAAATATATATATTAAAAATAAATTTTATTAAATATTATTAATTATATGGAGATATAAAAATTAAAAAGAGTTAATGAAAACTTTCATTCTTAAAATACTATTCATTATATATAATTTATAAAAAAATATTTTTTTTATTTCTAAAACTTGAACTTAAAATATTTTAATTAAATTATAGATATCTTATTATTCTAACTAATTTTTTATACACATTTAATAATAAAAGATTGAATTAATTGATACATTAACACCTAATAATACACTAGTATTTATAATTTGAAACTAGAATTATATATAAATACTCGAAAAATTAAATTTGTATATGAAAAGTATGTTTATATAAAATAACAGAAAAACATAATTCACAATTTTTTTATTTTTAAAATAATTAAATTTATTATATATTTTTTAATTTAATTTTGATATAATGTTAGATGAAAAATTTTATGTATCTGTTTAATTATGTATTGTAATTAAAATATTTTTCTATATATTATTATTTCTAAAAATAAAAAATATCTTTTAAATTAATAAATTAATCAATTCATTTTAAAATTTAATATGCAATATAGATACATATAATAGAATAAAAAATAAAAAAGTAATAAAAATGAATAAATCAAGAATAAAATAAAATATATAAAATCACGAAAAAAATAAAATATTAAATTAATACTTAAACTATAATTGTTTGAATTAAAATTTGCAATTGAAAATATCAAAAAGAGAAACAATGAAATTGGAAGATATATAGAGTCATGGAGAGCTATATAAAAAAAATTAAAATTTATTTTTTGATGAAGAGAAGATGACCATTAGATAAGAAATAAAAAAAAAGTTGAAAATATAAAAATAAGAAGAGAGTTTAAGAAAATAAAGAAGTAATGACACAAAAATTAAATTTAATTAAGTTAATTAAATAATAATTAAAATAATAAAAAAATAAAAAAATAAATTTAAAATTTTAGTTAATTAAATTTAATTTATTTATAATGTGTCATTTAAAATTTGAAATAGAGACATATTATATATAACTATATTTTAAAAAAAAAATTAAAAATACCGTAGAGGCAAGTGCCCCTCATTATTACTACTGGTCCGTCCCTACTTAGATGTTGCATTTCTCAATATTTGTGACTACTTGAACTTATGATTGTTATTCTGCTGTATATTTGAGTTTGTACTTATTTGCGTGATTTACTGACCTGACTGTGCGAATTTTTAGACATAGACGGCAGAACTTCTTAATTTTCCTACTTCGTATTTTTCTAAAAGGCTTTAGGTTCTCACTCCCTTATTTTTTACGCTCGGCAGATGAGGATAAGCGTGATTTTCTTTGAATATCCAGCCTTTGAACAGTATATGGAACTAGTGATGGGAAACATAATGATCTAAGGTACATATTATAGGAAAGTTTTCAGATGTACCATATCACTTTATTGGAAATCTGCTATTCCATTATTTGTGGGCGTTTAGATCTATATTAAAATATTGTAATGGACATGATTGATTATTAGAAATCTGCAATATACTCTATAAAAAGGGAGTGCAAGAAAAACCTTCAACCTGTGATACCCTTATCCAAAAATACCATGTTGTCAATTACGAAATTACCCTTGTGTTTTCCTAAACGCATCAAACCATTGTCGATAGTGGAAAGTCGGTTGCCTAACTGCCTGGGGAGCCGATTGGAAAATATTGGGTTAAAGATTTTTTTTTAATGGTTTCATGGACCTTAGATATGAAAACAAAATACTCTGTAAATTATTGTAATTTGCAACAGTGATGAATGTATTACAATAAAATATTAATATTTTGTTAGATTTATTTTAAATATTCAAATTTAGTCTAACTTAATATAAAAACAACAATTTATATTAGGTCAATTCAATATATATAATTTTGTAAATTTTATATAATAAATTTTTAAAATTTTTACTTTTAAAGATTATATTTAATAATTATATAATATTTATATAAAAATTATTTTACAATAAAAATAATATTATATATTATAAAAATATCAATTACAATATAAAATTATAATATTTTTTTATTAATTTCACTTTAAAATGAATATTTTATTTATAAATTATGTCTTCATACCAAGTTAAATCTACACTAAGCATGACTCAAATCCAATTCAAAAAGTATATTAGACCATAAATTTATAAAAAAAATAATTATATAAACATTTAAGATATCAAAGCATTTGTACAAGAAATAATAAATATAAACACACAAAAAAATAATCTTGAGTCTCAACTAAAATATTGGACTAATATTTTTATTATTTAAATTTTTTAGTTATTAATTTATATTATTTTTAATTATACACTACTCATAAATTGATAAAAATTATTATACTAATCCGTCGTTATAGTACATTAACAAAAAATTTCATAAGTAGACACTACATACTAACACACACTTACATATTAACATATAATTAAACTAATATTACTAACTACTAAAAACTTTTTAAAACTTTTGGGAGTCCATTGTCCACCTTAGGTCCCCAATTCCCGAATTTTTAGTACTGAAGTCTATTAAAACGAGTGTGCATCTCTTTTTATTTTTGTCATATCTAAATTGAAATATTTTTTATTTTATTAGAAGTTGAATAAAAGATGAACTAAGTAAAACGTAATAAATTTAATTAATGTTTTGCTATAAAATTTTATAGTCATCTTTTTGTGTAAAATATAAAAATAAATTATAATTGAAAGATAAATAATATATATAAGTTATAATTTATTTATATATAAAATTATTGATTATATTTATATTATTATTTAAATCAATTCGCGAGTTTAAGTTCAGATTGTGAATTTAATGACCTGAACTTGAATTTTGGGATCAGTTTGCCTTAACTTATTCTCATCTCTAACCTCAAATGATATATGTAAAGATTGTATAAATGATTGTAAGTGGTTGATTCGGTAAAAATAATTGTATATACTTATTTTTCTACATAAATATACTAAATAATGAGAATCTACTGCATACTATGGTTTAGTAGCTATGTCATTCCTTACTAAATCTTGGTGATTGTTTAGTGTAATTTGTGTTATTAAATTTTAGTACTGTTATGAATCTTTATGATAAATTTAGTACCCAGTTTCTTATCACAATTTATCTATAAAAAAGTTTTGAATAGGATGGATCTAAAATTTTAATAGAAAAAAAAAATAAAAAATTAAAATTTTTTACAATCAAATATAATATTATATATTTAATAATACATATAATCATGATTAGTTTTTTTTTATTCAAAAATATTAATAAATTCTTGTCAAATAAAGAAGTTATCTTTATTCTTATAAGATATAAAAATATCTATTTTTTATTTTTTGTTAATTAATTAATTTTATTAAGTATTGGATAAAATATGTAAAATATACTTGTTTAATGAACTTATTTAATATCTAATAAATAATAATTTTAACATCATAAAAAAATTTTAAAGTAGAATATAAAATCATCCAATTATAATATTTATATATTAAAAACATAAAAAATAAAAATTATATAAATCACTACAAGAAAAAGCATTTTTTTCGACGCAAAAAAATCGACGGCTATTTCTGCCGTCGATAATTTTTGATGGCTTGCTGTCGATAGTACTAAAAAACATTAAAAATAAAATATTAAAATCGACAGCCTAGTCGTCGATATTTTTATAATGCATTAATTTTTTTCTATTATCGTCATATTAATAAAAATGTTTGTTCACAACACAAAATATGAATAGAAATTAAATAAATTTGTGGGTGTGGATAAAGAAATGGTTATGACATTATAATTTACATTTTATTGAATTATTATCTTTTTTAGTTTTTGCATTTATTCTGCAGAAGCAATTTACATTTACCTGTTTAATACTATACTTCGAAAAGGAATATCGGCTCTAATAATTCTGTCTCCGTCTATCAAAACCAAGGTTACGAAAACCGGACCGGTAATTGAACCGGTCAAGTAACTGGTTCAACGGTTCAATGGTTAATCGGGATCGAACCGTAGTTGAACCGGTTTAATTAAAGGGCCAGAAATTTGGTTTCAGAAGACTGATCTTAGCAATATAGAGTTCAGCGCATACTAGTTATCTCTCAAATGTTGATACAGAACATCATCAAAACAAGAACAAGTCTTAAGACACAAAATGCAAAAAAAAAATGTTCTTCTTCTTTCCAAGCTTACCTAGGGATGCCCTTGACCTCTAACATTTCCTCCAAAAGCAACCAAATCCAAAATTCAACACTGCAGACTTCAAGAACCACCACAAACACTCATATACAATTTGAATTGCTCTGAAATTACAAAAAACGCATGCTTCTAACGCTTCTTCCAGATCAAGATTCCACAAAAACTCATGCTAACTCAACTCCAAATCCTAGGGATTCTAATTTCCACAACAGCAAGAAAGAAAAGATTTCTCATACTGACAACAGCAGAAATTCAAAATTTGAACTCTGCATTAAGAAAAAATAAACAGATCTCAGATTGATAGAGTAGTAGGTGAACGAGAAGGAGAGGTAGATCTCAAATCTGGCCACTGTGATACTGCTGGATCTCAGATCAGGGGAGCTGCAAACTTGCTGGCTACTGCTAGTAATTAGAAACTCAAATCAGGGAAGAACGACCAGATTAGAGTCGAAGATTTTACCACCGACGACATTGAAGAAGCATGCAGCGACACTCGAACGTCGCCGACCGCCTCCACTGTTTCTTCCTCTTTTCTTCCCCTTTCTTCCTTCTCTTCCTCTCCCTCTCACTGTTTCTTCTCCCAGCCTCCGACCCGAACGCCGCTGCGACCACCTCCACTGCCGCCGGCAAACACACCATAACCACCATCAGCTTCCTTCCTCCTCTTTCTTCCTCGCCTCCACAAGATGAGCGACGTGCGACGGTAAAGTGAGCGGTGCGAGCGACGGCGATGTTCCACGATGAGGAGAAGAGGGTGAGAAGCAGCTGTTGGTGGGGGTTGCTCTTGTCTGAGTTCTCTGATAAGGTTTAGGTTGTGTGAATTATGAAAGTGAAGGGAGAGGGAGCCTTCTGTACTGCCCGTATTGTTACGCCGCGTTTAGCTTTTTCTTTTTTTTTTCTCAAGAGACAAAACGACGCCGTTTAGCACTTTTACTTTCAAACCAAAAACCGCTAAAAAAGGGGACGGTTCTTCCGGTTCACCGGTTAACTTCCAGTTCGACCGATTTTTTTATTAGTCTTTTGCCAGACAGTTTCTGACCTTACCCGGACCGGTTAGGTGACCGGTTCCTGGTTATTCCGGTTGAACCGACCGGTCTGATTTAATTTTCAGAACCATGATCAAAACAACTGAAAATGTCCCAAAAAAATTAAAGTAAGCATACATCTTACAAAAAGTTTACGCTCTTCTTTTTCTCTAAAGCTAGGATGTCCTAACCAACCGACGGCTATTCCATCTCCATTATCCAATGGATGTGAATGAGTCGAATTACTTATCTCTCGTTCTATTAGTGAACTATCTCTCCAACAATTATGAAAGATGTTCCACTAAAAATATTCTTGTTATTATTTTAACTCATATTCCTCAAAAAGTGGATCCCACTCTAATAGCTCCAAATAAATTAAATACATGCATTAAGATACGAAGACTTCTTATTCTACAACAACGAAAGCACTTTTTCACTCTTTCATATACTAGGAGATTTCACTTGAAAAGGAGAATGTTCCATATTAATGGACTCGGATACATAACCATAATTATGGATTCTAATGTACGAAATCTTGTAGCAATTACCAATGAGACCCTATCGATTAGTATTATACAAAAGTAATCCATTATAGACACTAATATAATTAGATCTGTTTTTCGTATACAAACTTAAAATTTGCAATCCCAAGTAAGATCAGTTCAAGATCATGGGATCTTTTTTTATCAGATAGGAAGAGATATTTCAAAAAATGTATTTCTAAGTAATTGCTCTAACTAAAAAGACCAAATAATTTTTTATTATCTCGATTGAAGTAATGAGCCCCAATATTGGTATATTAGGAGCTCATTACTTCAACTAGCTAGTCTCTATATTTTTTGAATGGATCTCTTAATTGTTGAGAGGGTTGCCCAAAAGTAATATATAAAGCATACCTAGTAAAACTTACAAGTAAATCAGATATAAAGAATTACCTTTTTTTATTTTAAGACATTAGTGTAATATTAAAGTGCATTTGAATTGTTTATGTGAATTATCCTAAATATATAAATTTTATTATTTTATTTGTGTAGTATTATTTTAAAAATTTTGCTAATTTGTGTCTTAAGAACATAAATTAAGCATACCATAAAAATTAAAAAATATATATATTATAAAAATTATTACAAAAATGATTTATTTTTATATTTTCAATGCATTAAATACATTAAAAGTATTAAAAAAATCTATTGTTATTTTTTTAAAATGTGTCCTTATTTTTATAACATAAGTTAATTAAATCCTTATTTTAATTATTCCAGATGGTAAAAAGTACTGTATTAATAAATGTGTATTGAATTTTGAAAATTGTTAGAGTGTTAGAGGATAATTGAAAAAGTTTAGGAGGCTAGTACTTTTATTAAAATTTGGTTAGTACTTAACTAACAAAAGAAAAATAAGTAATTTCACACTATTAGATGTAAATTCACATCATTAAAAATATTAATGATAACTAATTAATAACTATAGATCACAAAATCTATTAACTTCCTAACACTCCTAATTAAAATTTATTATTTTTTTATCGTTATTTTGACTATTGATCTAATTATTTTAGTTTAATAATTTAACAATATATTTTATTTTATTAATTAATGATAAAAAATAATAAATTTTAATATTTTTTAGTATTTCTTTTAAATTTTATTTGAAGGATAATTGTATTGTAAAAAAATTATGATTGGACACAAGTGAGAAAAAAAGGTGAAATTATGGCCAAATAATTTACAATAATTTTTTCAGGATTTGTCCAGCTCTGCAAGTTCGAAATGCTATCCAATAACTTCAAGCCATTAGAATAATAATTTGGCTCAATTCGCTGCAGTCTCAATTCAACGTGGCATGAAAGCTGCTTATTAGATTAGCCTTTTTTTTGTCATTTTAGGGATTCTTTAGTAATTTCCATGTATAGTAAAAAACAAATGATTAACTTGAAAACGGACCGTACATGGAATAGCAGATTTCCACTAAAGTGGTGTGGTATATGTGAAAGCTTTCCCATATTATATTTATAATATTCTCAGATCATTGATAGTTTGTAATTTAGTACGTACAATATAGATCCAGGCTATAATAAATTTTTATTGCTAATTTAAAGTAGTAAATATATATCATATTTATAATATTAACAATTAATTTTCTTATAAAAATTTTAGGATTTAAGATTTAAAAATAAGGACTTATGATTTAGTATTTAGGTTATAGATTTAATTTTCAGAATAGATTCTTCTAAAATTTAATGTATATTAGTACATATTATATTTATAATATTTTAAATTAATCCTCTATTAAACTTCTAGAATTCAAGGTTTAAGATTTATATAAATTTGTTTTTATAGAATTTTTACCGCTAAAGTTTAAAGTAGTATTAGCACTAATTATATTTATAATACTCTCGATTTATTTACTTATAAAGTTCAATGTTTATGATTCACTCACGAGGTTCATAATTTAATATGTAGAATATAGATTTGGGAATTGATATATTTTTATTGCTGAAATTCAAAGTAGTAAGTATATCTTATATTATATTCTCGATTAATTTGTGTATCCAAATTCATGTCAGGATTTAAAGGTGATAGTTCATAAGTTGGGTAAGTCTAAAATCAGTTTAATTATTTTGTGTGCATTAAATGTATCATTTTTTATAAATTATTAGATTTTATTAAATAAAAATCAATAAATGTTATGAAAGAAAAATACTAATAAATTTTATAAATATAGAATATATTAATATATACATACATAAATATATTTTAATACAAAATATTTTAAAAATAAGAAATATAATCTTTTACTTTAAAATAAATATAAAACATATAAATATATATAATAATATTTTTTATTTATTAAGATTAATTAGTATGCAGTATTATTTTTAATTACATAATATAAAAAATTAAATTATTTTATATTACTTGAAAATAATTAAATTATTTTATATTATTTAAAAATAATTAGATTATTCATCAAAAAATTATTAATAGTTAATTTTATTAAAAATATATTATTATTATTATATGACATTATTTTTTAATCAAATATTTGTAAACATACATTTTATTTGAATAATATATATAATATTATTTTAACAAAATTAAATTATTATATAATATTTGAAAAAGCGTGTAATATTTATATGTATTATATATAATTTGAAAAAAAATTGAAAAAATTAATTTTAAAAATTTTAAATGTATAATATTTTCATGTGTTATATATCACAATTTTTTATTTTCATGTGTTATATATCACAATTTTAAAAATTAAATTTTTTATTATATATATGTGCTTATTGAATGTGCCACATTTATATAGACCATTATATTTTAAAAATATTTTTATAAAAAATTATATTATATAATAATATCTTTAATAAAAATAGTTAGTTAATAAATTTTGAATATAATAATCTAATTATTTGTCAAGTAATATAAAATAAAATTTTAATTATTTTATATTTTTATGTTACAATTTAAAATATCATTTTAATATAATTTTTTAATATTATAAAAAAATTTTGTATAATAATTAATTTTAATAAATAAAAAATATTTAGATATTTTGTATTTATATATTTTATATTTAATTATTTAAATATAAAAGATTTTGTTGCCATTTAAAGTATTACGTATTAAAGTATTGTCATTTAAATCATTTATTTATGTACTATAATATTCTATATTTATTAGAGCCCCATCAATATTTCTAATAAAATCTAATAATCTATCTAAATGTGACACATTTAATAAACACATAAGTATTGAACTCATTTTAGACATACCTACATATTATATTTATATTAGTTGATGTTTTCTCATCAAAGTTTTAGGATTCATATTTCAAGCAAGGGTTTTTTTGTGTCTGGATAAAAAGTAGCACAAAATCGAATTATGCTAAAGCATCTCTCCGAAGCAAATCAGCAACCCCCTTAATGGTCTTAACCACTCCAAGTCAGTATCATTCTCTGAGCTCCAAGCTTGGCCATCATATCCACCACCATGTTTACCTTATACAACGCAACCATGATCTGAATATCCTAATCTCTAGCTAGAATCTCAATAATTTTTGCAATTAAATCCTTATCCTCACCACGCATCCCGGTTTGCAACCTTTAGATGACGAGAAAAGCATCCAACGAATCTGTTTCACAGATGACCACCTTCAAGCCACACTCCCATGAAAGAACAAGACCTCTCCATATGGCAAAAAGCTTGCAACAGAGCACCAACCAATGCAGCAACAAATCAAAGAAACCCTTAATCCACTTTCCATTATCATCTAGGATGACATAGCCAAATCCTGAAGAATAGAGGTTTAGATTCACATTGGCATCACGGCTTACATTGGCAAAACCAGAAGGAAGAAGATCCCAAAAGGCCATTCTATGCTATATCTCAGACATGAACAGAACAAAAGATAAAAAATAAAGTTTTGGATAGTTTTACACTCACATAGAATCATAGAAGACAAGGGCCAAGAGTTTTAGGGCTCAAAACTTCCTGATTTCTGTGCCGCCATATTCACCAAAGCCTAGAGCCAAAGACCACCTTAATCTCACTCATAGCCTTTCGCACCCAAAAAGTGACATTTAGGCTTGCCGAAAATTCAAAACCTAAGGAAATAGAGTCACTCAAACCTCCTTATATTTACTACAATCCCTAATGCAATGGAAAATAGACTATGATTCTTCATGGCACCTAGGACAAATCTCTGAGGCTGAGAGGACTCTCTTGTGTCTAAACTGAGCAGTGGGGATGACATTCAAAAGGCAGAGCCAAATAAAATTTTGAACTTCTCAGGAACAATATGTAATATCCTACCACACAGAACTTTATGCTTAAGTCATAAGATAGAGGTGGTGAAGTATTACGATCTCTAAAAGTAAAATTATATATATATATATAGTGAAAAGGATTTATAAGTAGGAGCCTTTGTAGTAAAAAGGATAAAACAAAATCGTTAAATCGAGTCTCAACCTAGAACACGTGGAGGCTAGCTACTGCTTTCACCTAAAGAAACTCCTATCTCAGATATTTAGAAGTGTATCAAATCACATTATCAATCAATAATCATATATATATATACATACTCAGCAATAATTCAATATTTAGCACAGCCATCCGGCTCATAACATAATTCATAATCAGTCATAATTCATTATCAAATATAGCCATTCGCCTCAAAACATACACAGCACTTCCACCCACATCATCAACAACTCAAATAATCACCAAATACAGCCATTCGGCTCATAACATAAACCGCACTTCTGCCATCATCCTAAGTAACCTCTTATGATCAATATCAAGCATGATTCATCATTTTTCAACCTTACTTCAATCCCAAACTACCATTTTTCCTAGCTTCATCTCATTACTAGGCATACTATTATGATTTAGGGCTAAAAGAATCAAAATTAGAGGCTTAGAGGTTTGAAATTAGATTTTAAAACACAAAATTCATTTTTGCTGAAAACAGAAATCACGTGTACGCATGAGTATGTATTTTGATCCATGTCGTGTACGCAGCACCTTTTCGAGTATGCACACGCACCAAACAAAAATGAATGGCCGCGTATGATGGGATCTGCGTACGCAAAAACTTCAGGTCACGTGTATGCATGGGCAACATATATCGAGTATGTATATAAATACCTATCCTCATATGCACGTGTGCCAAACAGAAACGAATGGTCGCGTATGATGGGTATGCGTACGCATGTATTGCAGAAGCTCCAAAAAGCTACTAAGTCCAGAATTTTCAGCTTTGTACACCAAACTTTGATCAAGCATAACTTCCTCATTTTTAAACATTTTTCCTCCGTTCTTTGAACGGCATAAACATCGCGGACCAAATTTTATTTCTAAATAAGTTTGAAATAAATTAGATCCAGAGACCAAGTTATGCTCTGACAAAGTTGGGCCAAAATCACAATTTTCACAAAACATAACAAAGCTCCAATTTCAAAACATACAATTTCCAAACCCTTAAAACCAACCCAAGTCCTTACTAATTCAGCATTCTTCATAACTCTCAACTCAATATTCCATGTTCAACAATACACAATATACATTCATTATCTTACCAATCATCTATTTTTATCAAACTAAGATTCAATAATTCAATGTCAACAATATACAAATACATCATCCATTTCTTAAGACAATTTCAACATCAATTTTACCATCAACATGTTACCAACAACAATCCAATTTCACTAACCATTCCACATATACCGAGTTACCCATACCATACATACAAGCCTCTATCTCAACCTCCAAAAATCACTAACCACATACATAATAATACAATCCATCTCAACCAATCAACAACATACAAATTCAATTCCTATCCTAGGGTCACTAGCCTAAATTTTCACATTACATTACATTTTAGATACAAAAAACTGAAATCATACCTTGGTCGATTCCCCAATAAAACCTCGAACACTACCGATTCACTTTTTCCTCAAGCTTTCAAGGCTCAACACCTCACTAACAGAGTTTTCAACTTGCAATCCACTTCCAAGCATCTAAAATCACCAACAAGCTCCAACCCACTTACATATACATTGGGTAATACACATCATAGACACCCACACATACAAACTCAATACCCAAACACAACAAATCAAGAATTCTATTAGGATTGAGAATTCTTACCATACCCAAGAATCAAAGAGGCAAGATTAAGCGTTTTTCTCAAGTTAATTAGATCCTATAACATCAAAGATCTCAAAATCTCAATACCTTTTTCTCAATATTTTCAAAAATCAAGGCTGGGAAAATTGGAAGAGATTCGTAGCTTACCTCTTGAATAATATTATGGACTTTGTAGAGTTTGACGCCGCGGTCGTGTGACCGCAAACAGTGCAGTAATCAAAGCTCGGAGTAGCAAGATATGGTGGTTTGAAGTTATACCAAGGGTTTGCTTCTTTTCCCTTCTCCCATTGCTGCTTCAGCGTTTTCAGCATGCAAAATGGGGAGAGAAAGAGCTGAACTCACTTTATTAAGTGAGTGGGTTGGACCCACGGGTTCGTTTTGGACCCGGTTCGAATGGTTCAGCCTGCTCGGCGCAATTTTGGGCCAAATTCTTTAAAATTAGTGTCAAAAATCTTGTTTTAATTTTCTCTATCACATTAAACTATAAAATTTCTTTTTCTAATTTTCTAGAATAAATATTGATTTATGTGTTAATTATTTATTAATTAATTGAATTTTATATTTTACCCACCTATATAGGAATTTTATCCACAAAATTCGAATTCAGTTACCTAAGAAAAGGCACGGATAGTCTATTCGGATTTCTAATTCAAGTTCTCAAGTATGCCCCTCAATACCGGCAAGACTCCACCCGTCTTTGACTAACAAAACTTTCTTTCCGCGCAACCGTTTAACACTAGTGTCGTCAATTCTGACCGGGGTCACTTGGAGCATCAAATCTTCCTTTAACTGGACAGATTCAGGTTTTAACACATGGCTAATATCAGGAGTATACTTTCGAAGCTGTGACATGTGAAATACGTCTTGCAGGTTGAAAAGATATAGCAGAAAAGCTGCTTGATATCTGACAGGCCCCTAATCTGCCTTAATACTTCAAACAGTTTGATACATCTCGATTTTAATTCTTTAGTTTTGATTGCCCCACTGATTCTAGTCTATTAAAGTAACTTTTAAGAATGTGTAACTTCCTCCTTCAAACTACCAAGGCCTTCTTCTTTCTTACTCGCATAACTTATCTGTTGGCTTTACACAGTTATAATCTCAACTCAAATTTGCTTAATCTTTCCTTCATTATCTTGTCTTTCAACTTGGGATTTAGAATGCTTAATACTCTGGGGTTATTGTAACACGAGGGTGATCAACGTACTTTGCAACCTTACCAAATTCTTTGATAAATTAGTCTCCTCTAATAGGCGAAAAGCAGGTGAACTTGTCATTCAATTCATGATTACCTAACGACATTACATCTTTTGGTCATTACTTGGGGTCTTTCTGCGAGGTGTCATCACGCTGTCATGATGTCGCATTAGTTCACATCCTCATCCCTTAGATAGTGCAAGCGTAGAATTTCCAATTAGTTCATTAGATTTAAGTATCACAAATTTCAGTATAGAGGTTACCCTTTCTCTTAAGGTTTGAAAAGTCATTGCTATCGGACATCTAAACAAACAGTGTGTCCTAACACGTCAATTTAATCACAGACAATGTGACCAATGAGAATTTAAAGTTTCACAACTCTTCTTGAGATTGCATCATTACGCACTCCTCCTTCCATGTCCAGGCACTTTTCTTTAAGGAATTAGCATCTTAGTGTTTATATCTAGAAGTTATACGAGGTGCCAACTAGGCTTGAATTGGTTCTCAAAAAGATATTAAACCCAAAGCCGATTTAAACCATTCGACGGCGTTCGCTAGAAAATGTAACAAAGTTTGGTACGGTGGTTGAGCCAATCTTAGAAAACAGCCAAAGGCGCAAGAAGAAGAACTAAACTATGGAAGGAACCAAAATTAACCTTGATAGAGAGAACATAGCATACACAAGTTGATTACATCTCAGCGAACATCAATGGAATACAAGTTTACGAAAGAGAGCAACTCCACTGGCAGCAAGTCCTTATGATTCAAGGATTTATGTGATTATACCAAGATAAGCTCAAACTCATCCCAGAAGGAGCGAGATCCATGTACGTAAGAAATAGTATTGGAAAAATGATCAATTCATTATGAATGTCAAAAAGCTTATCGAGTAATCGAAAATTGTGTATAATTGTGTTGTATAACTAATTGATGGTAACTGATGAAGTTGGGAATTGCGGGTGATAGTGAGTATGGTTGATTATGATAAGATTGATTCTAGTTTATTTGATGGCATTGTAAGGGTTGAATTCGTGATTGATTGTGATGATAGTTGACTGTGTGTGAATTGAGGACAAGTACGCGATTGTATTTCTATGTGAATGTTTTGCTAAAAATTTTAGTCGCATCGGATGAAATGCACATGGGGTGTTTACAAATAAGGACTACGGTTGTATTTAAAAATGTATAGTTAAGGCATAGAGGAGTTGAGTAATTTAAAAGAAGAAACAACTCTAAATGCTAAAAGGGCTTTTATAAGTGGATGAAAATGTGAACTAAGGATTTGGAATGAGAGTGATACCGAATAGTCAACTATAACATTAAAATAAGCTTGAGCAATGATTATGGAAACGTTTGGACTGCTAACTTGGGTTGTAATCATGGTACATGAACAATTTGGCAAGGTTGATATTGTGATTGGTTGTTATATTGAACTGTGATAAGTTAATTATTGGAAATCTTCTATCTGATAATTTGTTGAAAATTCAAAAAGGAATTTATAATAAAATTTTTAATATAAGTTACAAAAGAAAGGCTAAGTTGGATTGCGAAGAAGCGTTGACGTAACCCCTCACGTATAAATCTTTCTGTTATTATCTTCTTCTTCCTCTAACATAACTGGTGCTTCACACCGGGAACTCTTAACTGAACGAACTTTGTTTCTATTACTCACCTCATCTAGCTTCTAAGTCCTGCCAACTCTAATAGTGTCATCATACGTAATGCAATCGGAACTGATCCGGACCCCAACACTAAATCTATCGCAAGTTAGCAGTTGAAGATTAAACCCATGTCATGCCGTGTCATGCATATTCCTCGTAGTTTACACTCACTAAGTTTCAAATAGCAGCTCCGCACAACCATCAATACTTCTGATTTCTTATATATATATATATATATATATATATATATATATATATATATATATATATATATATATATAATTCACGTGTATGGTCAAAATAGTTCAACCCACTTCTACAGTAATCCCCCGATGCGTTTGCCTTCAAGAAATTTGATTTATCTATTCCGAGCCAACTAAATTCTCCTTAAGCTCTACAAGTTCTAATGGCAATATCTTATGCGGCACTCTCAGGTTTGGTTCTAGTTTCGACACTTCTAGTCCTAACTTGTCATTTCTGTCTTAGGTATGAATGAATACAATGTGTCAATGTCCTATAACATAATTAAAATTCAACCTCTAATTTCACGATTACCTTCACCACGTTGGGACCGACCAACATCCTGAGTTTTTTCATGCGAACAATATCAAGAGATATGCCTTAAATCTCCACAATGGTAACATGGACCTGACCCATACCTACGAAGCTCACCTAGAATAGTCTCATCATGGCCTTCTAGTAGTAGCGCCCACCTCATTAAGCAATCTTTCGCGAATTGGCTCTTCTAAACCAATTCAGTGAAACTCGTTAGCCTTTGTGGATACATGTAATTAAAGATATCTCTCCTAAGTCCTTTCTCATGCTGAGCACACATCCACTCCTCATAATTGGCTAGATTTCCTTGACAAGCTTTTGAGAAATGGCATATGTTGTCGAATTCACGAGTATAGTCAGCAACGGACATATCCTTTTGCTTCAGCTGCGTTAACTCCAACTCCTTTGCAGTACGAAACACATGCAAGAAATATTTCCCATAAAACTCCATCTTGAACCTATTCCAAGGGACATCCGTTAACTCCACCTGCAAGGTATGACACAACTCCTGCTACCAATTCTGAGCATCTCCCTTTAACATATAAGTCATTATCTCTACTGATTGTACTTCAAGAACATGCTGAGTGTACAAAAATCTCTCCACGTCACGAAACCACTTATCAGCCTTAAAAGCGTTGACATTTCCGTTAAACTAAGGTGGACCACTCTTGAGGAACTCAGTAAGGGTCATAGATCTATAGTATCGACCTACGTTTCTTGTACCAGCACCAAAGTTTTCATCTCGACATCCTTGCGTCGGTTCAACCACGGAATTTTCTCTCTGAGTACCTTGTCCAGATCCGTCAGACCTATTTGGTCCCTGTTCACACCAAACAATTGATATTAAGGTGATCAGTTTCAATATCTCAAGTTTATTGCCCTAGAGCCCTAAATGCATGCTCACGAATAAGTATGCTACACATATCAGTCAGATATCCTAAGTAGCACATAGACACACACACACAGAGTATGCACAGAAGCATAGTTAGTCCTTCTCTCAGGCTCTCAGGAACAAACTGCTCTGATACCATAATGTAACATCCTACCACAAAGAGCCTTATGCTTAAGTCATAAGACAGAGGTAGTGGTGAGGTATTACGACCTCTAAAAGTAAAATTATATATATAAAAGGATTTATAATCAGGAGCCTTTATAGGAAAAAGGGTAAAACAAAATCGTTAAATCAAAAAGCGCAACTCTCACGAAGCGATAAAGTAAACGAGCAATGTAAAAGTAAGCTAACATGAATAAAAACAAAAGAGAATTCTAAGGTACAAATATCAAAGCTTAAGACTCAACTCGCGAAGACTAAACCGGCCAGAGCACATAAGTGTATACATATAAATATAAGAGAACCTAAAAGAACCCCAAAATATAGTTATAGAACCTGTTTCTCAAAAATAACCTCTAAGAAGAAGATAATACATCATATATATATGAGATCAATGGAGATAATAAGTATCTATATATATAAATACACATAACTAAAATAAAGTCCCAACAACTCAAGATCTTCTCTTATTAGAAGCTTCTAGCATGCCTTAGCGAGGAGCCTTACGTCCTGCATCTGAAAACTACAAAATTCGTACAAAGTGAGAACCGGAGGTTCTCAGTATGGTAACAGTACCCACATATCTAACATTTAATGTCTTGGGAAAGCTGAAGGAAATCCTAGAACTTCTGACATATAATTAAAGCTTATAAACATAACTAAACCATGAAAATGAAATAGGCAACTAGCTAAGGGTCTTCAGTCTATCTAAAACTCCCCTTTCCAACTCTTCCGATCCTCCCAACCACTACCAGAATCAAATGTCACAAACACAATTATTACAAGTAAGGAAATCACAAATAGAAAGCATTTACAGCAAATAAACAGGTAGCAAATAGTTTATGCAATCACTTAGGCAATCTGATGAGCGGATAATTTATACGCTTTTTGGCATTGTTTTTAGTATGTTTTTTAGTATATTTTAGTTAGTTTTTATTACATTTTTATTAGTTTTTAGTTAAAATTCACTTTTCTGGACTTTACTATGAGTTTGTGTGTTTTTCTGTGATTTCAGGTATTTTCTGGCTGAAATTGAGGGACCTGAGCAAGAATTTGATTCAGAGGCTGAAAAGGACTGCAGATGCTGTTGGATTCTGACCTCCCAGCACTCGAAGTGGATTTTCTGGAGCTACAGAAGCCCAATTAGCGCGCTCTCAATTGCGTTGGAAAGTAGATATCCTGGGCTTTCCAGAAATGTATAATAGTCCATACTTTGCCCGAGATTTGATGGCCCAAACCGGCGTTACAAATCAGCTTCAGAAATCCCGGCGTTAAACGCCGGAACTGGCACAAAAATTGGAGTTAAACACCCAAACTGGCATAAAAGCTGGCGTTTAACTCCAGAAAAAGTCTCTACACATGAAAGCTTCAATGCTCAGCCCAAGCACACACCAAGTGGACCCCGGAAGTGGATTTTTACGTCATTTACTCATTTCTGTATACCCTAGGTTACTAGTTCACTATTAATAGGACCTTTTGATATTGTATCTCTACCTCATGACACATTACACGTTTCTTATTGTATCTTTTACGGCATGAGTCTCTAAACCCCATGGTTGGGGGTGAGGAGCTCTGCTGTGTCTTGATGGATTAATGCAATTACTACTGTTTTTCATTCAATCACGCTTGCTTCTATTCTAAGATATCACTTGTTCCTAAACTTGAGGAATGTGATGATCCGTGACACTCATCATCATTCTCACCTATGAACGTGTGCCTGACAACCACCTCTGTTCTACCTTAGATTGAGTAGATATCTCTTGGATTCTTTAATCAGAATCTTCGTGGTATAAGCTAGAACTGATGGCGGCATTCAAGAGAATCCGGAAGGTCTAAACCTGGTCTGTGGTATTCTGAGTAGGATTCAAGGATTGAATGACTGTGATGAGCTTCAAACTCCTGAAGGCTGGGCGTTAGTGACAGACGTAAAAGAATCACTGGATTCTATTCCAACCTGATTGAGAACCGACAGATGATTAGCCGTGCTGTAACAGAGCGTGTTGAACATTTTCACTGAGAGGATGGGAGGTAGCCATTGACAACGGTGAAACCCTACATACAGCTTGCCATGGAAGGAGCCTTGCGTGCATGAAGAAGAAGACAGTAGGAAAGCAGAGATTCAGAAGATAGAGCATCTCCAAAACCTCAACCTATTCTCCATTACTGCAAAACAAGTACTTATTTCATGTTCTTTTACTTTTCACAATCAAACCTGATAATTATTGATATCTTGACTAAGAGTTACAAGATAACCATAGCTTGCTTCAAGCCGACAATCTCCGTGGGATCGACCCTTACTCACGTAAGGTATTACTTGGACGACCCAGTGCACTTGCTGGTTAGTTGTGCGGAATTGCAAAAGTGTGATTGCAATTTCGTGCACCAAGTTTTTGGCGCCGTTGCCGGGGATTGTTCGTGTTTGGACAACTGACGGTTTATCTTGTTGCTTATATTAGGACTGTTTCATTTTTGTTGGTTTAGAGTCTTTTATTTGAGTCTAGTTTCATATTTTAAGTTTGGTGTCAATTGCATGCTTTTGTTTTCTTTTAATTTTTCAAGTTTGCATGTTCTTAGTCCTTTCTTGATCTTTAAAAATTCTAAGTTTGGTGTCTTCTTTGTGTTTTCCTTTAAAATTTTCGAAAATTGGTGTTTGATTTTCTAAAAAATTTTAAGTTTGGTGTCATTTTGTTGTTTTTCTCTTTCCTCATTTCAAAACAATCAAATCTTTTTTAAAATAATTTTCAATCATATCTTTTCAATTGCTAATTCCAAAATCTTTTTAATTAACTAATTAATTTAGTTTTCAATTTGCTTTGATCTTATTTTCTTTTAGTTTTCGAAATTTTATTTTATTTTCCATTTATTTTATTTTAATTTTTTTTCGGTCACTTTAAAAAAAAAATATTTACTTTACTTGTGAATCCATATCATATTCCCTTTCTCCATCATGGACCTAAGTGGAATTGAGCAGTCCAGAAGGACTCTGGGGTCATATGCTAACCCCATTACGGCTGCATATGGGAGTAGCATCTGTATACCTCCCATTAAAGCAAGCAGCTTTGAGCTAAATCCTCAACTCATTATCATGGTGCAGCAAAATTGCCAGTATTCCGGTCTTCCACAGGAAGAACCTACTGAGTTTCTGGCATAGTTCTTACAAATTGCTGACACAGTACGTGATAAAGAGGTGGATCAGGATGTCTACAGATTATTACTGTTTCCATTTGCTGTAAAAGATCAAGCTAAGAGGTGGTTGAATAACCAACCCACAGCAAGCATAAAAACATGGAGACAGTTATCAGACAAATTCCTGAATCAATTTTACCCTCAAAAAAAGATGACACAGCTAAGGCTGGACATCCAAGGCTTTAAACAAGAGGATAATGAATCCCTTTATAATGCCTGGGAGAGGTATAGAGGTATGCTAAGAAAATGTCCCTCTGAAATATTTTTAGAGTGGGTACAGTTAGACATCTTCTACTATGGGCTTACAGAAAAAGCTCAGATGTCTCTAGACCACTCAGCTGGTGGATCTATACATATGAGGAAGACGATTGAAGAGGCTCAAGAACTCATAGATACTGTTGCTAGAAATCAACATTTGTACTCTAGCAGTGAGCCCTCTACAAAAGAAGAAGCTATTGATCCTAATCCTCAAGAATAGATTGTTGAGCTTAATCAGCAATTACTCCTGATGACAAAACAGTTGGCAGAATTTAAAGAGATGCTCCAAGAAACTAAAATTGTCAACAAGAACATAGAATCACAGTTGATCAGACAAAATAACAGTTATCTAAACAGATAACAGAAGAATGCCAAGCAGTTCAACTGAGGAGTGGGAAGGCATTGAATAATACTGCTCAAAGTAGCAAAAAGTCAAGAAAAGAACAGTTGACAGAGGATAATCAAACCACTGCCCAAAATCCCTCTGAGGACAGTAAGAGCCCAGAGAGGAATACTCCTGGCGTTCAAACGCCAGAAAAAGGGGAAAAGCTGGCGTTAAACGCCCATTCCTTGCCCAGTTCTGGCGTTCAAACGCCAGAAAAGGGGGAAAAGTTGGCGTTAAACGCCCATTCCTCACCCAATTCTGGCGTTCAAACACCAATGAGGAATCATACACCTGAGAGTGCTGATAGTAACCCCTCTAAAAAGGCTTCTCCAACCACTTCTGTAAGGAATAAACCTGTAGCAACTAAGGTTGAAGAATATAAAGCCAAGATGCCTTATCCTCAGAAGCTCTGCCAAGCGAAACAGGATAAGCAATTTGCCCGCTTTGCAGACTATCTAAGGACTCTTGAAATAAAGATTCTGTTTGCAGAGGCACTTGAGCAAATACCTTCTTATGCTAAGTTCATGAAAGATATCTTAAGTCATAAGAAGGATTGGAGAGAAACTGAAAAAGTGTTTCTCACTGAAGAATGCAATGCAGTCATTCTGAAAAGCTTACCGGAAAAGCTTCAAGATCCAGGAAGCTTTATGATACCATGCACATTAGAAGGTGCTTGCACCAAGACAACCCTGTATGACCTTGGAGCAAGTATCAATCTAATACCTGCATCCACTATCAGAAAGCTTGGGTTGACTGAAGAAGTCAAACCAACCCGGATATGTCTCTAACTTGCTGATGGCTCCATTAAATATCCATCAGGCATAATTGAGGACATGATTGTCAAGGTTGGGCCATTCGCCTTTCCGACTGACTTTGTAGTGCTGAAAATGGAGGAGCACAAGAGTGCAACTCTCATTCTAGGAAGACCTTTCCTAGCAACTGGATGAACTCTTATTGATGTACAAAAAGGGGAAGTAACCCTGAGAGTCAATGAGGATGAGTTCAAGTTGAATGCTGTAAAAGCTATGCAGCATCCAGACACACCAAATGACTGCATGAGCGCTGACATTATTGACTCTTTGGTGGAAGAGATCAATATGAGTGAAAGTCTAGAATCAGAGCTAGAGGACATCTTCAAGGATGTTCAGCCTGATCAGGAAGAACCAGAGGAAACAAAAGAATTTTTGAAAATTTTTTAGGAAGAGGATAAGCCTCCCAAACCTGAGCTCAAACCACTACCCCCATCCCTGAAGTATGCATTTCTGGGAGAGGGTGACACTTTTCCAGTGATCATAAGCTCTGCTTTAAATCCACAGGAAGTGGAAGCACTGATTCAAGTGCTAAGGACACACAAGACAGCTCTTGGGTGGTCCATAAGTGATCTTAAGGGCATTAGCCCAGCAAGATGCATGCACAAGATCCTATTGGAGGATAATGCCAAACCAGTGATCCAACCACAAAGGCGGCTAAATCCAGCCATGAAGGAGGTGGTGCAGAAAGAGGTCACTAAATTATTAGAGGCTGGGATTATTTATCCCATTTCTGATAGCCCCTGGGTGAGCCCTGTCCAAGTTGTCCCCAAGAAGGGAGGCATGATAGTAGTTCATAATGAAAAAAATGAACTGGTTCCTACAAGAACAGTTACAGGGTGGCGTATGTGTATTGACTACAGAAGGCTCAATACAGCCACCAGAAAGGATCATTTTCCTTTACCATTCATAGACCAAATGCTAGAAGGACTAACTGGTCATGATTATTACTGCTTTTTGGATGGCTATTCAGGTTACAACCAAATTGCAGTAGATCCTCAAGACCAAGAGAAAACAGCATTCACTTGTCCTTCTGGTGTGTTTGCCTACAGGAGAATGCCTTTTGGTCTGTGTAATTGATGAGCGGATAATTTATACGCTTTTTGGCATAGTTTTTACATAGTTTTTAATAAGTTTAAGCTACTTTTAGGGATGTTTTCATTAGTTTTTATGTTAAATTCACATTTCTGGACTTTACTATGAGTTTGTGTGTTTTTCTGTGATTTCAGGTAAATTCTGACTGAAATTGAGGGATTTGAGCAAAACTCTGAAAAAGGCTGACAAAAGGACTGCTGATGCTGTTGGATTCTGACCTCCCTGCACTCAAAATGGATTTTCTGGAGCTACAGAACTCCAATTGGCGCGATCTTAACGGCGTTGGAAAGTAGACATCCAGGGCTTTCCAGCAATATATAATAGTCCATGCTTTATTCGAAGAATGACGACGTAACTTGGCGGTAAACGCCAAGTTCATGCTGCTGTCTGGAGTTAAACGCCAGAAAAACGTCATGATCCGGAGTTGAACGCCCAAAACACGTCATAACTCAAAGTTCAACGCCAAGAAATGCCTTAGCTCGTGGATTGATCAAGCTCAGCCCAAGCACACACCAAGTGGGCCCCGGAAGTGGATTTATGCATCAATTACTTACTCATGTAAACCCTAGGAGCTAGTCTAGTATATATAGGACATTTATCTATTGTATTAGACATCTTTGGTCTCAGTTTTGTTTTATTCTTCATCCTAGGAGATCATTGATCACGTTTTAGGGGGCTGGCCATTCGGCCATGCCTGAACCTTATGCTTATGTATTTTCAACGGTGGAGTTTCTGCACACCATAGATTAAGGGTGTGGAGCTCTGCTGTACCTCAAGTATTAATGAAGTTCTATTTTCTTTTATTCAATTCCTCTTTTATTCTTATTCCAAGATATTCATTCGTACCCAAGAACATGATGAAGGTGATGAGTTAGATAACCCTCATTATCATTCTCACTTATGAACGTGCGTGATTGACAACCACTTCCGTTCTACATGCAAAGAAGCTTGAATGCGTATCTCTTAGATTCCCCAACAGAATCTTCGTGGTATAAGCTAGATGGATGGCGGAATTTATGAGGATCCGGAAAGTCCAACCTTGTCTGTGGTGTTCCGAGTAGGATCCTGGGAATCCGGAAAGTCTACCTTGTCTGTGGTGTCCGAGTAGGATTCCGGTAATGAATGACTGTGATGTGCTTCAAACCTGTAACCTGCTGGGCGTAGTGACAACGCAAAAGAATCAATGGATTCTATTCCAGTAGGGGAGGGAACCAACCGGTGATTGGCCGTACTGTGACAGAGTGCGTGAGCATTAGCTTTCACTGCGAGGATGGGATGTAGCCATCAACCATGGGTGATGCCTCCAGACTGGTTAGCTGTGCGAGTGACAGCCGCATAGGATATTTCCCCGAGAGGATTGAAAGTAGCCACAGTTGATGGTGAACCCCTATACAAAGCTTGCCATGGAAAGGAGTAAGAAGGATTGAGTAGAAGGAATAGGAGAGCAGGCATCCGTGAGCTCTATAGCACCTCCATTCCGCTTATCTGAAATTCCTACCAATGAATCTACATAAGTATTTCTATCCCTTTTATTATTCCCTTTTATTTACAATCCAATAATCACAATTACCCTTTAAATCTCCCTAACTGAGATATGCAAGGTGACATAGCTTGCTTCATACCAACAATCTCTGTGGATTCGACCCTTACTCACGTAAGGTTATTACTTGGACGACCCAGTACACTTGCTGGTTAGTTGAACGGAGTTGTGAAGAAAATAAACAGTGCCATAAGAGTATACATCCTTTATAAACAAAATAACAAGTGATCACAATTTCGTCCACCAAGTTTTTGGCGCCGTTGCCGGGGATTGTTCGAGTATGGACAACTGACGGTTCATCTTGTTGCTCAGATTATGTAATTTTCTTTTCAAAAATCTTTTTCAAAATTTTTCTTTTATTTTTCGTTTTTCTAAACTTTATTTTCGAAAATAATTAATAAAAATCCAAAAAAATTAGAAAATTATAAAAATAAAAAATATTTTGTGTTTCTTGTTTGAGTCTTGAGTCAAATTTTAAGTTTGGTGTCAATTGCATGCTTTAAAAATCTTTTCTTGCATTTTTCGAAAAATCCATGCATTCATAGTGTTCTTCATGATCTTCAAGTTGTTCTTGATAAGTCCTCTTGTTTGATCTTGATGATTTCTTGTTTTGTGTCTTATGTTGTTTTTCATATGCATTTTTTGTTTGTTAGAGTCCATGCATTAAAGATTTCTAAGTTTGGTGTCTTGCATATTTTCTTTGCATCAAAAATTTTTTAAAAATTATGTTCTTGATGTTCATCATGATCTTCAAAGTGTTCTTGGTGTTCATCTTGACATTCATAGCATTCTTGCATGCATTCATTGTTTTGATCTAAAAATTTCATGCATTGAGTATTTTTGTTGTTTTTCACTCTCATCTTTAAAAATTTAAAAATAAAAAATATCTTTTCCTTATTTCCCTCCAAAATTTCGAAATTTTGGGTTGACTTGGTCAAAAATTTTCAAAATTAGTTGTTTCTTACAAATCAAGTCAAAATTTCAATTTTAAAAATCTTATCTTTTCAAAATCTTTTTCAAAAATCATATCTTTTTCATTTTTTTATTTTTCGAAAATTTCAAAAATCTTTTTCAAAATATTTTCAAAATCTTTTTCTTATCTTTACATCTAATTTTCGAAAATTCACTAATAATTAATGTGATTGGTTCAAAAATTTGAAGTTTGTTACTTTCTTATTAAGAAAGGTTCAATCTTTAAGTTCTAGAATCTTATCTTGTAGTTTCTTGTTAGTGAAGTAAATAATTTCAAAACTTTTGAATTAAATCTTTTTATCTTGTATTTGATCTTTTTCAAAAAATTTTATCTTTTTCAAAATTTGATTTCAAAATATCTTATCTAACTTCTTATCTTCTTATCTTTTTGAATTTTGATTTCAAATCTTTTTCAATCAACTAACTAACTTTTTGTTTGTTTCTTATCTTTTTCAAAACCACCTAACTACTTTTCCCTCTCTAATTTTCGAAAATATCTCTCTCTTTTTCAAAAATTCTTTTTAATTAATTAATTGTTTCATGTTTTAATTTTAATTACATTTTATTTTTAATTTTCGAAAAATTACTAACTCCTTTTCAAAATTATTTTCGAATTCTCTCCTCTTCTCTTCTTCTATTTAATTATTTAATTACTAACATTTCTCTTCACCTCTCTTCATTCATATCCTAACATCTCATCTCACATCTCTGCCATCCTCACAGTTGTGTTTCTTCCATTACATTACATTCTTTGTCTCCCCCTCTTCTTCTACCCCTTTCTTCTTCTACTAACATAAAGGAATCTCTATACTGTGACATAGAGGATTCCTCTTTCTTTTCTTGTTTTCTCCTCTTTCATATGAGCAGGAACAGGGATAAAGGCACTCTTGTTGAAATTGATCCAGAACCTGAAAGGACTCTGAAGAGAAAATTAAAAGAAGCTAAATTACAACAATCCAGAAGAGACCTTCTAGAAATTTTCGAACAAGAGAAAGAGATGGCAGAAGAAAATAATAATAATAATGCAAGGAGAATGCTTGGTGACTTCACAAAGCCAACGTCCAAGTTTGATGGAAGAAGCATCTCCATTCCTGCCATTGGAGCCAATGATTTTGAGCTTAAGCCTCAACTAGTTGCTTTAATGCAACAAAACTGCAAGTTTTATGGACTTCCATCTGAAGATCCTTACCAGTTTTTAACTGAGTTCTTGCAGATCTGTGACACTGTAAAGACAAATGGAGTTAATCCTGAAGTCTACAGACTCTTGCTTTTCCCTTTTGCTGTAAGAGACAGAGCTAGAGTATGGTTGGATTCACAACCCAAAGATAGCCTGGACTCATGGGATAAGCTTGTCACTGCATTCTTAGATAAGTTCTTTCCTCCTCAAAAGCTGAGCAAGCTGAGAGTGGATGTTCAAACCTTCAAACAAAAAGATGGTGAATCCCTCTATGAAGCTTGGGAAAGATACAAGCAGCTGACCAAGAGATGTCCATCTGACATGTTTTCTGAATGGACCATATTAGATATATTCTATTATGGTCTCTCTGAATTTTCGAAAATGTCATTGGACCATTCTGCAGGTGGATCTATTCACCTGAAGAAAACGCCTGAAGAGGCTCAAGAACTCATTGACATGGTTGCAAACAACCAGTTTATGTACACCTCTGAGAGGAATTCCGTGAACAATGGGGTACCTCAGAAGAAAGGAGTTCTTGAAATTGATGCTCTGAATGCCATATTGGCTCAGAACAAAGTGTTGACTCAACAGGTCAACATGATCTCTCAAAATCTGAATGGATTGCAACATGCATCCAACAGTACTAGAGAGGCAGCTTCTGAAGAAGCTTATGATCCTGAGAACCCTGCCATGACAGAGGTTAATTACTTAGGTGAACCTTATGGAAACACCTATAACTCATCATGGAGAAATCATCCACATTTCTCATGGAAGGATCAACAAAAACCTCAACAAGGTTTTAACAATGGTGGACGCAACAGGCTGAATAATAGTAAGCCATATCCATCATCTTCTCAGCAACAGACAGAGAATTCTGAACAAAACAATTCTAATTTAACAAATATAGTCTCTGATCTGTCAAAGGCCACTTTTAGTTTCATGAATGAAACAAGATCCTCTATTAGAAATCTGGAGGCACAAGTGGGCCAGCTGAGTAAGAAAGTCATTGACACTCCTCCCAGTACTCTCCCAAGCAATACAGAAGAGAATCCAAAAGGAGAGTGCAAGGCCATTGATTTAATCAAAGTGGCCGAATGCACAAGGGAGGAGGAGGACGAAAATCCTAGGGAGGAAGACCTCCCGGGAAGTTCCTCAAGCAAGAAGGAGTCTCCTATTAAGGATCCTGAGGAATTTGAGGCTCATCTAGAGACCATAGAGATTCCTTTAAATCTCCTTCTACCATTCATGAGCTCTGAAGAATATTCATCCTCTGAAGAGAATGAAGATGTGACTGGAGAACAAGTTGCTCAATACTTAGGAGCTATCATGAAGCTGAATGCCAAGCTGTTTGGTAATGAGACTTGGGAAAGTGAACCTCCCTTGCTCATTAGTGAACTAGATACTTGGATTCAGAGAACTCTACCTCAAAAGAAACAAGATCCTGGCAAGTTCTTAATACCTTGCACCATTGGCACCATGAGCTTTGAAAAAGCTCTATGTGATCTTGGGTCAGGGATAAATCTTATGCCACTTTCTGTAATGGAGAAGCTGGGAATCATTGAGGTACAACCTGCCTTGTTCTCATTACAATTGGCAGATAAGTCCATAAGACAAGCTTATGGAATAGTGGAGGACGTGCTAGTAAGGGTTGAAGGCCTTTACATCCCCACTGATTTCATAATCCTAGACACTAGGAAGGAAGATGATGAATGCATCATCCTAGGAAGACCTTTCCTAGCCACAGCAGGAGCTGTGATAGATGTCAACAGAGGTGAGTTAGTCCTTCAATTGAATGGGGATTACCTTGTGTTTCAGGCACATGGCCATCCCTCTGTGACAAAAGAGAGTAAGCATGAAGAGCTTCTCTCAGTTCAGAGTCAAGAAGAGCCCACACAGTCAAACTTTAAGTTTGGTGTTGTGAGGCCACAACCAAACTCTAAGTTTGGTGTCCAAACCCCATATCCAAACTCTAAGTTTGGTGTTGGGAATACCACACTTAAGTTGACCTGATCACCTTGTGGCTCCATGAGAGCCACTGTCAAGCTATTGACATTAAAGAAGCGCTTGTTGGGAGGCAACCCAATTTTATTTATCTAATTTTATTTTATTTTGTTTCTTTGTTATTTTTGTGTTTAATTAGGTACATGATCATGAGGAGTCACGAAAAAATAAAAAAAATTAAAAGCAGAGTCAAAAAAACAGAAGAAAAAAATTTTCACCCTGGAGGACGCACGGGCTGGTGTTCAACGCCCAGAAGGTGCATCTGGCCGGCGTTCAACGCCAGAACAGAGCACCATTCTGGCGCTGAACGCCCAAAACAAGCAACAACCTGGCGTTAAACGCCAGGATGCGCACACAGAGGACAATCTGGCGCTGAACGCCAGAAACAAGCATGGAACTGGCGTTCAACGCCAGAAACATGCATTACATGGGCGTTTAACGCCCAGAACATGCACCAATGGGCGTTTGAACGCCAGAATGATGCATGAAGGCATTTTACATGCCTATTTGGTGCAAGGATGGAATTCCTTGACACCTCAGGATCTGTGGACCCCCACAGGATCACCTCAAGGATCTGTGAACCTCACAGGATCCCCACATACCTCGCCCTATCTCTCTATATTCATGGTCATCCCTTTTGTTTTTCATTCACCACTCACCCTTTCCCATAAACCCCACTCACCTTCAAAATTCAAAATTCTTTCCCACCTAATCCCACCCATATAGCCAAATCCATCTCCCCTCACTCTCCTCCATTTTCTTCTTCTTCTACTTTTCTTTTCTTTCTTGCTCGAGGGCGAGCAATATTTTAAGTTTGGTGTGGTAAAAGCATAGCTTTTTTGCTTTTCCATTACCATTAATGGCACCTAAAGCCAGAGAAACCTCAAAGGGAAGACAAAAAGCTTCCACCTCTGAGTCTTGGGAGATGGAATAACTCATGTAAGCTGGAATAGCTCAGTTGGTTAGAACATGTGGCTGCAAATCAAGAGATCCCTGAGATACCTCAGGGGATAAGTTGTCCTCCACACAATTATTGGAAGCAACTAAGGGTGGAACATCATGAGCACTCCATCATTCTCCAAGAAATAAGAGAAGATCAAAGAGCAATGAGGGAGGAGCAACAAAGGCAAGGAAGAGATATAGAGGAGCTCAAAGAGCACCATTGGACCTTCAAGAAGGCACCACCCTTACTCAGGTGGATTCATTCCTTGTTCTTTATTTCTTTCTGTTTTCGGTTTTTAATTATTGTGTTTATCTATGTTTTGTGTCTTCATTTCATGATCATTAGTATGTAACCATGCCTTAAAGCTATGAATAAATTCCATTAGTCCGTCACCTTTCTTAAAAAGAAAAATGTTTTAATTCAAAAGAACAAGAAGTACATAATTTTCGAAATTATTAGTAAATTTAATTTAATTATATTGATGTGGTGGCAATAATTTTTGTTTTCTGAATGAATGAATGAACAGTGCATATGTCTTTTGATATTGTTGTTTATGAGTGTTAAAATTGTTGGTTCTTGAAAGAATGATGAACAAAGAGAAATGTTATTGATGATCTGAAAAACATCATGAAACTGATTCTTGAAGCAAGAAAAAGCAGTGAAAAAAAAAAAAAGAGAGAAGGGGCGAAAATTCCAAAGCAAGGATCCAAGGCTTTGAGCATCAATGGATAGGAGGGCCCAAGGAAATTAAATCCGGGCCTAAGCGGCTAAATCAAGCTGTCTCTAACCATGTGCTTGTGTCATGAAGGTCCAAGTGAAAAGCTTGAGACTGAGTGGTTAAAGTCGTGATCCAAAGCAAAGAGTGTGCTTAAGAGCTCTGGACACCACTAACTGGGGACTTTAGCAAAGCTAAGTCACAATCTGAAAAGGTTCACCCAGTTATGTGTCTGTGGCATTTGTGTATCCGGTGGTAATACTGGAAGACAAAGTGCTTAGGGCCACAGCCAAGACTCATAAGTAGCTGTGTTCAAGAATCAACATGCTTAACTAAGAAAGTCAATAACACTATCCAAAATTCTAAGTTCCTAGAGATGCCAATCACTCTGAACTTCAAGGGAAAAAGTGAGATGCCAAAACTGTTCAGAAGCAAAAAGCTACAAGTCCCGCTCATGTAATTAAATTAATATTCATTGATATTTTGGACTTTATAGTATATTCTCTTCTTTTTATCCTATTTGATTTTCAGTTACTTGGGGACAAGCAACAATTTAAGTTTGGTGTTGTGATGAGCGGATAATTTATACGCTTTTTGGCATAGTTTTTACATAGTTTTTAATAAGTTTAAGCTACTTTTAGGGATGTTTTCATTAGTTTTTATGTTAAATTCACATTTCTGGACTTTACTATGAGTTTGTGTGTTTTTCTGTGATTTCAGGTAAATTCTGACTGAAATTGAGGGATTTGAGCAAAACTCTGAAAAAGGCTGACAAAAGGACTGCTGATGTTGTTGGATTCTGACCTCCCTGCACTCAAAATGGATTTTCTGGAGCTACAGAACTCCAATAGGCGCGCTCTCAACGGAGTTGGAAAGTAGACATCCAGGGCTTTCCAGCAATATATAATAGTCCATACTTTATTCGAAGAATGACGACGTAACTTGGCGTTAAACGCCAAGTTCATGCTGCTGTCTGGAGTTAAACGCCAGAAAAACGTCATGATCCGGAGTTGAACGCCCAAAACACGTCATAACTCAAAGTTCAACGCCAAGAAATGCCTTAGCTCGTGGATTGATCAAGCTCAGCCCAAGCACACACCAAGTGGGCCCCAGAAGTGGATTTATGCATCAATTACTTACTCATGTAAACCCTAGGAGCTAGTCTAGTATATATAGGACATTTATCTATTGTATTAGACATCTTTGGTCTCAGTTTTGTTTTATTCTTCATCCTAGGAGATCATTGATCACGTTTTAGGGGGCTGGCCATTCGGCCATGCCTGAACCTTATGCTTATGTATTTTCAACGGTGGAGTTTCTGCACACCATAGATTAAGGGTGTGGAGCTCTGCTGTACCTCAAGTATTAATGAAGTTCTATTTTCTTTTATTCAATTCCTCTTTTATTCTTATTCCAAGATATTTATTCGTACCCAAGAACATGATGAAGGTGATGAGTTAGATAACCCTCATTATCATTCTCACTTATGAACGTGCGTGATTGACAACCACTTCCGTTCTACATGCAAAGAAGCTTGAATGCGTATCTCTTAGATTCCCCAACAGAATCTTCGTGGTATAAGCTAGATGGATGGCGGCATTTATGAGGATCCGGAAAGTCCAACCTTGTCTGTGGTGTTCCGAGTAGGATCCTGGGAATCCGGAAAGTCTACCTTGTCTGTGGTGTCCGAGTAGGATTCCGGTAATGAATGACTGTGACGTGCTTCAAACCTGTAACCTGCTGGGCGTAGTGACAACGCAAAAGAATCAATGGATTCTATTCCAGTAGGGGAGGGAACCAACCGGTGATTGGCCGTACTGTGACAGAGTGCGTGAGCATTAGCTTTCACTGCGAGGATGGGATGTAGCCATCAACCATGGGTGATGCCTCCAGACTGGTTAGCTGTGCGAGTGACAGCCGCATAGGATATTTCCCCGAGAGGATTGAAAGTAGCCACAGTTGATGGTGAACCCCTATACAAAGCTTGCCATGGAAAGGAGTAAGAATGATTGAGTAGAAGGAATAGGAGAGCAGGCGTCCGTGAGCTCTATAGCACCTCCATTCCGCTTATCTGAAATTCCTACCAATGAATCTACATAAGTATTTCTATCCCTTTTATTATTCCCTTTTATTTACAATCCAATAATCACAATTACCCTTTAAATCTCCCTAACTGAGATATGCAAGGTGACCATAGCTTGCTTCATACTAACAATCTCTGTGGATTCGACCCTTACTCACGTAAGGTTATTACTTGGACGACCCAGTACACTTGCTGGTTAGTTGAACGGAGTTGTGAAGAAAATAAACAGTGCCATAAGAGTATACATCCTTTATAAACAAAATAACAAGTGATCACAATTTTGTCCACCAGTAATGCTCTTGCAACTTTTCAGAGATGCATGCTATCCATCTTCTCTGATATGGTGGAGAAATTCCTGGAAGTCTTCATGGATGACTTCTCAGTATATGGAGACTCATTCAGCTCCTGTTTTAACCATCTAACACTTGTCCTGAAAAGGTGCCAAGAGACTAACCTGGTCTTAAACTGGGAGAAATGTCACTTTATGGTGACTGAAGGAATTGTCCTTGGGCACAAAATTTCATGCAAGGGAATAGAGGTAGATAAAGCAAAGGTAGAGGTAATTGAAAAATTACCACCACCTGCCAATGTTAAGGCAATCAGAAGCTTTCTGGGGGCATGCAGGTTTCTACAGAAGGTTTATAAAGGATTTTTCAAAAATTGCAAAACCTCTAAGCAACCTGCTAGCTGCTGACACACCATTTGTGTTTGACACACAGTGTCTATAGGCATTTGAGACCCTGAAAGCCAAGCTGGTCACAGCACCAGTCATCTCTGCACCAGACTGGACGTTGCCATTCAAACTAATATGTGATGCCAGTGACCATGCCATTGGTGCAGTATTAGGATAGAGGCATAACAAGCTTCTGCACGTCATTTATTATACCAGCCGTGTTCTAAATGACGCACAGAAGAATTACACAACCACAGAAAAAGAGTTACTTGCAGTGGTCTATGCCATTGACAAGTTTAGATCCTATTTAGTAGGATCAAAGGTGATTGTGTACACTGACCATGCTGCTCTTAAGTACTTACTCACAAAGCAGGATTCAAAACCCAGGCTCATAAGATGGGTGTTGCTTCTGCAAGAGTTTGATATAGAAATAAGAGACAGAAAAGGGACAGAGAACCAAGTAGCTGATCATTTGTCCCGAATAGAACCAGTAGCTGGGGCGTCCTGCCCTTCTACTGAGATCTCTGAGACCTTCCCAGATGAGCAACTTTTTGCCATTCAGGAAGCTCTATAGTTTGCAGACATTGCAAATTATAAAGCTGTGAGGTTCATACCCCAGGAGTACAGCAAGGTGCAAAGAAAGAAACTAATTTCAGATGCCAAGTACTACCTCTGGGATGAGCCATATCTCTTTAAGAGATGTGCAGATGGAATGATCCGCAGATGTGTACCTAGAGAGGAAGCACAAAGGATCCTGTGGCATTTCCATGGATCACAGTATGGGGGACATTTCGGAAGTGAGCGAACAGCCACTAAGGTCCTCCAATGTGGCTTTTACTGGCCTACTCTCTATAAAGATGCCCGAGAGTTTGTGCGTAACTGTGACAGTTGCCAAAGAGCTGGTAACTTGCTTCATGGATACGCCATGCCTCAACAAGGGATCCTAGAGATTGAATTGTTTGATGTATGGGGTATAGACTTCATGGGTCCGTTCCCACCATCATACTCAAACACTTACATTCTGGTGGCAGTGGACTATGTATCTAAATGGGTAGAAGCAATTGCTACACCCACTAATGATACTAAGACCGTGTTGAAATTCCTCCAGAAACACATCTTCAGTAGGTTTGGTGTTCCCAGAGTACTAATCAGTGATAGGGGCACTTATTTCTGCAATAAACAGCTGTACTCTGCTATGGTCCGATATGGAATTAGCCACAAAGTAGCAACTCTGTATCATCCACAGACAAATGGGCAAGCTGAAGTCTCTAACAGAGAGCTAAAAAGGATCCTGGAACGGACTGTAATTGCCCGTAGAAAGGATTGGGCAAAGAGCTTGGATGATGCTCTGTGGGCATACAGAACAGCATTCAAGACTCCTATAGGAACCTCTCCATACCAACTTGTGTATGGCAAGGCCTGTCATCTGCCCGTGGAACTGGAACATAAAGCCTACTGGGCAACCAGATTCCTAAACCTGGATGCTAAGTTAGCTGGTGAAAAATGATTACTCCAGCTAAATGAGCTAGATGAATTTAGACTCAGTGCCTTTGAAAATGCAAAAATGTATAAGGAAAAGGCAAAGAAGTGGCATGACAAGAAGTTGTCATCCAAAGTCTTTGAGCCAGGACAAAAAGTTCTGCTCTTCAACTCTAGGCTCAGACTATTCCCAGGAAAACTTAAATCCCGGTGGAGGGGTCCGTATGTGATTACAGGAGTGTCACCATATGGATATGTTGAGCTTCAGGATATTGATTCTGACAAAAAGTTCATTGTTAATGGACAGAGGATCAAACATTATCTTGAAAGCAATTTTGAGCAAGAATGCTCAAAACTGAGGCTTGAATGATTCTCAGTGAAGGTCCAGCTAAAGACAATAAAGAAGCGCTTGCTGGGAGGCAACCCAGTGATTAGCAGGTTATATGTTTTGTTTAATAAAAGTTTGATACATATTCTCAAAGGGGGATCATCAAAGTTGAAGGAATTCACAGAGTTACAGAAGGATTCAGTGCAAAAAGCAGAGAAAAGGAGCTTGCTGGCGAAAAAATGCCAGTAAGGGGTACTTTGGGTGTTAAACGCCAAAATGGGCACCATTCTGGGTGTTTAACGCCAGTAAAGGTGCCATTTTGGGCGTTAAGCACTAGAATGGGCACCATTCTGGGCGTTTAACGCCAGGTGTGCAGCATCCTGGGCGTTTAGCAAAAGGCCCAGTGATAAAGGGGTTTCTGGCGTTTAACGCCAGCCGGAGTACCTGGCTGGGCGTTAAACGCCCAAATTGGCCAACATTTGGGTGTTAAACGCCAGAATGGATACCATTCTGGGCGTTTAACGCCAGAAAGGTGGGGGACAGAGATTTTGCTTTCCACTTCAATTTTTTTCAAACTTTTCTGTTTTGATCCATAATTTTCTACATAAACACATTTCAAACTTTCATCATTCACCTTCAAATTTTCAAAATTAAAATCATTCTTCAAATCTCTTTCAAATCCTTTCCAAATCTTCTTCAAAAACTCAAATATCTCTCAGTTTCTTTCCATATTTTCTCAAATCTCCTTCAAAATTTTCGAAATCTCTCTCCCTTCCTTATAAATATATGTTCGGCCACACCCCCTTCCCCACCATTCGAATTTGCTCTCCTATTCTCTCTCCCTTTTCCTTTTTTTTTGCTTGAGGACAAGAAAACCTCTAAGTTTGGTGTGTTTTTCCGTGATCACTAAGCTAAGGCTCATCAAGATCATGGCTCCCAAAGGAAAACAAACCAATTCAAGAGGCAAGAAAGAGAATGCTCCAAAAGACCTTTGGAGTCAATAGAGGTTCTTAACCAAAGAACATGCAGACCATTACCACAAAATAATGGGTCTAAGGTCAGTGATCCCGGAAGTTAAATTTGATCTGAAAGAAGATGAATATCCAGAGATCCAAGAGCAAATTCGAAACAGAGGATGGGAAGTTCTAACCAACCCTGAGACAAAGGTTGGAAGAAATATGGTTCAGGAATTCTACTCAAATCTGTGGCTGACAGATAAGCAGAGAATGACTGGAACCGCTTTTCATACCTACAGAACCATGGTCAGAGGGAGAATTATTTACTTCCATCTGGACAAAATAAGAGAGGTCTTCAAATTACCTCAACTACAAGATGATCCTGAATCCTTTAATAGGAGAATGGTGAGAGTAGATAAGGGGTTGGATCAAGTTCTAGAGAACATATGCCTCCCTGGAACCAAGTGAATGACCAATTCAAAAGGTGTCCCAAACCAACTCAAGAGGGGAGATCTCAAACCAGTTGCAAGAGGCTGGTTGGATTTCATAGGGCGTTCTATCTTGCCCACTAGTAACCGTTCTGAGGTTACTATCAAGAGAGCAGTGATGATTCATTGCATTATGCTGGGAAAAGAAGTGGAGATTCATCATCTAATTGCTTGTAAGATTTACACAATTGCAAACAAGAACTTCACTGAAGCCAAACTGGCTTACCCAAGCTTAATCTCTTTGCTATGTAAAGATGCTGGGGTGAGGATGGGAGTAGATGAATTCATCCCAATTGAGCACCCAATCACCAAGAGGTCACTGGAAGGACAAATGCAAGATAACTCTATTAAAAGGAGGGCGCAGGAGTTCCTCCCTGAACTTCCTGAAATTGACTACTGGACTCGCCTAGAAGCATCTGTTGCCAAGTTGCAAGAAGCTATGGAACAAATTAAGGAAGAACAACAGAATCAAAATTGCATGCTCTGTAAATTGCTGAAGGAACAAGAGAAGCAGGGGCGTGAGCTACAGGAGCTGAAGCGCCAAAAGCTCTCCCTTGAAGGGTCAAATACCCCACAAGTTGAGGGAGCATCCACTTCTCAAGATCAAGGTTGTTGAGTCCTAACTCTGTGATAATCTCTATCATTAGGAGTCTATTTTAGAGTCATTTAAAATTTTGTTTTCTATTACTATTAGTCTTATCTTATATCTATTTTTGAGTCTTGTTCTTAATTCATGATTAATAAAATTTAAGGTTCATGTCTTAAAGCTATGAATGTCTTATGAATCCATCACCTCTCTTAAATGAAAAAAGGCTTTAATTACAAAAGAACAAGAAGTACAGGATTTCGAATTCATCTTTGAAACTAGTTGAATTAGTTTGATGTGGTGACAATACTTTTTGTTTTCTAAATGAATGCTTGAACAGTGCATATGTCTTTTGAATTTGTTGATTTAAGAATGTTAAAATTGTTGGCTCTTGAAAGAATGATAGAAAAGGAGAAATGTTATTGAGGATCTGAAAAATCATCAAATTGATTCTTGAAGCAAGAAAAAGCAATGAATACAAAAAAAAACATATAAAGTTGTGATCCAAAGCAAAAGAGTGTGCTTAAGAACCCTGGACACCTCTGATTGGGGACTCTAGCAAAGCTGAGTCACAATCTGAAAAGGTTCACCCAGTCATGTGTCTGTGGCATGTATGTATCCGGTGGTAATACTGGAAGACAGAGTGCTTTGGGCCACAGCCAAGACTCATAAAGTAGCGATGTTCAAGAATCATCATACTTAACTAGGAGAATCAATAACACTATCTGAGTTCTGAGTTCCTATAGATGCCAATCATTCTAAACTTCAAAGGATAAAGTGAGATGCCAAAACTGTTCAGAAGCAAAAAGCTACTAGTCCCGCTCATCTAATTGGAGCCAAGTTTCTTTGATATTTTGGAGTCTATAGTATATTCTCTTCTTTTTATTCTATTTTTATTTTCAGTTGCTTGGGGACAAGCAACAATTTAAGTTTGGTGTTGTGATGAGCGGATAATTTATACGCTTTTTGGCATTGTTTTTAGTATGTTTTTAGTATATTTTAGTTAGTTTTTATTACATTTTTATTAGTTTTTAGTTAAAATTTACTTTTCTGAGCTTTACTATGAGTTTGTGTGTTTTTCTGTGATTTCAGGTATTTTCTGGCTGAAATTGAGGGACCTGAGCAAAAATCTGATTCAGAGGCTGAAAAGGACTGCAGATGCTGTTGGATTCTGACCTCCCTGCACTGGAAGTGGATTTTCTGGAGCTACAGAAGCCCAATTAGCGCGCTCTCAATTGCGTTGAAAAGTAGACATCCTGGGCTTTCCAGCAATGTATAATAGTCCATACTTTTCCCGAGATTTGATGGCCCAAACCGGCGTTGCAAATCAGCTTCAGAAATCCCGGCGTTAAACGCCGGAACTGGCACAAAAATTGGAGTTAAACGCCCAAACTGGCATAAAAGCTGGCATTTAACTCCAGAAAAAGTCTCTACACATGAAAGCTTCAATGCTCAGCCCAAGCACACACCAAGTGGACCCCGGAAGTGGATTTTTACGTCATTTACTCATTTCTGTATACCCTAGGTTACTAGTTCACTATTAATAGGACCTTTTGATATTGTATCTCTACCTCATGACACATTACACGTTTCTTATTGTATCTTCTACGACATGAGTCTCTAAACCCCATGGTTGGGGGTGAGGAACTCTGCTGTGTCTTGATGGATTAATGCAATTACTACTGTTTTTCATTCAATCACGCTTGCTTCTATTCTAAGATATCACTTGTTCCTAAACTTGATGAATGTGATGATCCGTGACACTCATCATCATTCTCACCTATGAACGTGTGCCTGACAACCACCTCTGTTCTACCTTAGATTGAGTAGATATCTCTTGGATTCTTTAATCAGAATCTTCGTGGTATAAGCTAGAACTGATGGCGGCATTCAAGAGAATCCGGAAGGTCTAAACCTGGTCTGTGGTATTCTGAGTAGGATTCAAGGATTTAATGACTGTGACGAGCTTCAAACTCCTGAAGGCTGGGCGTTAGTGACAGACGTAAAAGAATCACTGGATTCTATTCCAACCTGATTGAGAACCGACAGATAATTAGCCGTGCTGTGACAGAGCGCGTTGAACATTTTCACTGAGAGGATGGGAGGTAGCCATTGACAACGGTGAAACCCTACATACAACTTGCCATGGAAGGAGCCTTGCGTGCATGAAGAAGAAGACAGTAGGAAAACAGAGATTCAGAAGATAGAGCATCTCCAAAACCTCAACCTATTCTCCATTACTGCAAAACAAGTACTTATTTCATGTTCTTTTACTTTTCACAATAAAACCTGATAATTATTGATATCCTGACTAAGAGTTACAAGGTAACCATAGCTTGCTTCAAGCCGACAATCTCCGTGGGATCGACCCTTACTCACGTAAGGTATTACTTGGACGACCTAGTGCACTTGCTGGTTAGTTGTGCGGAATTGCAAAAGTGTGATTGCAGTTTCGTGCACCACAATCCAAACAAGTCACACCAAACAAACATATAGATGCATACGATGCATGCCTGTCCTAGTGGCTGATGAGTCTCATCTGTCGGTTATAAAGCCAACCCGATAAGTCTTGGTAGCTAATAATTGGAATGTCCCTCTGTCGTGCATCCCCAACTCGAGTAATTCTCAATCATAATTATAATCATACAACACCCACACTGGTGTTTATCCACGGGGGCGAGCTCATCTGGAACTTTTACAGTGTCCGGCCACACTTTCGACATAGGGTCAGTAGAGTATCGAGTCTCAACCTGGAGCACGTGGTGGCTAGCCACTGCTTTCACCTAGGAAAACTCGTATCTCAGATATTTGGAAGTGCATCAAATCACATTATCAATCAATAATCTTATACATATACATACTCAACCGTAATTCAATATTTAGCACAACCATTTGGCTCATAACATAATCCATAACCAGCCATAATTCATTATCAAATACAACCATTCGGCTCATAAGATACACAACACTTCCACCCATATCATCAATAACTCAAATAATCACTAAATACAACCATCCGACTCATAACACAAACCGCACTTCTGCCATCATCCTAAGTAACCTCTTATGATCAATATCAAGCATGATTCATCATTTTTCAACCGTACTTCACCCCCAAGCTACCACTTTTACTAGCTTCATCTTATTACTAGGCATACTATTATGATTTAGGGCTAAAAGAATGAAATTCACTACAAGAAAAATACCCATTCAGCCACACTTTTTTTAAGCTACATTTGAAAAGCGTAGCCTATTCTACGAATAGGCTACGCTTTTTTCCGTGTTGCCTTTTTATATGAGAAAAGGATACATAATTGTGGCATCATTTAAAAAGTGTAGCCTTAGGTATTTTAGAAATCATTTATAAAGCGTAGCCATAGGTTGATATCTATAGGTTCACTTTTTGTATCAAAGGGGACGCTTGTAAAGAGTAGCCTATTTATTAAGTTTTGGGTGCGTTTGAAAAGTGATGCCTAATGTGTCTAGAATAAAAAATTTGACACTTAGTGAATTTTTTCCCTCTTTTCCCTGAAAACAAAGTCACATACAATACACTTAGTGAAATTTTTGACATTCCCGCCAAAGAACAACGCACCCTCCAAATTTTTGACATTCATCCTCGCAACCCTGCCTCGCCTACACCTACTTCGTACACCCTCGCAACCCTGCCTCCATCCAAAGCCTACCGTTGATCGTCGCCCCCCATTCACTCTCGTCGTTGACCCTCTCTCTACAAAGTACGCACCTTCATCCCCTTTCGTACACCCTCGCAACCCTGCCTGCGTCCAAAGCCCATCGTCGATCGTCGCCCCCCACTCACTCTCTTCACTCTTGCCATTGACCCTCTCACTGTCGCTCTCGCCATTGACCCTATCATACAAGAAGAAACCCTCCTCTTTGCCATCTTGCACAGATCGTCGCTGCGCCGCCCTCACCATCGTCGCTGCTGCCGCTCTCACCATCGTCATCTCCGTGCTTCTCATCATCGTCTTCTCTGTACTCACATCATTGAATAGGTATGTAGTGATTTCTACATGGTTCTGAAATTTCAGAGGCTTAGGGTTCCGATTGTAGGGGTTTTAGTTTGGGGATTTCAATATGTGAAATATGGTTTTGTGAACTGTAATTTGATAACATGCATGCTGTTGTTGATGAAGATGTGTGGTATTTTAGGGTTTGTGAACTGTGATTTATACAGCTTGTCTATTTTCTCTGTACTTTTGCTGATGAACAAAATTTATTTTAAATCACTACAAGAAAAGCCCCTATGTTAACTTTTTTTTCTTTTTCAAATTTCCTTTCTAATAAAGGGTGGTGTTGTCAATAAAACACTTCAAGTGATCCGGTAATTTTGTATGAAATGGTAACACAGAAAAATTGCAATTGTCAAGTGAATATTTTGAAAGTAAGAGTGTAGTGTGGATAAGAGCCAAAGTTAATTGAATGGTATCCTAAGAAAACTATAAGCATTTTACATTACTTTTTAGACGCAACTACTATAAGTATTGTTAATTGAATGCTCTTTGCATATCTTTCAGTTGTCAAAGATGTTGGTAGAAATGACCTTGCTGCTTTAATTGATAGTTCACAGGTAAAGTAGATGTTTTGACTCTCGGAAACAATGTTTCAATTCCAGATTTCTGTTTTGAACCCACTCTCCCAAATGTTCATTAAGAACATATATGATGTCCTCTCATGCATAAACCCTTTGAGCTTGAAAGTTGAAATGTGAACAAGCCCATTTAACTATTTATAGTTCACGATATTAGCTTTTGTTAGTTCTGCAAGGAGAGTTTAGCCTTCTGCTTCTCTAGTTATCCTTGTATACAGTATATAAATCAATGTCCCACTTTATATAATTTTTTTATCATCTCAACGACTAAAACTTAATTAACTTTAAGTTTTTATTCCCGAGTTTTCTGTATTGAAGGTTTGTAATATATATTGTTTTCATTATCAAAGGAAGTGGCTAAGAAGTCCTTGGAAAAAGCTGCAGAGTGTGTGAGATGCCTTGAGGAAGATATGGCAAAGGCTAGGTAAGTTGTTTATTTGTTCTCAAATGCATCATACTGTATTTTATATACTGTTGTGTGCAGTAATTACATTAAAATATGATATGATGCAAATTAATGCACTATAAGAAGCCAATTAACTCGATGCCAATTATAAAAATTTAGGGAAAGAGTCGAGCTGCAGGAGTTTTCATTGGGTTCATGCCCTCCTAGTGTGGGTCTTCAAGGGATGCGATGGTCAACTATCGGTGATCAGGTTTTACTTCCTTCACATTTCAATATTATAACCTAAAAAATAGTAGTTTTAGATATTTTATTAAAAATATTTCACATGATTAGGTTTTGATTCAGACACAAATGAAAATGAGCATTTTCTTGGTATTTTACAACGAGTCCTAAAACTGGGTTTGGATTGGGACACAAATGAAATGAGTATTTTGATGCTTGCAAAGCCATTGAATGGCCCGGTGTTTCTACTTGTCTGGTGTGTTTCTACTACGTTTGATTTAATATAATTGTTCCAAGAAAAATAATAAAATTTGAGTTGTGCTATTTTTTGTAAAAGACTTCTATTTGCGGTGCTATTGCAGAAAGAATATAAAGTTCGGTTTTAATGCAACTCTTAGAAATTGTAATGCATTATGGATTATGAAGCTGATTCTATGTAAATGGATACCAGCTTGAAGCCTTTCTTGTAATCATGCTTATTTTGAATTTAAATTTTTGTAGGAAAAGCTTTTTACTGACACCTTGGTTAAGACCATGGTGGAAGAAGCTTTTTACTTTGCGTGCTGTTGATTTAAGGAAGAAGACTGTTGATGGCATTATATATATTAGAGTGATTTCGGCTAGTAAACTTTCAAGGACCAAATCCCTCGACACTTAGTAATTTTTTTTATCCTTTTCACCAAGACTATCACCAACACAACGTAACTTCGTGCCTCCACCACCAACACCCTGATCTCAAGGGACTTAAGTTCATCGCTAAGGATGGCGGCGGTGGTGGTGATGGCAGTGTCGGTGGTGCAGGGTGGCATGAAGTGGAGAAGCAGTTTGATGTTCTTACTACTTCAACTGATGGATGGCTTCATCATTCTCTCTTTGGAAAATGTATAGGTAATAATTGAAATTGAAGAGTTCATAACAAATCTGCACTATTTTTTTGTTGTTTCTTTCTAAGTATTTGTGAAATTGTTTGTGTGTATGTGTGTGTGAGTGAGTGAAATAAGGACTTGTTCTGAGTAGTTTTCTTTTAGGAAGTGTTTGGATAACTATGGTTCGAATTTGTTGAGTTGTTTGTATGTGGGGATGAGCAAGGAATCTGAGGCATGCTGGTGTACTTTTTGATTCGTGGCTAGGAGGAGGGATATTCATGGGGATTCAATTAACAAGGCTCAATTGAAGGACTTTTAGGACCAGATTTCTGACCAGAGTTTTGATTCCAGGCTCAGAACCGTCTTTGACATGTAACTAATTCATTACCTATTTACTTAATTTTAGAACTAAGAAAAGAAATTGGTTGGTATTCTTTTTAATTCCCACCATTAAGTATGTTAACCTTCATTTGGAATAATGCAGGGTTGATAAAGATGCAGATGGAAGAATCACCAAGGAAGAAATTAAAAAGGTTTATATGAATTTTCTTTTTAAATTCATCAATAGAAAAATTAGAATGAAGATAGTGAAGTAGTTTTTATCGGCAACCTTTTTTCCTTTCCTAGCTTTGCATTTTGTTCCCATGAGAATGGGAGTTTCCTTGATCACAAATGATCAATTCTGTTTTCAGACCATCTGCCTTAGTGCCACAACAAACAAACTCTCAAACATACAGCAGTAGGCTAAAGAATATGCAGCTTTGATCATGGAAGAACTAGACCCTAAAGAGATAGGATTTATCATGGTATTTACATCATCATATTTCAGATCGTTTTGGTATAAAACTTATCAAAATTAAGTAAAATTAGTCACTACTACAGTTTCACATATAGATAAGTTCTTTTTTGGGGGTTTTAGGGTTATAGGTTCTCTTTTGGGTACTAATTTACCAAAAATAGATTAAGCCAGGGGATTCATGTTTGGTCCATCAATTGCATTGGTGATATTGGTGCAAAATTGATATATCTGTCTCAATTCATTTTTAATTTACAATTTAGGTTGATAATTCTCATTTTACTGTTTGAAGCAATGCCATTTTTCCCTTTTGCACTTGAAATTAAGCTGATTGGCATGATTTTGTGAATTTTGCATTTAGCTTTAATGAGAATAATAAAAAACTAACAAGTTGAGAAGAGAAAAAGTAAGTGATCAATCAAATAGATACTGTGGTATTGTATCTTATTTATTTAATTTAATGAGCAGGCTTATTATCTTATGAATCTACTCTGAATTCTGTTTGAGTGAACATTTTTATTTTACTGTATGAATAGTATATGATAGGAGTTAAAGTTAATTTTTTGCGTTTATGTTGCTTGCTTCGTTTGAATTTACTTTTTGATTTTGCATCTTGCTTCATTTGCCCGAGTATCCTGCTTCAACTCCCATTTTGGAGATAGCTTGTGTGTGTGTGTGTGTGTGTGTGTGTGTGTGTGTGTGTGTGTGTGTGTGTGTGTGTGTATTCATTGGGTGTGCAGGTATCTAGATGTATTACTACTGATTTGCTAAATATATCATATTAATTTACATTTATAATTGTTTCAGGTTCTCTGTGTCCTACTACTTCAGAATGCTGGGCCGAAATCTAAGGATGTCTCTGCATGTTCCTCTTTTGTAAAAGGGAGAGATTAAGCATCAAATTATAAATAGTATTATCAAGGATTCGGTAAGATTAATAGAGATCAAAAGCAACTAACTTATCCTATGACCTACAGGTCATGGTAGCAGCCTCATTCATTGGGGCACTAGTTTATGCAATAGCTGCTGTTTTTGTGTATGTCAATTCAAAACTAACTAGTATTTTGCTACTAAGTAAAGGGAATATTTGCACTGACAGAGACACAATACACAATACACAATGCACATATATATCCAAATCAGTTAGATATATCTATGTTTATGAGTTACAAAATATAAATCTGATTAACTTGTTTCTAAATTCTTGTTAACAAGTATAAACTTTTTTTACCTGTCCTTCTCTTGTGGTTTTTCTGCTGATATATAATTCAGATTCAGCTTTTATTCTCAGTTAAAATAAGTAATCAAACAAGTTCTCCTGGTTCTGTTCACATTGATAATTTGGATAACGTGAGCTTTTTATAGCCCTTTTATTCTGTTTCTTCTGAACTTCCATCTTTGGTTAATAAATTGCTTACTCTCCTTTATTTAGTGAAGCTTTCATGGCCCAAGACATTGGTCAATAAGTGGTTGAATATCAAGTGCAAAATTGATAACTTTCAAGCAGATGATGACGTTGATGATGATGTCCTTTATCAAGGTAATTGACCAATTTTTCACATGGCTTCAATGCAATCTAGGACTCTAGAATTGGGATTCTTAGCTTTCATTTAAAAAGATTATTTTTTATTTACTTTTAAATGGCTAGACTAGTTAACTATACATATATCTTTTCAATAATACACCCTCAATTTTGTTTAGCTTTTGTGAGCAATGTTCTTTTCTTTTCTTTCTTTGTTTATTTAATTTACCCTTAGTTATGTTGTTTTCCAGCTTCCATGGTTTTTCCTACCATTATTGGTACTCCCAAAAATTTTGTTTTGTTTTGTTGTGTTGTGTTGTGTTTGATTGAGTGACATGATTAAATAACAGCGGAAAGAGCACAGTTTTATTTACTTTATGGTTTTTCCTTTTGCATTTGGGATATTGGTGCAAAATTGATATATCTGTCTCAATTCATTTTTAATTTTACAATTTAGGTTGATGATTCTCACTTTACTCTTTGAGACAACGTTGTTTTTCCCTTTTGCACTTGAAATTAAGCTGATTGGCATGATTTTGTGAATTTAGCATTCAACTTTAATGAGAATAATAGAAAAACAACAAGTTTGTTTTCTTGTATTTTTAATCTTTAATCTGATACTTGCAATTGGAACATGTGCTTCATTTGTTGCTCTTGCCAGGCAGACTTTTCAGATTTCATTCGGTTCTATGATTTTGTTTTCTTCATGTGTCACGAGAATGGTCAAAATAATATTTGTAAGTAGCCCGGTCATTTTCTTCAACATAATCTTGTATTGATTGCGTATGGTAGTGAATCAGTATGCAAAATCCTTACATGCTTCTCTTTTTAAATTATGATAATCTGCAGCTGTAAGCAGGGCAGTAACTGCTTGGAGATTAGTTCTTGCTGGGAATGAACAAGGGAATGAACACTGATACAATTGTTAAGGCCAAGAGTTTTCTTGATGGTGATGAAGATTAGCATGAAAAAGATGTGTTTGAGAAGAATTTGAAGGTGCTTCAGAATATTTTTTAGTCATTATGCCGAGATTAGAAGATTAATGATTTTTTGTTTGTTAAGTTCTTTTCGGATATAGAGTGTAAACTTTGCATTTTAATTGATATGTGATACAAGTTTCATGTGACTTAAATTATCTCTTCTTAAGATTATGTTTTTGAATTGTGTAAAGATGATTTTTATTATTTAAAAAAATTATTTAGTATAATTATGTGTTTAATTTTATTTTATAATATTTAACTCATTTAATTAAAAATATAAAATTATATATGTAATAATATTATTAAATATTATGTTGTATAAAAAATTATTAGAATATATATATATATATATATATATATATATATATATAGAAAATAAAAAAAACAATGAAGGACCTAAGGCTACACTTATATAGAGTAGCTATTGTTATACAGAAAATTAAAAAAAAAGGACCTAGGGCTACACTTATATAGAGTAGCTATAATATACAATGCGGCTACGTTTTACAAGTGATGCAGTAGCGTTGAAAAGCGTAGCTTATTCTAGTAAAAATGGAAGCTGAAAAGCGTAGCCTTTGGTCCTGGACAGCATCACTTGAAAAGCGTAGCCTATTCCCAAATGCCAAAAGCGTAGCCCTTGGTGCTGAAAAGCGTAGCCTTTGAGAATAGGCAACGGCCGAATAGGAATCACCCCAAAAAGCGTAGCCGTAGCCCAAAAAGCGTAGCCGTAGCCTAAGGCATCATTTTTTTTCACTTTTGGCTACACTTTTCAAGTGTACCTGAATGGGTGTTTTTCTTGTAGTGATTAGAGGCTTAGAGGTTTGAAATTAGGTTTTAAAACACAAAACTCATTTTTCCTGAAAACAGGAATCACATGTACGCGTGGGCCACGCGTATGCGTGAGCGCGGCGTATGATGGGATCCGTATACGCAGAAATTTTAGGTCACGCGTACGCATGGGTCACGTGTATGTATGAGCATGCATTTTGACCCATTTTGCATACGCAACACCTGTTCGCGTACGAACACGTGCCAAACAAAAATGAATGGCTGCGGATGATGGGTCCGCGTACGCATGTATTGCCGAAGCTCCAAAAAGCTGCTAAGTCTAGAATTTTTAGCTTTGTACACCAAACTTTGATCGGGCATAACTTCCTCATCTTTAAAATATTTTTCCTCCATTCTTTGAACGACATAAACATCTCGGACAAAATTTTATTTCTATAGAAGTTTGACATAAATTGGAGGTCCGGAGACCAAGTTATGCTCCGTCAAAGTTGGGCCATAATCACAATTTTCACAAAACTTAACAAACTTCCAATTTCAAAACATACAATTTCCAAACCCTTTAAAACCAACCCAAGTCCTTACTAATTCAGCATTCTTCATAACTCTCAACTCAATATTCCAAGTTCAACAATACACAATACACATTTATCGTCTTACCAACTAAGATTCAATAATTGAATGTTAACAATATACAAATACATCAGCCATTTCTTAAGACAATTTTAACATCAATTTTACCATTAACATGGTACCAACAACAATGCAATTTCACCAACCATTCCACATATACCGAGTTACCCATACCATACATACAAGCTTCCATCTCAACCTCCAAAAATCACTAACCACATACATAATAATACAATCCATCTTAACCAATCAACAACATACAAATTCAATATCCTAGGGTCACTAGCCTAAGTTTTCACATTACATTACATTTTAGATACGAGAAATTGAAACCATACCTTGGTCGATAACCCAATAAAACCTGGAACACTACCGATTTACTTTTTCCTCAAGCTTTGAAGGCTCAACACCTCACCAACAGAGTTTTCAAATTGCAATCCACTTCCAAGCTTCCAAAATCACCAACAAGCTCCAACCCACTTACATATACATTGCCTAATACACATCATAGACACCCACACATACAAAATCAATACCCAAACACAACAAATCAAGAATTTCACTAGGGTTGAGAATTCTTATCATACCCTAGGATCAAAGAGGCAAGATTAAGCATTTTCTTCAACTTAATTGGATCCTATAACGTCAAAGAGCTCAAAATCTCTACATCTTTTCTCAATATTTTTGAAAATCAAGGCTGGAAAAACTGGAAGGGATTCGTGGCTTACATCTTGAATAATGTTTTGGGCTTGGTAAAGCTCGACACCGCGGTCGCATGGTCGCAAATGGTGCGGCGATCGGAGCTCGAAGTAGCAAGATATGGTGGTTTGAAGTTACACCAAGGGTTTGTTTGTTCTCCCTTCTCCCATGGATGCTTCAGCAATTTTAGCATGCAAAATGGGGAGAGAAAGAGCTGAACTCACTTTTTTAAGTGAGTGAGTTGGGCCCACGGATTTGGTTTGGGCCCGGTTCGACAGTTTTGGCCCAATTTTGGGCCAAATTCTTTAAAATTAGTGTCAAAATTCTTGTTTTAATTTTCTCTATCACATTAAACTATAAAATTTCCTTTTCTAATTTTCTAGAATAAATATTAATTTATGAGTTAATTTTTTATTAATTAACCGGGTTTTACAGAATAGACTGTTAAAGCCAATTCTAATTTATCTGGGAGTACCAAATAACCCTATGACTCAGTAACCACTTATACCCTTTTAAGAAATGAGAAGACTCTAGAGGAAGCATGAAACCAGACCCAACCTGGTTGAGCTCCAAATTGGAGTGAGGGATTTAAGCAAAAAATATCATGTTTTACCTCATCCAGAAGAGGTGTGGCTAGAATATCAAAAGGCCAAGAATCATCAATCCAAATATAAGAAATGTGCAAATCAGAGTCTGAAATATGGACAATAGAAAATGTTGAGTTTAGAGAAAACCTTGATGATGACAATCATTTAATTAAGATATAATTGATTGAGTACATTAATTTTATCTTTCAAGTGTTACAGAAAAGTCTTGATAGAATCTAAAATTCAGCAAGAAACATATCAAGGAAATAAGCATTCATTGTGATACTTTTTTATCAAAACAAGAAGGCAACAAAAAGGGAAGATTCTATGAGATTAAATTTCAAGAATTCACTTTTAAAGATTGGCCTCCATTATATAGCTAGCAATCTTCCAAGAATCAAGTTCATATATGATTGGAAAGCTACTGCACTTGCTATCAGTCTAAGGAAGGAAGTATTCCCTCATCAATGCCAACGGCTAAAATAATTAAAGGTGCAACAACTAGCTTGATGAAAAGAAAAAAATTTTCTACATTGAAGATGAGTTATCAAGATCTATATATGATGATTCATCCAAGGAAGAAGGCAACCAATTTAAGCACAACTCAGATTATATACGCAACCTTTTGTATTGAGAGATACGAAAGGCAAAGAGAGTTGATCACACAAAAGCCATTTAATCTTATATTTGAGTGTTTGATTTTGCAAGTGGATTAGGATTAAAGTGGACTTAGTTATCCTTATCTAAGTTAGATTAGCACATAGTGGTTACTAAGCTTGGGTTAGCTTAGGTGTGTTATAAGAATGTGAGTCCCTTGGAATTGGTGATTGTATTCATTCTTGATTATAGTAAAAATTTGACCATGGTTCATGGTGGAGATTGGATGTAGGTCTCATTGCACTTGGATACTAAATCAGAATATATCATTGTGTCATCTTCTTTCTTTATGTTTGTCACTGCATACTCGGGAGGAGACAAAAACTAAAATAATCTCCTGATTTATCAGTTCTGCTGCATAAATTGTAAAAGCGATTATTACTTGTGTTTTCTTGATTTAACCCCTTATTCCCAAGTTACTAGAAAACTTTCAATTAGATCAAAGCTTAGTCTCAAGGGATAAGCTTAAAAACTTGGAGTAAAAGATCTATTGCAGCTATTGTGGCTTACACGTTGACCGAAAGACAATTATGTTAAAGGTTTCCTTTCTTCAATGGAACCAACTATTCTTATTGGAAATAAAGCATGAGGATTTTTGTGTAACCAATTGACTATAACACATGAAAGATCATTGTGAATAACCTAGGTGTTCCTTCCAAATGCAACGATGATGGCAATGTTGTTCCAAAGGAAGATTTTGAATGGATATCTGAAGAAAACAAGAAAGTGGAGCTGAACACCAAAGTTATCAATATGATGCATTGCGCCATTAGCTTTGAGAAATTTAGTAAAGTCTCAAGGTGCAAAAAGTAAAAGAGATATGTGACAAATTGTAGCTCACACATGAGGAAACCGAGCAAGTACCCGTGTTGACATCCTTTTGAAAGAATATGAAATATTCTTCATGATGGAAGATGAATCAATTGATGCAATGGTTGAGAGGTTCTCCATCATCATCAATAACTTTGATGCAATGGAAAAACACTTCTCTGAAGAAGATCTTATTAGAAAGATCTTAAGAAGTCTTACCAAGTAATAGGAGACCAAGAGCACTGCAATATCTGAAGTAAATGATCTCAACAAGATTACTTATGATGAATTGAGAAAAAATGTAACATCTCTTCCAACAGAATACCACGCTTAAGTTATGACATTTTTACTAGAAAGGACATTACATGAACTTTTTTATTATTATCTATTTAATATATGAGTCTTCACGACATTAACTTGTTGAGAGTTATAAGAAAAGCCAATTTTTTTATAATACAAAACATGTTCAAACAAATATATTCACATAACTATTTATAAAGATGCAGTACTCCAAATATTAAGGGCAAGGAAAATAACCCCAAAAAGTAAAACTCTATTAGTATGAATTCTCCTACTCATTCACAGCTTCTCAATAAGTCTTCTTGTCCGTGTCTCTGAAAAGAGTTGGAATATATTGGGGTGAGAATAAATCAACGCGTTCTCAGTAGAAAATAGTAGTGTCGTAAAAACAAAGAATAAGTGCAAATCATTAACTTGTATCTCATGAATAATTATCTTTTTCAAGTCTTTAAATCCTTTAAAATTGTACTTTAAACAACTTAGTTTCTTTCTTAAAATTACATTTCTTTAAGAGGATTTCTTGTACGTATGTAATTTAAAAACCTTAAATTTCTGAACTTTTACTGTGACTCTTTTATAAATCGTTTATTAAACATATCTATTCTAGTTTCTAATACGTAAGAATTCCAATCCACATCAATCTCCATTATACTTGTAAACCAACAAGCACAAGCAAAATACACAATACAAACACATAAAATTCAAATAACAAAGAGTTCATAGATATTCACAATACGATAATACAAAGCACATCCAAGCAATTAACTCAAACATATATGATATATGTTTATCCTAAGCAGACTATAAGTTCATGTGTCAGATGATCTACTCTTGATATTACTTAGGCACAAGTCCTAGATATGACTTTCCAAATGTATGGCTGAAACCATCCAATTGACTTTCAAATTGCATTAATCCCTATGACATAACCCATTCAGTAAACTTCTAATTGCACTAAGCCCTATGGCATAGCCATTTAGTTGGCTTCAAATTGTAAGACCTCTTAATTTTGAAAATTAAATAATTAGTTGTTTATGAATTATTATATTATATTGAGATTTTTTTTCTAAAAAGTTTGTGTTATTTCCTCATTCTGTGCTTGAAGTATCACCATAATGTCATCTTCCTCATTGTACTGTACTGCTCCAGACTCCACTGCAAGCTACGAAGCCTTCCTATTTTCTTGCATTTCATTTGCACATTTACTTTTTGACATTTCAGTTCCAGTTTCACTACCATCATCACAATTGGCATTCCCCAAGCAATCTGAAGTCTCCCCTACGTCATCATTACCTAGCTCCAACGCTACCATTAGTTCTTGCACCTCAACTACACCTGGGATGTTGTCTGCTGTACCCTTCGTTGAACACATGTCTCCCTGGCAACCACCTTCGCAACTTGCTTCCTCATCTTCCTTCGCATTTGGGACACCCAGCCTCATTCCATACCCTACTGTACCACCACCCCATTCTCCCTTATGCTTTGCAATAACATCGCCGTAACAACCAAGGCCTGAACCATTTCTCCCTCCAAACTGGTCCGCCACCAAACCTCCACTTACCCGCAGTGTACTCGCCACAGCCAAATCACCAGCATCGTTCCCCCACCCATCTCCTCCATTCAGATCTCGCCTCGTCTCAACAAACCCAGACCCTCCACCATAGCCAGTATTCATCTTTGCCAGTGAAGCATGTCTCCCTCTAGCACTCACTACAGGTTTTGTCATCCAAACCTGTCCTCCATCACCAACCGCTTCTTGGCTCCCCCTCCCTCCCTCACTATTCGCCATCGTGGGGTCTTCAAACCTATTTTGGGCCATTAAATTATTTTAATTAAGCAGTTAATTAATCGCCGGTCTTACACTTCTACTATATAAATACTCCGTTAAACTCATGTATGATTCAATTCTAATCTACACATTTTTTTTCAAAAGTAGATGTATTTTATTCATTAAATGAAGTAAAATACAATGAGGTCCATTTTATGACACATAACAAAAAGAGTCAAAATTTTCAAAGTTTTCACTAAAAGGTGAATACATCAACAAAATTTGAATGAAAGAATCAATATATTAGGAAAAGAAAAGTGAGCTCAGCACATTCTCTATGTAGTGAAGAAATTGGGTATTGAACTCACGACCTCCTTCTTTTAAAAATTTAAAATAACTACTAAGCTATAAATTTAAATTACTAATTAAGTACGTTTGTTATTTAAAGGATAATGTTGCAAGAACTTGAAGTTAAAAGAAGAGTGATAAGATATTTATATTTGTTTGTATTATTTTAATTTTATTAAGAACTTAATGATCATGCTATTTATAATTTTATGTTAAATTTTTTTAAGATTTTAATTTTGATAAGATATTTATATTTGTTTGTATTATTTTCTATTTTATTAATATATATGAAATATGAAAGGATTGAATTTTATATTTGCTTGAAAAAATTTAATTTTTCTGTAGGTAAGATAGGATTGAAAACTCTAGGGTGACTACGGTTAAGGTTGAGAGATTCTCAACCCACTAATAAGATAGTATTAAATTTTAAGAAAATTTTCAATCTGCAGACAGAGTTTGGGTAGAGTCTAAACCTTACACTATTCTATATATTGTTAGCCTTAGTGAAGACCTAATTAATTAATATATATAAAATTAAAAATTTGATAAAAATATACAGACCAACAAAATAATTAAAACTTATCTTTAAATATAAACTAGTGTATGTTCCCGTGCCCTACATAGGGTAATACATAAAATTATTTAAAAAATTTTTGTTAACATTTAAATGAAAAATATATATAGTAATTATTATTATTATAAATATTTTATAATTTAAAAATATTAAAAATAATTAATATTTATTTTAATCAATTTGGATTGGTTGAATGGTTTTCTCATTTGTCTGTTTAAGCAAGTATTTGGAGTTCGAATATCACCCTTAATAAATATAGCGTTAATATGTGGTGGATTAATCCTTGACTTGCCGAGTTAGGAAATCCGTAGAAAAAAAATTGTATTTGTCTTTAAAACAGATTAATTTTTCATTAATAGCAATACTTATGGACTTTTGTCTTTGTTGAAATTTACTTAGGACAATTTTATTTGTTGGTATCATATTCATTCTTAGAATCAAAACAATATGATCAACATTGTTACTTGTTAAAACTTCACATTTTATGAAATAATTTTTAAATTTTCAAATTTATAAACTTATGTCATTATAAAAGTTATTAGATCGATTAATATTTCTTGATAACATGGTGTACCAAAACACCATCGTTGAGTATTAGTTAGTGTAAAGAGAAACCAATAATAACTTTTGTTATTAAATATATAATTTATTCTATTGAAAAATAAATTAATATTTTTTAAATTTATAAATGTATTTTCTTCTAATTTCTTACACCATTTTATTTGACAATATTTACCATTAAAAAATAGCAAATGACTATATTATCCCACAATATATATATGATGTGCAAAATAATTTCTTATTTTGAAATTAATTCTGGTTAGTGAGATAAAATTTAAAATATTTTTTATTTTCTTATTCAAATTTAAATTTAAATTTAGAATTGATTAATGGCTCATTTTTTTAATTTCAATAAAAAAATAAATTGGTTAGATGTAAAATATTTAGTATTTAATAATTTCAATCATTTAAATTTTAATTACCAAAAATTAGATTAAAAATTAATTATAAACTTAATAATCGAGAATATATATTATATTAGTACGTAAATAATAATATCCAATGTATTAATTATTTATTTTTTTGACAGAATTAATATATAATCTATTGAGGATTGATTTATTATCCAAAATGTTTTTCATAAACTTTGTAATATGTAAAAATAGTGATTTTATTTGTTATTATTATTAAACAATTTTTTATAATTTTTTAATTAGGTAATTAACTTAATTAATAACTTTTATTATTGCTTTTATACTAAAAAAATATCAGTTTATACCATTTACATATTTTTCATTACCAATAAATAAATAAATAAATAAATATTTACACTATTATATTTATTATCCTAGATGATGACTTAAGTTACTTATTTTGTATGTTAAATAATATTTTGTATGTTAATTTATTAAATATTAAGATAAAAAAAATTGTTCAATAAATTATATAAATAGTCATTATAAAAAAAATGATATATCATATATAATAATCCTTGATATATATAGTGTCATGTATATATTAAAATTATCTATTTTAATTATGTGAGTTATTATTGTTATTTTTACTTTTTCGTTACATAAAAAAAAATATTTAAAACTAAAAAAGAGATAATTAATTTTTTTAATTTAAATTAAAAAATGTCTTATAAATATATTTAACTTTTACATATACTAAGTGTTATAGTATTAAATAGTATAGTATTTGCTATAACAATGACTCAAAATATTAATCCAAGATATATTTGGGTCTAGTAAGACCTCAATGCAAGCAAGATCAACTAAAATCTATTGTTAGGGTCCCAAATCCGACTTAAGTTCATTACCTTAAAGGTCCAATGCAGATGAAGTCCACGCATCCCCTCTTAAATCGACTCAGATTGGATTTTCATTACTAGATAGATATGGTAATGAGTACTCAGAGGAGCATGGGAAGCCTCTTCCCATCCCTTAATCCTATTTAAAAAAATGCCTCTGTTCCTTCTTCATCATTGTAAGTTCTTGTTTAATTACCCTTTAGGGAATGCAGATTTTCTCGGTAAACTTTTGAAAAAAATAAATAAAAAAAGACATAATATAATAATCAGAAAGTAATTAGTTCAATATAATTCAATACAATTTATAACATATTCGTTATGAAAAATAACATTTCAAAAGGAGAAAACATAAAAACATATTCCAACATAATAACAACATAATTTTTTGGGACAATACTGAGTGACGTAGTGATGGACTTGAGAGGCAGAGAAAGTGAGTTAGAGAGACAGGATCGAGGCTGAGAATGAGTTTGAAAGAAATAGGAAGAATTCAAATTGGAGGCAGAAATTAGGGTTACTAAATTCAAGAATGAATTTATGTATATATAAATTTGGATAATTAATAATTTTATTCCATGGGGCGAGTACTTATGTCTGTGTCCCCATTAGGGATGGCAAACAGGAAAGCCCGCCCTGTCTCGCCAAAAGTCCGCGATCTAGTGGGCTAGCCTGTCCTGCCCTGCTTAGTAAGATGGTCTTAAATTTCCCTTTCACCCCGCCTAATGGTAGGCTGGCGGGCTCCCCTTTTTTTTATAAATAATTAAATATTAAACAATATATAATTTCACAATAATTTCAATAAATTTATAATTTCTAAAAATATAAAAAAATTATAATTATAAATATATAATAAACATAATTATAAACCAAATTTTTTAAAACAAAATAATAAAATTAATATTGTCTAAAGCAAAAAAAAAATATTGTCCAAAATATATAATTAAACATCTTCAAGTTTATAATCAATCAAACATAAAAACATAATCCAAAATATAACTTGGAACATCTTCAATTATCATCTTCATCCTCTTGTAGATTAATATCATAGAAATTTGTAAAAAAAGGGTCTTGACAAAATAAAAACTTGGCCCAGCGAGAAAATCTGCACCGTCCCACCGAAGCCCGCCAAAACTCATGGATTAGGCGGTGCGGGGTAGGCGGATTTTTTAAATTTGGCAGTCTCAAATTTTCAGCCTAACCTTCCTTTTTTGTCAGGTTATGCGGGTTAGCCCGATGGATTTTGGCCCGTTTGCCATCCCAAGTCCCCATCCATTTTTGGATGGCAGGTCGTGAGGATTTCACGAGTCCCTATCTAGCCCCAAAATGCGAGTAATCCCTACAAATACCTTTTTTGGCTGTTTTTGTGATCATCTCTATTGCAAGCATTCATTGTTTTGTGACGTGGAGCTATTTTAGCCACTCAATAAATTCTCAGATAATCAAAGTTTAGGTTATATCATTTTTATACAGTCACATGTATCCTTGTTATAACAATATTAATAGAAAATAAATAGATAAACACTAAGCTATTGTTTGAATATAAGATAAAAAAAATAAGAGAAAAGAAAATAGAAAGAAAGAAAATGAGAGGAAGCAAAATGGAAAGAAAAGTATATTTTTTTGTGTGTGTGTTTAGATGAAGAAAAAATGAATGGAAAGAAAATAGAGGAAAAAATTTCTTTTACTTGGATGGAAGTAAGAAGAAAAAAATTATAATAGAGTAAAATTATATTAATATTTTTATATTTTATATATAAATTATAATTCAAATGGTAACTCTATATTTTAACCCATGTTTGCACTTCTGCATAAGTTTTCTTTGCAACTTTGAAGAGAAAAAATTTACATAAGCTCCACATACATTTTTATGTTTTTCATTCAATTTTTTTGTTGATCTAAACAATAAAAAATTAATTTTTTTCATCTATTTTCTTCTCCAGTATTTTATTTCCCTACAAATTCTTTTAATCCAAACAATGCAGAAATAAGTCACATTTTTCATATATATATATATATATATATATATATATATATATATATATATATATATATATAACAATAACTAATATCACATATTAGGTTAATTTATGTTGATAAACTAAAGCCACCCCAAAATTACCTAAATTCCCCAAACTAAAAAACGTTGCATAGTTATCCCCATTTATATTTCTATTTAAACTGAATTTAATGAATTTGAATTAGGGTAATAAGTAATAAATTGAATCTATAGGATTCGAATTACTTGACATTTTGATTCGAATTATGTTATCCCCTACTAAATCGAATCTATAAATTTCAATTTATATGGTCTATGCTAAATTGAAGCAATAAGGTTCAATTGATGCTCACTTAATAGCAATTCAGCTCATTATAAATCGAATCTCCTTCATTCGATATAGTAGTTGATGAGTTTGGAAAATACCAAATTCAATTAATGATGATCAAACATTATTAATATGATTAATTGAAAAATTATTAATATGATTTCAATTCATATATGTTGATTAAATTAATTTTGCTATGCAGGTTTTGATTGGGCCAAAAAGAAAAGGAAAAATAAAACAAGGCCGTTAAAATATTTTCAGCATTGATACAATGTTTATTGTGGCTGAAACAATAATTTGTTTATTGGGCTAGATTCAATCAATATTATTATTGGCCCAAATCAACGTTTCTACCAAAAATTTGCTTGCTTGGTCCGAAACCAATTTTGAGAGAAAGCAAATGTTTTGATTCATGCTTTCAATGGATCTCCTTTTTATCATATGATAGAATTCAAATTCTATTAAAAGGAGTTAATGCAGTCCTTGGAACTATGAGAGAGAAATTATAATTGATTAGATGGTTGGCCTTAACGAGGCACGCTACTCAGTAAAAGGGAAGCAAAAGCAACTCATTTTTTAATTACTTTGTTCAAATTCATTTAATTGGTTTTTTTCTACTCTCTCTTCTCTCTCATCTCTCATCTCTATTCGGTCATATCACCATAGAAACCATGGAAGCTATGGCAAGTTACCATAGAGAAGAAGAAGCAAGCAACAAGACCATCACAATGATGGCAAGAAAAAGAAAACAAAAAGTATATTGTGGTTGAGATCTTCACCAAGAAAGGTAAGATTTGGTGAAGTAAGCTCAAGCTCTCCATACCAAAAATGGAAGAGAAGATTTCGGTCAGAGGAAGAAGATCCTTGAGGGATGGTTTGTCTCAGCTTTTGATCAACTACCACAGGAGGTAGCTACTGTAGCTACGTGGTGAAGTTGCAGAAGTTTGAGCAGAAGAAGCTGTCATGTATCAAGAAGCATCAAGGGTTATGAGTCCTTCTTGGAGTGCAAGCAAGGAGGGATGTCTCGGATTGATGAAGCTTGGTGTAAAAGGAAGACACAGAGTTAATTGCATGTTGGTTAAAGCATTCTGTTTCCTCTCCTCTCTCTCTGGCCGAACCGGTTTTCTTGAAGAAGAAGAAGTTTAGCTTGGTTAAAGTGGTTTCAACCGTGGAGGCTTCCCCCTATATAAATAAGGGAGAACAGTCAGGGCTTGAAGCAAGGAAAAGAGTGAAAGCACAATGTCCACATAGCTACCTAAGCTAACAGAAATTCTTCTCCTTCAATGTTCTTCATTTTGTATTTTTCTGTTTAATTTTGTCTGTCTTGAGTCTCATGAAAAAAGGTAAACAGTGAGGTTTATAAGAAAAAGACATAGAGCGGAGAAAGGTAGAGAGTGCAAAATTAAAAAAAAGCCATAGATGTTCTTAGAGGTCCTTTGTACATCTGTGTTGGGTTTCATGATTCTGTGGGAATCCTGATAAACCCATATTTTGTGATATATTTTGTGCTTAGTTTGAGTGATTTATTCAATCCTTCACCCACTTATTCATATTAATTGCATGGTTTTACTTTTTCTTCCTTATTATGTGATGTATGTGAAAAACATGTTTCCTATGCTTTAAAATTAATTATTTTAATTACCTTTATTTCGATTCGATGCCATGATTAGTGTGTTGAGTAGTTTCAGATCTTCTAAGGCAGGAATGACTTAAAGGATGGAAAAGGAAACATACAAAAATGGAAAGAAAGCGTAAAACGGAGTTTTGGAGAAACTGGCATCCACGCGATCGCATGGACGATGCGACCGCGTGCCAAGAGCGAAGAAACAGCGACGCGGCCGCATGACTGACGCGACCGCGCACCTAAAGAAGAACACCTATGACGCGGACGCATGACTGATGCGACCGCGCGATAAGGAAAACTCCAATTGACGCGACCGCGTGACCCACGCGGATGCGTGACAGAGGCCACGCACCAGAAATTGCAGAAAATGCTCATAGCGAATTTTGAAGCCTTTTTTGGCCCAAATCCAAGTCCAGAAGGCATAGACCAGAGGTTATGAAGTGTGGGAATGCATCCATTCAAAAGAATCTCCAATTTTTAGTCACCTTCCATGATTTAGTTTTGAGAGAGAGATGCTCTCTCCTCTCTCTTAGGATTTAGGATTAGGATTTTTAGAAATTAGGAATTTATCTCATCTTCTTATCAGGTTCAATATTCCTTTTTCATTTCTTGCTTTTCAAATCAGTTTAGGAATTCTTCTATGTTACAGATTACTCTTTCGAATTAATGTTATTTGAGGTATTCCAGTTAATATTGCTTTCTTTTATTTATGTTATTGATTATTCCCAATCTGAAGACATTTTTATTCTAGTAGATTTAATTCCTTTTCCGTTTGGTCTTGGTTAAGAAATCAGTAACTCAGGAGTTATCTTAGCTCAACATAATTGATAACTGTTATCTTTGCTAATTGAACTGAACTTCAATAATCCCAACCTTTTCTTAGGAAATAAATAGGATTCGAAGGTCAAACTAATTAGTCCCTTGACTTTCCTTTGCTTTAGCAAAGGTTAACTAAGTGGAATTAAGATTCAACTTTCATTATTATTGATAAGAATAACTAAGTCTGGACTTCCAATTTCTTGTACCTTGCCAAAGGGTTTGCTTTATAGTATTTATTTATTTTAATTGCCATTTAAATTATTTGCCATATTCATCCTTCATTCTCAAACCCCAATTTACAATCTTCATAACCAATAATAAGAACATACTTCCCTGCAGTTCCTTGAGAAGACGACCCGAGGTTTAAATACTCGGTTATCAATTTTAAAGGGGTTTGTCACTTGTGACAACCAAAACGTTTGCACGAAGGGATTTCTGTTGGTTTAGAATCTATATCTACAACGCAACTATTTTTATAAAATTGTTTACTAGCAAAAATCCTAACGTTAAAATGGCGCCGTTGTTGGGGAATTGCAAACGTGTGCCTTATTATTGGTTATTGTAAATATTTTTCAAAAAAAAATATTTTTCTTTTACTTGTTTATTTGTTTCTCCTTTTCCCCCCTTATTTCTGATAACTACTATGAATTCTCACCCCTCTCGCTTTGAGTTTGGTTCTAATTTTGTTGAAGGAAATAGAAACCACAGCAGGAATATGCATCAATGTCAGACAATTCAAGGATGGATGGAGGCAAGAGGATCTAATCAACCCTTTAGGCAACAACACCCTCCAAGATATCATGGACAACGACCATTCTACAATGCATACCCAGTTGAAAGATTTGGTGGACCGCCTAGTAGCTACCAACAAGCCCCACCCTGTGCTCAGAGACCATCCTCTCGACATAACTTCGAACCACCACACTCACAAGCTTCTTTTCACCATTCACTACCACAGGATCCTTATCCACCCCAACGCCAATCCAATTACTCCCAAGAACCACCACTTCCTTATGCACCATGTCCATATATCCATCAAGCCAAGAATCACAGGTTCACTTCAAGGAATCAGTAAACCAGTTCAATGCAACCCTTCATCAACTGGAGCAAGCAATAAATCAGTTATCTTCCAGACGTTCAGACACTCCACAGACTCCCATGGCTTCATGTGGAGAATTTAATGAAGAACACAGCACGAAGAAGAAACTAGAGACTCCAGTGAACAGCATAGAGCATGACTTCGTACTGGAACAAGTAGAGGGCGCTGTCATTGCAGAAGAAGAAGAAGAGTTGGTTGAAGATTTAGGAGATGCCGAACCGCCACCTGAATCCAGAGTTATGGAGAACTCTGTCAAGGATGTTACAATTGATGCTAAAGAGGATGTTGCGCAGCCCCCAATGCAGATATCTTATGAAGAACTAGACGGAATTACCCAAGACACATGTTTCCTTGATGATGATGATCACCAGTCAAGTCCTCCTAGTGATGAACTTGCATCCGCAAGTGAATTCTTTGAGACAGAAGAATCTTCCCCAAGTGAATACGAAGATGATGCAGAGGTCGACTTTTCTCAACCTCCTAATTATGACTCAAGTGATGAGGAAGACATGGAAGACTTTGACCAGGACATGACTGGAATGGAAAAGGTTTGCAAGGAAGTGGAGGAATTCACAGAAGACCACAAGGGAGTATTGCTTGCAGAACCACTGGAAACACTGACCCTAAGGCCACTACCACCCAACACAAACTTCAAGTGGGTAAAATCCTTGACCTTTATCATCAATTTTCCACTTGAATATGGTTTGCTTGAGATAGATGGCCAGCTTAGAGCTCTCTGCAGCTTTAAGAGAAAAAGAGAAATGACTCGCACTCAGCGATGGTATGCACGATTCAATGAGGTATCACACTTCAATTTGAGGTGCAGGAATTGGTGTCAAGCTCAATCTAAAGGATATCGGAAGCTGTTTGGTCACTGCAGTAAGAATTCAGATTACTTCTCATCCGACTGGAACAATGTAGATCAAGACAAAGACGGGTGTAGAAGAAAAGTTTGAGATCCTGGAGTCTATTCTGACATTCAACACTCCGGGAGCCTACAAGCCTATTTGAACTCACACAAGGGCTTTACGTACCTTGTTTGGGACCCCGGAGGATGCTGGTATTCCAAGCACTGGTGGGGATTTCTGGACGAATTCAAGCACAAGCCACCATTACAGGAAGCTCATCCAATGTCCAACTTAAGGACTTTAAATAAAAGTGCTAGGTGGGAGACAACCCACCATGGTATGATCGTTCCTATTTCCATTTTATTTCATTTTTGTTTATTTTATATTGTTTATTTCTATTGAACCTGGATGCTATTCATAACATTTGCATTTAGCAATGCATATTGAATAATTACATACCTGCATACCAAAAAAAAAGAGAGAAAAAGGGCGTGCAACGCGACCGCATCGATCATGCGATCGCGTCAGTTGCGACAAGTCACCTCCCACGCGTCCGCGTCACTCACGCGGCCGCATGACCTGGAAATCGGCGTAAAGATCCAACGCCCAGAGAGTTGGGCTGGAATCGTGTGGCCATTGTGCGTTTCACACAAAATGAACCATGCGGTCGCATCCCTGATGCGACCGCGTCAATCGCACACAACCAATCCCACGCGACAGCGTGAGTGACACGATCGCGTCGCCTGGATTGTACAACACCCAACAATGAGACAGAGAGTTGCGCTGACATGACACTGGAATCGTGCGTTTAGCACAATTTCAAGCGACGCGATCGCATGCCTCAGGCGATCGCGTTATCCCCTCTTATATCCGTTCCATGCGATCGCGCGACCCACACGATGGCGTCAACTCCCATTTCACCCCGGCCATGCAACCGCGTGCCCCACGCGATCGTGTGGATTCAAATTTACTAACCCCCCAGTCATGCGAACCCTACCCATTCGCATCACCCCCCCAAACCCCTCTCCTCCCTCTCTTCTTCTCCGATCACACCACCACCACCCAGCCACCATCACCGAACCACCGCCGCCCCCGTCGACCACCCAGAACCCACTGCCACGCCACCCCCTTCCTCCTTCCCCCTCTTTCTTCCTCTTCTTTCCCCTTCTCCCTCCACCGCCGCTGAACCCCCCTCCGCAATAGCCACTGGTGGACGAAATTGTGATCCATGTTCTAACTATTTTGAGATGAAGTCTTCTATTATGGCACTGGTTGAATCCACAACTCCGTTCAACTAGCCAGCAAGTGTACTGGGTCGTCCAAGTAATAAACCTTACGTGAGTAAGGGTCGATCCCACAGAGATTGTTGGTATGAAGCAAGCTATGGTCACCTTGTAAATCTCAGTTAGGCAGATTAAAATTGTTTATGGTTTCGAAAATTAATAATAAGAAATAGATGAAATAATAAAAGGGATAGAACACTTATGCAGATTCATTGGTGAGAATTTCAGATAAGCATATGGAGGTGCTGTAAGGCTCAAGGACGCCTGCTCTCCTACTTGCTTCAACTCAATCCTTCTTACTCCTTTCCATGGCAAGCTGTATGTAGGGCATCACCGTTGTCAGTGGCTACATCCCATCCTCTCAGTGAAAATGGTCCTCTGCGGCTGTCACTCGCATGGCTAATCATCTGTCGGTTCTCAATCAGGTTGGAATAGAATCCATTGATTCTTTTGCGCTTGTCATCACGCCCAGCCTTCAGGAGTTTGAAGCTCGTCACAGTCATTCAATCCCAGAATCCTACTCGGAATACCATAGACAAGGTTTAGACTTTCCGGATCCTCATGAATGCCGCCATCTATCTAACTTATACCACGAAGATTCTGTTGGGGAATCTAAGAGATACGCATTCAAGCTCTGTTGCATGTAGAACGGAAGTGGTTGTCAATCACGTGCGTTCATAAGTGAGAATGATAATGAGGGTTATCTAATCATCACATTCATCATGTTCTTGGGTGCGAATGAATATCTTGGAATAAGAATAAGAGAGAATTGAATAAAAGAAAATAGAATTGCATTAATACTTGAGGTACAGCAGAGCTCCACACCCTTAATCTATGGTGTGCAGAAACTCCACCGTTGAAAATACATAAGTAAAAGGTTCAGGCATGGCCGAATGGCCAGCCCCCTAAACGTGATCAATGATCTCCTAAGATGAAGAATAAAACAAAACTGAGACCAAAGATGTCTAATACAATAGATAAATGTCCTATATATACTAGACTAGCTCCTAGGGTTTACATGAGTAAGTAATTGATGCATAAATCCACTTCCGGGGCCCACTTGGTGTATGTTTGGGCTGAGCTTGATCAATCCACGAGCTGAGGCTTCTCTTGGAGTTGAACTCTGAGTTATGACGTGTTTTGGGCGTTCAACTCCGGATCATGACGTTTTTCTGGCGTTTAACTCCAGACAGCAGCATGAACTTGGCGTTTAACGCCAAGTTACGTCGTCAATCTTCGAATAAAGCATGGACTATTATATATTGCTGGAAAGCCCTGGATGTCTACTTTCCAACGCCGTTCATGGAAAGCATGGACTAGTTCCATTTGAAGTTTTGTAGCTCCAGAAAATCCATTTCGAGTGCAGGGAGGTCAGAATCCAACAGCATCAGCAGTCCTTTTGTCAGCCTTTTTCAGAGTTTTGCTCAAATCCCTCAATTTCAGTCAGAATTTACCTGAAATCACAGAAAAACACACAAACTCATAGTAAAGTCCAGAAATGTGAATTTAACATAAAAACTAAGGAAAACATCCCTAAAAGTAGCTCAAACTTGCTAAAAACTACCTAAAAACAATGCCAAAAAGCGTATAAATTATCCGCTCATCACAACACCAAACTTAAATTGTTGCTTGTCCCCAAGCAACTGAAAATCAAATAGGATAAAAAGAAGAGAATATACTATAAATTCAGAAATATCAATGAATATTAATTTAATTAGATGAGCGGGACTTGTAGCTTTTTGCTTCTGAACAGGTTTGGCATCTCACTTTTTCCTTCGAAGTTTATGAATGATTGGCTTCTCTAGGAACTTAGAATTTTGGATTGTGTTATTGAATTTCCTAATTTAAGCATGTTGATTCTTGAACACAGCTACTTATGAGTCTTGGCCGTGGCCCTAAGCACTTTGTTTTCTAGTATTACCACCAGATACATAAATGCCACAGACACATAACTGGGTGAACCTTTTCAGATTGTGACTTAGCTTTGCTAAAGTCCCCAGTTAGTGGTGTCCAGAGCTCTTAAGCACACTCTTTTGCTTTGGATCACGACTTTAACCACTCAGTCTCAAGCTTTTCACTTGGACCTTCATGACACAAGCACATGGTTAGGGACAGCTTGATTTAGCCGCTTAGGCCTGGATTTTATTTCCTTGGGCCCTCCTATCCATTAATGCTCAAAGCCTTGGATCCTTGCTACCCTTGCCTTTTGGTTTTAAGGGCTATTGGCTTTTTCTGCTTGCTTTTTCCTTTTCTTTCTCAATTTTTCGCCATTTTTTTTTTCGAATGCTTCTTCTTTTTCACTGCTTTTTCTTGCTTCAAGAATCAAATTCATGGTTTTTCAGATCATCAATAACATTTCTCTTTGTTCATCATTCTTTCAAGAGCCAACAATTTTAACATTCATAAACAACAAGATCAAAAATATGCACTGTTCAAGCATTCATTCAGAAAACAAAAATTATTGCCACCACATCAATATAATTAAATTAAATTCAAGGATAAATTCGAAATTCATGTACTTCTTGTTCTTTTGAATTAAAACATTTTTCTTTTAAGAGAAGTGAAGGATTAATGGATTTTATTCATAGCTTTAAGGCATGGTTACACACTAATGGTCATGAAAGAAAGACACAAAACATAGATAAACATAATACTTAAAAAAAAACGAAAAACAGAAAGAAATAAAGAACAAGGAATGAATCCACCTTTAGTGGCGTCTTCTTCTTGAAGGACCAATGATGTTCTTCAACTCTTCTATGTCCCTTCCTTGCCTTTGTTGCTCCTCCCTCATTGCTCTTTGATCTTCTCTTATTTCTTGGAGAATGATGGAGTTCTCATGATGTTCCACCCTTAATTGTTCAACATTATGGCTCAAATCTTCTAGGGAGGTGTTGAGTTGCTCCCAATAGTTGTTGGGAGGAAAGTGCATTCCTTGAGGCAATTGTTGATGATGAACTTCCTCATGTTCTTCTTGAGGGCCGTGAGGAACTTCTCTTGTTTGCTCCATCTTTTTCTTGGTGATGGGCTTGTCTTCTTCAATGGAGACATCTCCTTCTATGATAACTCCAGCTGAGTAACATAGATGACATATAAGGTGGGGGAAGGCTAGCCGTGCCATGTATGAAGGCTTGTCAGCTATTTTGTAGAGTTCATTGGAGATGACTTCATGAACTTCCACCTCCTCTCCAATCATGATGCTATGAACCATGATGGCCCGATCCACAGTGACTTCAGATCGGTTGCTTGTAGGGATGATGGATCTTTGAATGAACTCCAACCATCCTCTAGCTACAGGCTTGAGGTCCAGTCTTCTTAGTTGGACTGGCTTGCCTTTGGAGTCTACTCTCCATTGGGCGCCTTCCACGCATATGTCCGTAAGGACTTGGTCCAACCTTTGGTTAAAGTTGACCCTTCTTGTGTAGGGGCGTTCATCACCTTGCATCATGGGTAAGTGAAACGCCAACCTCACATTTTCCGGACTGAAATCCAAGTATTTCCCCCTAACCATTGTGAGATAATTCTTTGGGCTTGGGTTCATACCTTGGTCATGGTTCCTAGTGATCCATGCATTGGCATAGAATTCTTGAACCATCAATAATCCGACTTGTTGCATGGGGTTGGTTATGACTTCCCACCCTCTTCTTTGAATTTCATGTCGGATTTCCGGATACTCATTCTTTTTGAGCTTGAAAGGGACCTCGGGGATCACCTTCTTCTTTGCCACAACATCATAGAAGTGGTCTTGGTGGCTCTTGGAGATGAATCTCTCTTTCTCCCATGACTCGGAAGTGGAAGCTTTTGCCTTCCCTTTTCCTTTTCTTGAGGAAACTTCGGTCTTGGGTGCCATTGATGGTGAATGAAAAACAAAAAGCTTAGGCTTTTTACCACACCAAACTTAAAATTTGCTCGTCCTCGAGCAAGAAAAGAAAAGAAGAGTAGAAGAAGAAGAAAAAAATATGGTAGAGAGGGAGAAGAGAGGGTTCGGCTATGTGGGAGAATGTGGGTTTGTGTTGTGTGAAAATGTAAAAGAAAAGAAGGGTATTTATAGGGAGAGGGGAGGGTATAGGTTCGGCCAATTTGGGTGGGAATGGGTGGGAAATTGAATTTGAATTTTATGGAGGTAGGTGGGGTGTATGGGGAAGAGGAGGTTGTGGTGAATGGGGTAATTGGGAGGAGGAATTGAGGTGATTGATGAAGAAGATGTTGGGAATTGTGACATGGGGAATCACATCACAAAAACTAGGATTGGGAAGTAAGGTGGGAATATGTTAGGTGGGGATCCTGTGGGGTCCACAGATCCTGAAGTGGGGATCCTGTGGGGTCCACAGATCCTGAGGTGAAAACAAATACCATTCCTTCACCATATAGGCATGTAACATGCCTTCATGCATCATTCTGGTGTTCAAACGCCCATTGGTGCATGTTCTGGGCGTTAAACGCCCAAGTGATGCTTGTTTCTGGCGTTGAACGCCAGTTTCAAGCTTGTTTCTGGCGTTCAGCGCCAGATTGTCCTCTGTGTGCGCATCCTGGCGTTAAACGCCAGGATGTAGCTTGTTTTGGGCGTTCAGCGCCAGAAAGATGCTCTGTTCTGGCGTTGAACGCCAGCCAGATGCTCCTTCTGGGCGTTGAACGCCAGCCCGTGCGTCCTCCAGGGTGAAAAATTTTTTTTCTTCTGTTTTTGACTCTATTTTTAATTTTTTTGATTTTTTTCGTGACTCCTCATGATCATGTACCTAATTAAACATAAAAATAACAAAGAAACAAAATAAAATAAAATTAGATAAATAAAATTGGGTTGCCTCCCAACAAGCGCTTCTTTAATGTCAGTAGCTTGACAGTGGCTCTCATGGAGCCACAAGGTGATCAGGTCAACTTAAGTGTGGTATTCCCAACACCAAACTTAGAGTTTGGATATGGGGTTTGAACACCAAACTTAGAGTTTGGTTGTGGCCTCACAACACCAAAATTAGAGTTTGACTGTGTGGGCTCTTCTTGACTCTGAACTGAGAGAAGCTCTTCATGCTTACTCTCTTTTGTCACAGAGGGATGGCCATGTGCCTGAAACACAAGGTAGTCCCCATTCAATTGAAGGACTAACTCACCTCTGTTGACATCTATCACAGCTCCTGCTGTGGCTAGGAAAGGTCTTCCTAGGATGATGCATTCATCATCTTCCTTCCTAGTGTCTAGGATTATGAAATCAGTGGGGATGTAAAGGCCTTCAATCCTTACTAGCACGTCCTCCACTATTCCATAGGCTTGTCTCACTGACTTGTCAGCCAGTTGTAATGAGAACAAGGCAGGTTGTACCTCAATGATTCCCAGCTTCTCCATTACAGAGAGTGGCATAAGATTTATTCCTGACCCAAGATCACATAGAGCTTTTTCAAAGCTCATGGTGCCAATGGTGCAAGGTATTAAGAACTTGCCAGGATCTTGTTTCTTTTGAGGTAGAGTTCTCTGAATCCAAGTATCTAGTTCACTAATGAGCAAGGGAGATTCACTTTCCCAAGTCTCATTACCAAATAGCTTGGCATTCAGCTTCATGATAGCTCCTAAATACTGAGCAACTTGCTCTTCAGTCACATCTTCATCCTCTTCAGAGGATGAATATTCTTCAGAGCTCATGAATGGCAGAAGGAGATTTAAAGGAATTTCTATGGTCTCTAGATGAGCCTCAGATTCCTCAGGATCCTTAATAGGAAACTCCTTCTTGCTTGAGGAACGTCCCAGGAGGTCTCCCTCACTAGGATTTTCGTCCTCCTCCTCCCTTGTGCATTCGGCCATATTGACTATGTCAATGGCCTTGCATTCTCCTTTTGGATTTTCTTCTGTATTACTTGGGAGACTATTGGGAGGAGTTTCAATTACTTTCTTACTCAGCTGGCCCACTTGTGCCTCCAAATTTCTAATGGAGGATCTTGTTTCATTCATGAAACTGAAAGTGGCCTTTGACAGATCAGAGACTATATTGGCTAAATTAGAAGTATTTTGTTCAGAGCTCTCTGTCTGTTGCTGAGAAGATGATGGATATGGCTTATTATTGTTTAGCCTATTGCGTCCACCATTGTTAAAACCTTGTTGAGGTTTTTGTTGATCCTTCTATGAGAAATTTGGATGATTTCTCCAGGATGAGTTATAGGTGTTTCCATAAGGTTCACCCATGTAATTAATCTCTGCCATGGTAGGGTTCTCAGGATCATAAGCTTCTTCAGAAGCTGCCTCTCTAGTACTGTTGGATGCATGTTGCAATCCTTTCAGATTTTGAGAGATCATGTTGACCTGTTGAGTCAACACTTTGTTCTGAGCCAATATGGCATTCAGAGCATCAATTTCAAGAACTCCTTTCTTCTGAGGTACCCCATTATTCACGGAATTCCTCTCAGATGTGTACATGAACTGGTTGTTTGCAACCATGTCAATGAGCTCTTGAGCCTCTTCAGGCGTTTTCTTCAGGTGAATAGATCCACCTGCAGAATGATCCAATGACATTTTCGAAAATTCAGAGAGACCATAATAGAATATATCTAATATGGTCCATTCTGAGAACATGTCAGATGGACATCTCTTGGTCAGCTGCTTGTATCTTTCCCAAGCTTCATAGAGGGATTCACCATCTTTTTGTTTGAAGGTTTGAACATCCACTCTCAGCTTGCTCAGCTTTTGAGGAGGAAAGAATTTATCCAAGAAGGCAGTGACCAGCTTATCCCATGAGTCCAGGCTATCCTTGGGTTGTGAATCCAACCATATTCTAGCTCTGTCTCTTACAGAAAAAGGGAAAAGCATGAGTCTGTAGACTTCAGGATCAACTCCATTCGTCTTTACAGTCTCACAGATCTGCAAGAACTCAGTTAAAAACTGGTAAGGATCTTCAGATGAAAGTCCATAAAACTTGCAGTTTTGTTGCATTAAAGCAACTAGCTGAGGTTTCAGCTCAAAGTTATTGGCTCCAATGGCAGGAATGGAGATGCTTCTTCCATCAAACTTGGACGTTGGCTTAGTGAAGTCACCAAGCATTCTCCTTGCATTATTATTATTATTTTCAGCTGCCATCTCTTTCTCTTGTTCGAAAATTTCTAGAAGGTCTCTTCTGGATTGTTGTAATTTAGCTTCTTTTAATTTTCTCTTCAGAGTCCTTTCAGGTTCTGGATCAATTTCAACAAGAGTGCCTTTATCCCTGTTCCTGCTCATATGAAAGAGAAGAAAACAAGAAAAGAAAGAGGAATCCTCTATGTCACAGTATAGGGATCCCTTTATGTTAGTAGAAAAAGAAAGAGGTAGAAGAATGAAGAAGGAGGTTCGGTTTTTAGATGAAGAGAGGTGGAGAGAAGTGTTGGTAATTAAATAATTAAATAGAAGAAGAAAAGAGGAGGGAGAATTCGAAAATAATTTTGAAAAAGAGGTTAGTAATTTTCGAAAATCAAAGATAAATGTAATTAAAATTAAAATTTAAAACAAAAAGAATTTTTGGAAAGGAGATGAGATATTTTCGAAAATTAGAGAGGAAAAAGTAGTTAGGTGGTTTTGAAAGATAAGAAACAAACAAAAAGTTAGTTAGTTGATTGAAAAAGATTTGAAATCAAAATTTAAAAAGATAAGAAGATAAGAAGTTAGATAAGATATTTTGAAATCAAATTTTGAAAAATATAAAATTTTTGAAAAAGATAAAATAAAAGATAAAAAGATTTAATTCAAAAAATTTTAAAATTATTTACTTCACTAACAAGAAACTACAAGATAAGATTCTAGAATTTAAAGATTGAACCTTTCTTAACAAGAAAGTAACAAACTTCAAATTTTTGAACCAATCACATTAATTATTAGTGAATTTTCGAAAATTACATATAAAGATAAGAAAAAGATTTTGAAAATATTTTGAAAAATAATTTTTGAAATTTTCGAAAATAAAATAAATTGAAAAAGATATGATTTTTGAAAAAGATTTTGAAAAGATAAGATTTTTAAAATTGAAATTTTGACTTGACTTGTAAGAAACAACTAATTTTTGAAAATTTTTGACCAAGTCAACCCAAAATTTCGAAATTTTGGAGGGAAATAAGGAAAAGATATTTTTGATTTTTTTAAATTTTTAAAGAAAAACACAAAAATGACCCAAAACATGAAAATTTTGGATCAAGACACAAGATGCATGCAAGAATGCTATGAATGTCAAGATGAACACCAAGAACACTTTGAAGATCATGATGAACATCAAGAACATAATTTTGAAAAATTTTTGATGCAAAGAAAACATGCAAGACACCAAACTTAGAAATTTTTAATGCATGGAAAATATGAATGCAAAAATGCACATGAAAAACAACAAACAACACAAAACAAGAAAACATCAAGATCAAACAAGAGGACTTATCAAGAACAACTTGAAGATCATGAAGAACACTATGAATGCATGGGATTTTCGAAAAAATGCAAGAAAAATTTTTTAAAGCATGCAATTGACACCAAACTTAAAAATTAACACAAGACTCAAACAAGAAACATAAAATATTTTTGATTTTTATGATTTTATGATTTTTTTGTATTTTTATTAATATTTTTCGAAAATAATGTTTTGAAAAACGAAAAATAAAAAGAAAAATTTTGAAAAAGATTTTTGAAAAGAAAATTACCTAATCTGAGCAACAAGATGAACCGTCAGTTGTCCATACTCGAACAATCCCCGGCAATGGCGCCAAAAACTTGGTGGACGAAATTGTGATCCATGTTCTAACTATTTTGAGATGAAGTCTTCTATTATGGCACTGGTTGAATCCACAACTCCGTTCAACTAGCCAGCAAGTGTACTGGGTCGTCCAAGTAATAAACCTTACGTGAGTAAGGGTCGATCCCACAGAGATTGTTGGTATGAAGCAAGCTATGGTCACCTTGTAAATCTCAGTTAGGCAGATTAAAATTGTTTATGGTTTCGAAAATTAATAATAAGAAATAGATGAAATAATAAAAGGGATAGAACACTTATGCAGATTCATTGGTGAGAATTTCAGATAAGCATATGGAGGTGCTGTAAGGCTCAAGGACGCCTGCTCTCCTACTTGCTTCAACTCAATCCTTCTTACTCCTTTCCATGGCAAGCTGTATGTAGGGCATCACCGTTGTCAGTGGCTACATCCCATCCTCTCAGTGAAAATGGTCCTCTGCGGCTGTCACTCGCATGGCTAATCATCTGTCGGTTCTCAATCAGGTTGGAATAGAATCCATTGATTCTTTTGCGCTTGTCATCACGCCCAGCCTTCAGGAGTTTGAAGCTCGTCACAGTCATTCAATCCCAGAATCCTACTCGGAATACCATAGACAAGGTTTAGACTTTCCGGATCCTCATGAATGCCGCCATCTATCTAACTTATACCACGAAGATTCTGTTGGGGAATCTAAGAGATACGCATTCAAGCTCTGTTGCATGTAGAACGGAAGTGGTTGTCAATCACGTGCGTTCATAAGTGAGAATGATAATGAGGGTTATCTAATCATCACATTCATCATGTTCTTGGGTGCGAATGAATATCTTGGAATAAGAATAAGAGAGAATTGAATAAAAGAAAATAGAATTGCATTAATACTTGAGGTACAGCAGAGCTCCACACCCTTAATCTATGGTGTGCAGAAACTCCACCGTTGAAAATACATAAGTAAAAGGTTCAGGAATGGCCGAATGGCCAGCCCCCTAAACGTGATCAATGATCTCCTAAGATGAAGAATAAAACAAAACTGAGACCAAAGATGTCTAATACAATAGATAAATGTCCTATATATACTAGACTAGCTCCTAGGGTTTACATGAGTAAGTAATTGATGCATAAATCCACTTCCGGGGCCCACTTGGTGTATGTTTGGGCTGAGCTTGATCAATCCACGAGCTGAGGCTTCTCTTGGAGTTGAACTCCGAGTTATGACGTGTTTTGGGCGTTCAACTCCGGATCATGACGTTTTTCTGGCGTTTAACTCCAGACAGCAGCATGAACTTGGCGTTTAACGCCAAGTTACGTCGTCAATCTTCGAATAAAGGATGGACTATTATATATTGCTGGAAAGCCCTGGATGTCTACTTTCCAAAGCCGTTGAGAGCGCGCCATTTAAAGTTCTGTAGCTCCAGAAAATCCATTTCGAGTGCAGGGAGGTCAGAATCCAACAGCATCAGCAGTCCTTTTGTCAGCCTTTTTCAGAGTTTTGCTCAAATCCCTCAATTTCAGTCAGAATTTACCTGAAATCACAGAAAAACACACAAACTCATAGTAAAGTCCAGAAATGTGAATTTAACATAAAAACTAAGGAAAACATCCCTAAAAGTAGCTCAAACTTGCTAAAAACTACCTAAAAACAATGCCAAAAAGCGTATAAATTTTCCGCTCATCAGCCACCCACCGCGCCGCCATCACCGCCGCACTACATCCGCCCACCACCACCACCCTCACCACCGTCCCAAACTTTTCCCTCTACCCCCATTACCCCTCCCTTTCCCGAAGCCCCTGCCCCCAACCTGCAGCCACCGCCGCCGTGCCACTCTCCTCCGCCGCGCCTGACGCCACCACCACCATTCCCCAGCCACCTTCTGCCTCAATCTCCTTCATTAGCCTTCCAGGTTCTGCAAAATGCCACCCTTCTATCCATTCATAGTTACTTCATATCTTTCTGTTTCTGTTCATATTTAGGCTACTTAGATATGCATGTTGTAGTGGATTTTAGGTTGTTAGGTAGCCTAGGATGTGGTTAGTAGATTTAGGCCTAATAATTGCGCTGTTCGTGTTTCTTGCTTTATGATTTTCGTAGTTCTGATGATTCTGTGATGTTGCTATTGTTCATATGCTATACTTTCTTGTTTCATGCTGCTTTTTACATTGCCTTTTTCATGTTCATACTCCTTATATGTGATTGCAGCTATGTTTTAATTTTCATATGAACTGTTTTGTTGCTGTTTATTTTCCGGGATAATCCACTTTTAGCCGGAATGCTGTCCAAATTTCTGTAAAATGTTTCCATTCTTGTCTTGGTTTTGGCATTTTCAACTGTGCTTTCCTTCGATTCCCCCATACCAATTCATGAATGCCAGGGAACGCATTCTTATTATCTTTGATCTCCTGGTTCATAAATTGCATTTTTGATGTTTGATTCCAATTTTTGCTATTTCTATATCTATCTGAATCAACATCCCCCCTGTTTTCCTTGTTTGATTATGAGTTACCTGTAGCTTCTAATTATGAATGCTTGTTACCAAGAAACTTATCCTTATGCCACTTACTTCAACCCATTTTCTACTAATTCACTAATTTTAACTCCCTAAACTCTTTTTCAATTCTAACCAAATTAACCTTTTAAAAAACACCTCCTCTGGTTTTTCACTTTCTTTTAACTTTCTAATCATGGCATACTGATAATTTTTCCTAATTAACATGCCTTCTATTACATTATGGATTGTGCATATCTTTTCTCAGATTTCAACTCCTATACAATCTTTAATGCACATTGCTTAACTCAATTTTCATTCTCTTATTGCCCCTTTACCACTATGTGCTTATTTTATTATGTGCCTACATGTTTTCCTATTCCCATTATATCCTTGATTTCTATCTTTCAGGATGTCTGACACCCAAAGAAAGGGAAAAAGAAGGCACCTACGGGCAAACGGAAAAGAGGTGAATCCTCTATGTCTCTCATGGGACTCCTGCATGATGACTCCTAGCGGGACAAGCACTTTACCGCGCAGGAGAAAGCTAACCAACTCCTCCTTGCCAATGATCCAATTAAGTTTGCAAACCGGTACTGTGAGCTAAAGTTTCCTAAGTTTGCTACCTCCAGAAACCTGTACCTGGAGAGGACTTTGAAAATCCCAGAAGAACTACAGTAGTACACCTCCGATTAGATCAAACAGAGAGGTTGGTTCTTCTTAGTGCGAAACTTGACTGAGGTAAATGCTTCCTGGGTAAGAGAGTTTTACTACAATTACTTCAAGACTTCCCTAGATGCCGTGCACTTCTGGTGCACGAAATTGTGATTCATTCTTTTCACAACTCAAATAGTCCCCGGTAATGGCTCCAAAAACTTGGTGCTCAATACCATGGTCTAAACATAATTTCACAATTTCGCAAAACTAACCAGCAAGTGCACTAGGTCGTCCAAGTAATAAACTTTACGCGAGTAAGGGTCGATCCCACGGAGATTGTTGGTATGAAGCAAGCTATGGTCACCTTGTAAATCTCAGTCAGGCAGATTCAAATGGTTATGGATGATATATGAATAAAACATAAAGATAAAGATAGGGATACTTATGTAATTCATTGGTGAGAACTTCAGATAAGCGAATGGAGATGCTTTGTCCCTTCCGTCTCTCTGCTTTCCTACTGTCTTCATCCAATCCTTCTTACTCCTTTCCATGGCAAGCTGTATGTTGGGCATCACCGTTGTCAGTGGCTACAGTCCCATCCTCTCAGTGAAAATGTTCAACGCACTCTGTCACGGCACGGCTAATCATCTGTCGGTTCTCAATCAGGTTGGAATAGAATCCATTGATTCTTTTGCGTCTGTCACTATCGCCCAGCCCTCAGAAGTTTGAAGCTCGTCACAGTCATTCAATCATTGAATCCTACTCAGAATACCACAGACAAGGTTTAGACCTTCCGAATTCTCTTGAATACCGCCATCAATTCTAGCTTATACCACGAAGATTCCGATTAAGGAATCCAAGAGATAAACATTCAAGCCTTGTTTGCTTGTAGAACGGGAGTGGTTGTCAGGCACGTGTTCATAAGTGAGAATGATGAAATCTCGTTGTAAAGTATAGTTTCTAAACCAACAATAACCCTTTCATACAAAAGATTGTTTGTCACAGGTAACAAACCCCTAAATTTATAAACCGAAGTATTCAAACCTCGGGTCGTTCTCCCTAGGGAGTGCAATAAAGTGTCTTGTTATTGGTTATGAGTTATTTTGGGGTTTTGATAAGAGGCATGAAAGTAAATGGCAATGAAAATAAACTAACAACTAATAAAGCTCTTGGTAAGATATGAGAATTAGAAGTCCTATCCTAGTTATCCTCCTCAATTGTGATGAGAATTGTTCATTGCTCCCACTTATTTAACCTCTTAACCATGGAGGAAAGTCAAGTGGATGAATCAATTTGATCCCTCTAGTCCTAATTAACTCCTAGAAGAATGACTAGCTTTAGAGGCATTCAAATCAATTAGCAACTTCTAATTATCAATCAACAAAGGAATTAGATAACTCAAGTGTCACTAATTACTCTACCTAAGCCGAGAGGAACAAAACCTACACTAAAATCCAACCAAGCATTTCATCAAACACTTGGAAGGCATAAAAGGAAAGCATAGTAAATCAACAACAAGAATGAAATCTAGCAACAATTATTACAAAGAATTAACAACAACAAATCAAGGAAATCACAATTATCATGAATTACCTCAAATTGCAATATTGAAAGAAAACAAATGAACAACAATCTATCCAAAACAAAATGAAGAACTACAATTATTAAAGTGCATAACTAGAAAGGGGAAGAGGAGAAGATTAAGACTTGATGAAGGAGAAGTAAATTGAGGCAAGAGTTAAACCTAGATCTAAGAAGAGAGATTAATCTAACCCTAATCCTAATTCTAGAGAGAAGTGAGAGCTTCTCTCTCTAAACTAACTCTAAACTAATCCCAAGTATAATATATGCCAGACTTTGTTAGATGCCTTCCCCTTAATCCTTCGTCCTTTTATTCCTTTCTCCTAGCAATTGGCGTCAAAATGGGTTCAGAAACCCTCTCAAATCGCCAGGCACATGTTGCATTAATGAAGTCATGTGCTGTCATCGATGCGTGCGCGCACGGTACGCATGCGCGTCCCTGGCCGATTCTGCAATGTGCGCGCGAGCGCCTTGTGCGCGTGCGCGTGCTTGGTCGAGATCAATTTCTTTAGCTTTTGTGCTTCTCTCCACTTGCATGCTTTCTTCCTTGCTCCCTTGATCCATGACTAGCCTATTTCAACCTGAGATTACTAGCAAACATATCAAGGCATCTTATGGAATCAAAGAGGAACTAGAATTTATCAAAATAAGGCTTAAAAAGCATGTTTTTACACTTAAGCACAAATACGGGAGAGATTACAAAACCATGCCAATTTATAGGTTAAATGCGAGAAAAGGTTATCAAAATACTCTAAATTCAATACAAGATAAACCCTAAAAATGGGGTTTATCAACCTCCCCACACTTAAACCTTAGCATGTCCTCATGCTAAAATAAGAAGGAACTAAGGGTTATGACATTTATTTGAATGCACTAAACTATATGAACTTATCTAGATGCAATTATCCCAAGCAAATGGAAATGCTTAGTTCAAACAAATTAATTCCCAAGAGAGCATGTGTAAGCACAAGAGCTAGGCAATAGGAATTAAGTTCAAACACAATTGTATTGAATTATTAAGAAGAGTTCAAACTTGCAAGAATATAAATAATATGGGTGAACACATGTGATTGAACTTTTGAACCCTCACCGGATGTGTATCCGCTCTATTCACTCATGTGTTTAAGGGTTAATCCACTCAATTCTCTTCTAATCATACTTTCCAAAATTTGATTTTCTTCTAACAATCAACACTTATTCAATGCATGCATACATTCATCATGAGGTCTTTGAATTAGGTTGTAATGGGGTTAGGGTCAAGGTAAGATCATTTATGGTTAAGTGGACTAGGGTTTAGATCTTTGATTAGTGTAGACTTTCCCACCTAACTATATAATGACCTATACAAATTCAAACTACTCTAACTACCCATTCTTCATTTTTTTTTCTTACATATTCATGCATTCTATTCTTGATTCATAACACTTATGCATTGATTTCCTTTTGTTGAACTTCACCTTGGGGTATTTTGTCCCCCTCTTTTTTTTATATTCCTTTTTATTTTTTTTCTTTTTTTTATATCCCTTTTTTTTTCATTTTCACTTTATCAATTGCATAAGGTCTTATACATTTAATCAATACATGAATATGTTCCCAATTTCTAAAAATGAAAGTGCGCTACCCTTTTTATCCCATCCAATGTTCCCAAGCCTCACCAACTTTGAATAGTAAATACTCTCACTAGCCTAGGCTAATCAAAGATCCAAACAAGGACTTTTCATTGATTTTCCGCCTTGGGCTTGTAATGTGTTAAAATGAGAATAAGTTGGTTAAGCATAGGCTCAAAATTGGCTAACAATGGAGAGTAAAAGGTAGGCTATTTGGGTAAGTGGGCTAATAAAATAATGGCCTCAATCATACAAATGCATAAATACAAGAAATAAATGGACATATAGAATCAAGCAACTCAAGGTTCACAATCATAGAAAGAGAACAATTTCACACAAGAATAGAAAATAAGTGGTTATAAAATGTAACCACATCAATAGGCTCAAGTCTCACAAGCTCGTGTTCTTAATTCAATACATGCTTCACAAAGTATGAATTCAAGCAAGTTTCACCAAAAATTTTCTTTCAATCAATTGGGTTAATGCCCTGTAATTAAATTTCTTGAAAAATCTCAATATTTGACTAAGCATTGTTGTGATTGAAATATTCAAATATCTACAAAAGATATGCAGAATAAGATAACTAGGCAAGTGGCCAAAATGTTCACCGGTCCTCTAACGATGCTGCCGGTGACCTCCCCACACTTAAGATCAAGCATCGTCCTCGATGCTAAACCGGAGGATCAGTGAAAGGCACAATGGTAGGCTTTGGCTGTGGCTGTGGCTGTGGGACCGGCTCCGCGTGGGTTTGTGGTGTCTCTGTAGTGTCTGGAGCAGCTGGAGGTGCATCCTGCTGAGTCGGTGCCTCCGCGTCCTCCTCCTGATGATCCAGCTCATCGGAGGCCGGAGAGTCGGGGAGTGGAGGTAACTCAGCACCAAGAGAAATGAGCACCTGGTCTATCCGATCCAGTCGACGTCTGACATGGAGCCTCTCGCGCTCTAAAAACCGAAATAGACGCTGGACCAGTAAGTAAGTAGGCTCAGGGGCTGAAGGTGGAGCTGTCGATGGAGAGGGAGCTGCTGCTGTAGAGGCTGACGGTCCAGCTGACCCCACTACCGCTCTAGCTCTGGAACGGCGTCTAGCTGGTGGCTTCTCGTGTACCCAACCACCCCAAGGAATAGTAACCTCCTTGTCATCTTCATCAGGAGGTGGTGGGATCACATCATCCTCCAACCAGAGGACCTCAGCTAGGGCAGCCATACTCGTGACCAAAGTAGGGAATGGAAGTAGGCCACGAATATGCGCCCGCCACATGCACTACCGGATAAGGCGAGGAAAATAAACATCCTTCCCCTCCATAACACACCCAATCAACAGAAGCATCTCCATAGGGATCTCAGAGAAGTAAGTGGTGGGCAAGACATAGTGGGCAAAGATCATCTGCCAAGTCCTGGCCTCTCTAGTCAGCTGAGCAAATAGCATCCCCTTAGGCTTAGTATTGTTCGCATCCATGAACCATGTAGCATCCGGTAAACCGATCACGCGCCTAAGCGCCTCATAATCAAAGGTCATGCTGTGTATAGCCAACTCAGCCTGCTGATGGGCGCAAGTGCCATCAGGAATATGTCGGCACTGCAAAGCCTCTTCTATGGCAGTCTCAGTAATCATGATCTCTCTACCCCTCAACTGAACCGAATCCAAAGTGGGACGGAAGAAGTTGCAATAAAATTCCTTCACCCAAGATATGTTGATATCCCCCAAATCTCGGTCAACAAAATCCATACCCAACTCAAGGATCCGACTAGTAATGGACCGCCTCACATCATTGGGAAGGACAAGTTTCTTCTCGGTATTCAGTTTTTTCGTCTGATATTTGGAAAGGCGAAGCTCACAGTAAAGATTGGGGAACTTGGTTGGGTCAATGGAAGGTAACAGCTGATTTTCTTTTTCTTCGTCATTCAGAGGATTCTTGGCATAGTTCTTATAAATGGAGGGAATAGAGGGTGTAGAGTATTTTCTTTTCTTGGAAGAGGTGGCTATAGCCTTTCCTTTATCCGACATCCTGAAAAAGAAATATAATAGAATATAAGCAATAAAGCATGTAGCACAAAGCAAAGAGAGCATATTCAGGATGTAAAATAGATGACAAGCAAACATGATGTGAATGGAACTTGAAATATGGCCAACAAATAAGAACAGAAAACACAGCCATAGCCCAAGAATTCAATGTTCACTAATGAGCACAATTCATAAAGAATAAGCATGTTCATCATCAAGACTCAAAAGAATGGTTAAAAGAGTTAAAATGCAAGTTGGAAAGGAAATGAGGTAGTGAGTTAGAAAAAAAATGGAGTTAAAAATTAGTAACATGATGAGAGATGAACATTTCAAGTATACAAATCATGGTCACAATGTATCATGCAAATCCCGGAAATTGAAAATAACGAAAGGTAGCCCAAATTCGTAATAGAGAGCAAAATGAAATTAAATTTCTTGAAAATTGGGCAGCATTTCGGCTTAAAATTGGACGTTCCCGGGCAGCAAAATGGCACAAACAACATGATTATAATATCAATTAAGCACAGCATCAATAAGATAGCATCCAGGCAACACAGATTGCACACAGAGCAACTCAAAAGTGGCACTTATCAGACAAGTGAACAAACAGAAAATAAACACAAACGGAGCACTTATCAGGCCTAGAATCCTCTATCCAGCCCTAGCTACCTAACAGCAGATATTTCTAGCTAATCCTAACATGCAAAATTCAAACTCTAACTAACTAACATCAAGCAGTAGCTAACAGTAATGAAAACTAATGAACACAGGGTTGAAGTATGGAACCTGGGGGCAGAATGAAATAAATGGAAATGGAGCTGGGAGTAATGGTAGCAGAGAAATGAGGGGGCGCAGGACGCCGCCGCAGAGGGTGGGCACGGCGGAGCAGAAGCTGCTGACAGCGCTGGCGGAGTGAGAGGCAGGGTGGACTGGATGAGTGAGAGAGAGGGAGAGAGTGAAGAGGGGTTGGGTGGTGATGAGAGAGAGAGAGAGAGAGAGAGAGAAGCTGGCCGTGCGGTGGTGGTTGCCGGCGGAGCAGAGGTGGCGGAAAAGTGAGAAGAAGAAGATGGAAATGGTGAGGGAGAAGGGAGGGAGTGCGCGACTGCGCAACGCTCGTCGCGTGTTAGGGTTATCCCTTTTTTTGAATCGGCGCGAGCGCGCACCTTGCGCGTCCGCGTACATTGATGAAAACTGGGGATTTACGCGTGAGCGTACAGTGCGCTCAAGCGTGGTTGGGCAACTATGCAAGGGCGCGTGCGCGTACAGCGCGCGCACGCGCACATGGGGTTAGGCCTGAGGCTTAGAGTGGGCTTGACGCATGCCCAACTCTCGGGGCAAAGGCCTAGAATGGCGGCAGCATGTAGGGTGCACGCACGCGGCAAACGCGCGTCTGCGTACGTTGGTAATTTGCTATTAGGCGGGCTAGCGCGATGCGTGCGCTCGCATCTGTTCCTCCTTGAGCATATAGGCGCGCACGCGGCAAGTGCGCGTCCACGCAGCAAGTGCGTGTCCACGCAGATCGAGTTGGGCTAGGGGCTTAAAGTTGGCCCAGATCCGGCTCAACTCTCTGGGGCTTGGCTCAAAAGTTGCAGCAGCAGATCGACGCGGGCGCGGCAGGTGCGCGTCCGCGTGCACTTCCCTCTTCTCATGATCCACGCGCACGCACGTAGTGCGCGTCAGCGTGGGTTGTGTTGGGCTCAGGGCAGAGTGTTTGCCCAAGAGAGGCCCAACTCTCTGGAATGTGGGTGATGATGCATCCGCACAGGGACGCGTGCGCGTACATTGTGCGCGCGCGTCCACCCCCCTTTTTTTCAGAAAAATTATGCTCAAGTACTCCCCATACTGTTCACAACTCTTTATGCATCTACTACAAAACACAAAAGTGCAATTCACAAAAATGCAATATGATATTATTCATCTACTACTAAACACAACATACATGTGACTAAGCTAACAATTAATTTGTACAAACAAATTTATATGAAACATCTACCTACAATGGTAACTCAAATCACTTATTAAGCAAAAATTTTTTTTTAAGAGAGAGTGGAAAGAGTTTACCATGGTGGGGTGTCTCCCACCTAGCACTTTTAGTTTAAGTCCTTAAGTTGGACATTTTGAGGCACTTATTGTCATGGTGGCTTATGTTTGTACTCATCCTTGAATCTCCAAGGATCCTTGCTTCTCAATTGGTTGACAGAATTTCCAACCATTTTCATCGAGCTTGGGCAAAGTTCTACCCAAGATGTGAGTTCCCGTAGTTGGTCTTCACATAGCGAACCGGGATCCCATATCTTATCTTCACACCCATCCGTTAGTTGAGTTTCATGATTTTTTCGTACGAGTGGTTGACATAAGGGTGATTGACACATAGAATTCTCTCTATTCCACCAATGCTTCCTTCTAAACCCATATACGGTGATTTCCGTACCATCCTCATTCCTATACCTTAGAGTCTTGGCCTTCATGATTTTTATACCGAAATTCCAACCACTACACAACTCTCTCCTATTCTTAATTCCACAAAGAGCTCTAAGTTGACCATCATTTTCAATTAAACCATATTCAAGTGAGAAAGTGAAGTTTAGGGATGAGAGTTTTACCCACTTGAATGTTGTATTGGATGGTGACTTGGGAAGGGGGACCTCCCCACACTTAGACAATGCATGGTCTACTTCTTTAGGCTCTTCTTTGGTTGTTTCCACCTCTTCACAAACTTCTTCAGTTTCAACCTTATCCCCTTTTTCACTTGGCTCGGTGTTGTCTTCAAGAACTTCATCTTGGCCAATGGGAGGTGATTCAATTTGGGATAGGAATTCATTGATGAATGAATCCATCTCTTGATCAACCTCTTCATAGTTTTCAATCTCAATATACACCATGCCATTTTCGTCTTCCTTGGGAGGTTGTGCACACTCTTTTATAATTTTAACTTCATGTCCAAGGGGAGAGGATCCCATTGTAGAGAGAAATGCATCCATGATTGAATCCATCTCTTGATAAGCTTCTTCCAAATCTCCGACGATGGTATGCCTTGGAGGTTGCGCACCCTCCTTAACATCAATATCAAGCTTCTTGGAAGAGTGCTCCATGATGCTACATTCCCGTGGACTTTCAACATCTCCCAAATCTTCAACCACCTCTTCCTTTTCTTCAATGATCATTGGCTCCTCCAATTGTTCCAACGCAAAACTTGGTTTCTCCTTCTCTACCTGATTGTCCAATTTCTCCTTCATACTTTGCTCTTCTTTTGACTTTTCACATGTCGTCATGGAAGTATCTTGAGTATTCAAACATTGGTGGGCTAAAGTGTGCACCACCTTGGTCAAATTGGTCACAAACTCAAGTGTATCCCACTTTATGGCTTCTTGTCCTTGGAATAACAAAGTGAGAGGATCGTCTATTGGGGCTTGGGGTGAGTAAGAAGGGTCATTATTTTGGGAAGATGGTTTATAGTGGGAAGGTGGTTCTTCTTGGTGAAATTGTGGAGGTGGTGTGCATCGAGGTAGTTCTTGGTAGTAGTGATCTTGGAATTTTAGTTCCATGTATGGCTCATATGGTTCAAAAGTTGGATGGTGTGGTGAATATGGATTGGGTTCATATGGAAGTGTTTGGTGAAAATAGGCTTGTGAGTGTGATTGAGGTTGATGTTGAGGGTATGTCTCATAGGCGTATGGTGGTGGTGCTTGAAAGTTACAAGGAGATTCACCATAGCCATTTGATTGGCGTGCATCATAGAATGGCTCTTATTCATAGTGCATTGGTGGAGGTTGTTGCCAAGAGGATTGATCATAAGCATATGGCTCCTCCCACCTTTGATTGTCCCATCCTTGATACACATCTTCATTGAAGTTCTCATCACCTACAACATAGTTGTAATCACACTCATAGCCAAAGTGAGAATTCATGGTGGAAAGGGAAAAAATAAAATTCTACAACTAGTAAATAAAGCGAAAAGCAAGATATTCACACTATTCACATATGTACAATAACCAATAACATAACACCATTGCACATCCCCGGCAACGGCGCCATTTTGATGATTGGATTTTTGACGGTTTAGAATTCCACTAATGAAATCTCGTTGTAAAGTATAGTTTCTAAACCAACAATAACCCTTTCATACAAAAGATTGTTTGTCACAGGTAACAAACCCCTAAATTTATAAACCGAAGTATTCAAACCTCGGGTCGTTCTCCCTTTACCGCGCAGGAGAAAGCTAACCAACTCCTCCTTGCCAATGATCCAATTAAGTTTGCAAACCGGTACTGTGAGCTAAAGTTTCCTAAGTTTGCTACCTCCAGAAACCTGTACCTGGAGAGGACTTTGAAAATCCCAGAAGAACTACAGTAGTACACCTCCAATTAGATCAAACAGAGAGGTTGGTTCTTCTTAGTGCGAAACTTGACTGAGGTAAATGCTTCCTGGGTAAGAGAGTTTTACTACAATTACTTCAAGACTTCCCTAGATGCCGTGCACTTCTGGTGCACGAAATTGTGATTCATTCTTTTCACAACTCAAATAGTCCCCGGTAATGGCTCCAAAAACTTGGTGCTCAATACCATGGTCTAAACATAATTTCACAATTTCGCAAAACTAACCAGCAAGTGCACTAGGTCGTCCAAGTAATAAACTTTACGCGAGTAAGGGTCGATCCCACGGAGATTGTTGGTATGAAGCAAGCTATGGTCACCTTGTAAATCTCAGTCAGGCAGATTCAAATGGTTATGGATGATATATGAATAAAACATAAAGATAAAGATAGGGATACTTATGTAATTCATTGGTGAGAACTTCAGATAAGCGAATGGAGATGCTTTGTCCCTTCCGTCTCTCTGCTTTCCTACTGTCTTCATCCAATCCTTCTTACTCCTTTCCATGGCAAGCTGTATGTTGGGCATCACCGTTGTCAGTGGCTACAGTCCCATCCTCTCAGTGAAAATGTTCAACGCACTCTGTCACGGCACGGCTAATCATCTGTCGGTTCTCAATCAGGTTGGAATAGAATCCATTGATTCTTTTGCGTCTGTCACTATCGCCCAGCCCTCAGAAGTTTGAAGCTCGTCACAGTCATTCAATCATTGAATCCTACTCAGAATACCACAGACAAGGTTTAGACCTTCCGAATTCTCTTGAATACCGCCATCAATTCTAGCTTATACCACGAAGATTCCGATTAAGGAATCCAAGAGATAAACATTCAAGCCTTGTTTGCTTGTAGAACGGGAGTGGTTGTCAGGCACGTGTTCATAAGTGAGAATGATGAAATCTCGTTGTAAAGTATAGTTTCTAAACCAACAATAACCCTTTCATACAAAAGATTGTTTGTCACAGGTAACAAACCCCTAAATTTATAAACCGAAGTATTCAAACCTCGGGTCGTTCTCCCTAGGGAGTGCAATAAAGTGTCTTGTTATTGGTTATGAGTTATTTTGGGGTTTTGATAAGAGGCATGAAAGTAAATGGCAATGAAAATAAACTAACAACTAATAAAGCTCTTGGTAAGATATGAGAATTAGAAGTCCTATCCTAGTTATCCTCCTCAATTGTGATGAGAATTGTTCATTGCTCCCACTTAGTTAACCTCTTAACCATGGAGGAAAGTCAAGTGGATGAATCAATTTGATCCCTCTAGTCCTAATTAACTCCTAGAAGAATGACTAGCTTTAGAGGCATTCAAATCAATTAGCAACTTCTAATTATCAATCAACAAAGGAATTAGATAACTCAAGTGTCACTAATTACTCTACCTAAGCCGAGAGGAACAAAACCTACACTAAAATCCAACCAAGCATTTCATCAAACACTTGGAAGGCATAAAAGGAAAGCATAGTAAATCAACAATAAGAATGAAATCTAGCAACAATTACTGCAAAGAATTAACAACAACAAATCAAGGAAATCACAATTATCATGAATTACCTCAAATTGCATTATTGAAAGAAAACAAATGAACAACAATCTATCCAAAATAAAATGAAGAACTACAATTATTAAAGTGCATAACTAGAAAGGGGAAGAGGAGAAGATTAAGACTTGATGAAGGAGAAGTAAATTGAGGAAAGAGTTAAACCTAGATCTAAGAAGAGAGATTAATCTAACCCTAATCCTAATTCTAGAGAGAAGTGAGAGCTTCTCTCTCTAAACTAACTCTAAACTAATCCCAAGTATACTATATGCCAGACTTTGTTAGATGCCTTCCCCTTAATCCTTCATCCTTTTATTCCTTTCTCCTAGCAATTGGCGCCAAAATGGGTTCAGAAACCCTCTCAAATCGCCAGGCACGTGTTGCATTAATGAAGTCATGTGCTGTCATCGACGCGTGCGCGCACGGTACGCGTGCGCGTCCCTGGCCGATTCTGCAATGTGCGCGCGAGCGCCTTGTGCGCGTGCGCGTGCTTGGTCGAGATCAATTTCTTTGGCTTTTGTGCTTCTCTCCACTTGCATGCTTTCTTCCTTGCTCCCTTGATCCATGACTAGCCTATTTCAACCTGAGATTACTAGCAAACATATCAAGGCATCTTATGGAATCAAAGAGGATCTAGAATTCATCAAAATAAGGCTTAAAAAGCATGTTTTTACACTTAAGCACAAATACGGGAGAGATTATAAAACCATGCCAATTCATAGGTTAAATGCGAGAAAAGGTTATCAAAATACCCTAAATTCAATACAAGATAAACCCTAAAAATGGGGTTGGTAAGAACTTCCCAACCTCTTCTTCGGATCTCATGTCGGATCTCCCGATATTCACTCTTTTTGAGTTTGAAAGGGACCTGGGGGATCACCTTCTTCAAGGCCACAACTTCATAGAAGTGGTCTTGATGCACCCTTGAGATGAATCTCTCCATCTCCCATGACTCAGAGGTGAAAGCTTTTGCCTTCCCTTTCCTCTTTCTAGAGGTTTCTCCGGCCTTGGGTGCCATAAATGGTTATGGAAAAACAAAAAGCAATGCTTTTACCACACCAAACTTAAAATGTTTGCTCGTCCTCGAGTAAAAGAAGAAAGAAGAGAGTAGAAGAAGAAGAAATAGAGGAGATGGAGATGGCTTATGGTTCGGCCAAAGGGGGAGAAGTAGTGTTTAGGTTGTGTGAAAATGAAGGAGTGAAGATGGGTTTATATAGGGGTGAAGAGTGGGGTAGGGTTCGGCTATGGGAGGGTGGGCTTGGGAGGAAAAGTGGTTTAAATTTGAATGGTGAGATAGGTGGGGTTTTATGAAGGATGGATGTGAATGGTGAAGAGAAAGATGGGATTTAAGAGGTGAGGGGTTTTTGGGAAGAGGTGTTGAGGTGATTGGTGAATGGGTGAAGAAGAGAGAGAGTGGTGGGGTAGGTGGGGATCCTGTGGGGCCCACAGATCCTGAGGTGTCAAGGAAAAGTCATCCCTGAACCAAGTGGCGAGCAAAAATGCCCTTCATGCCAATTCTGCCGTTAAACGCCGGGCTGGTGCCCATTTCTGGCGTTTAACGCCAACTTCTTGCCCTTTCTTGGCGTTTAACGCCAGTCTGGTGCCCCTTTCTGGCGTTAAACGCCCAGAATGGTGCCAGACTGGGCGTTTAAATGCCAGCAAGGTCTTCCTCCAGGGTGTGCTGTTTTTCTTTCGGTTTTTCATTCTGTTTTTGCTTTTTCAATTGATTTTGTGACTTCTCATGATCATCAACCTACAGAAAACATAAAATAACAAAGGAAAATAGATAAAATATAACATTGGGTTGCCTCCTAACAAGCGCTTCTTTAATGTCAGTAGCTTGACAGAGGGCTCTCAATGAGCCTCACAGATACTCAGAGCAATGTTGAAACCTCACAACACCAAACTTAGAGTTTGAATGTGGGGGTTCAACACCAAACTTAGAAGTTGGTTGTGGCCTCCCAACACCAAACTTAGAGTTTGACTGTGAGGGCTCTGTTTGACTCTATTTTGAGAGAAGCTCTTCATTCTTCTTCTCCATGGTAACAGAGGGATATCCTTTAGCCTTAAACACAAACGATTCTTCATTCACTTGAATGATCAATTCTCCTCTGTCAACATCAATCACAGCCCTTGCTGTGGCTAGGAAGGGTCTGCCAAGGATGATGGATTCATCCATGCACTTCCCAGTCTCTAGGACTATGAAATCAGCAGGGATATAATGTTCTTCAATCTTTACCAAAACATCCTCTACAAGTCCATAAGCTTGTTTTCTTGAATTGTCTGCCATCTCTAGTGAGATTCTTGCAGCTTGTACCTCAAAGATCCCTAGCTTCTCCATTACAGAGATAGGCATGAGGTTTACACTTGACCCTAAGTCACACAGAGCCTTCTTAAAGGTCATGGTGCCTATGGTACAAGGTATTGAAACCTTCCCAGGATCTTGTCTCTTTTGAGGTAATCTCTGCCTAGACAAGTCATCCAGTTCTTTGGTGAGCAAAGGAGGTTCGTTCTCCCAAGTCTCATTACCAAATAACTTGTCATTTAGCTTCATGATTGCTCCAGGGTATTTAGCAACTTGCTCTTCAGTGACATACTCATCCTCTTCAGAGGAAGAATACTCATCAGAGCTCATGAATGGCAGAAGTAAATCTATTGGAATCTCTATGGTCTCAGTGTGAGCCTTAGATTCCCATGGTTCCTCATTAGGGAACTCATTGGAGGCCAGTGGAAGTCCATTGAGGTCTTCCTCAGTGGCGCTCACTGCCTCTTCATCCTCTCAAAGTTCGGCCATGTTGATGGCCTTACACTCTCCTTTTGGATTCTCTTCTGTATTGCTTGAAAGAGTACTAGGAGGGAGTTCAGTAATTTTCTTGCTTAGTTGTCCCACTTGTGCCTCCAAGTTTCTAATGGAGGACCTTGTTTCAGGCATGAAACTTTGAGTGGTTTTGATTAGATCAGAGACCATGGTTGCTAAGTCAGAGTGGCTCTGCTTAGAATTCTCTGTCTGTTGCTGAGAAGATGATGGAAAAGGCTTGCCATTGCTAAACCTGTTTCTTCCACCATTATTGTTGTTGAAACCTTGTTGAGGTCTCTGTCGATCCTTCTATGAGAGATTTGGATGATTTCTCCATGAAGAATTATAGGTGTTTCCATAGGGTTCTCCCATGTAATTCACCTCTTCCATTGAAGGGTTCTCAGGATCATAAGCTTCTTCTTCAGATGAAGCATCCTTAGTACTGCCTGGTGCAGCTTGCATTCCAGACAGACTTTGAGAAATCAAATTGACTTGCTGAGTCAATATTTTGTTCTGAGCCAATATGGCATTTAGAGTATCAATCTCAAGAACTCCTTTCTTCTGATTCGTCCCATTGTTCACAGGATTCCTTTCAGAAGTGTACATGAATTGGTTATTTGCAACCATTTCAATCAGTTCTTGAGCTTCTGTAGGCGTCTTCTTCAGATGAAGAGATCCTCCAGCAGAGCTATCCAATGACATCTTGGACAGTTCAGACAGACCATCATAGAAGATACCTATGATGCTCCATTCAGAAAGCATGTCAGAAGGACACTTTCTGATTAATTGTTTGTATCTTTCCCAAGCTTCATAGAGGGATTCACCTTCCTTCTGTCTGAAAGTTTGGACTTCCACTCTAAGCTTACTCAATTTTTGAGGTGGAAAGAACTTTGCCAAGAAGGCATTGACTAGCTTTTCCCAAGAGTTCAGGCTTTCTTTAGGTTGTGAGTCCAACCATATCCTAGCTCCGTCTCTTACAGCAAAAGGGAATAGCATAAGTCTGTAGACTTCAGGGTCAACCCCATTAGTCTTGACAGTGTCACAGATTTGCAAGAATTCAGCTAAAAACTGATGAGGATCTTCCAATGGAAGTCCATGGAACTTGCAATTCTGTTGCATTAGAGAAACTAATTGATGCTTAAGCTCAAAGTTGTTTGCTCCATTGGCAGGGGTAGAGATGCTTCTCCCATAGAAGTCGGGAGTATGTGCAGTAAAGTCACCCAGCACCTTCTTTGCATTGTTGGCATTGTTGTTGTTTTCGGCTGCCATGTCTTCTTCTTTGAAGATTTCTGTTAGATCCTCTATAGAGAGTTGTGCCTTAGCTTCTCTTAGCTTTTGCTTCAAAGTCCTTTCAGGTTCAGGGTCAGCCTTAACAAGAATGCTTTTGTCTTTGCTCCTGCTCATATGAAAGAGAAGAGAACAAGAAAATATGGAATCCTCTATGTCACAGTATAGAGATTCCTTGAAGTGTCAGAGGAAAAGAAAAATAGAAGGAAGAGATAGAAAATTCGAACTTATCAAGGAAAGATAGAGTTCGAATTGTGCATTGAGGAGTAGTGTTAGTCCATAAATAGAAGGATGTGAGAAGAGGGGAAGAAATTTTCGAAAATTCAGTAAAAGATTTTAAAATCATTTCGAAAATTACTAATTGATTTTCGAAAACTAAGAGTGGAAAAGAAATCAAGTGATTTTTTGAAAAAGATTTTGAAATTAGAAATTTAAAAAGATATGATTGAAAACTATTTTGAAAAAGATGTGATTAATAAGATATGATTGAAAAGTTATGGTTTTAAAAAGATGTGGTTGAGAAGATATGATTTGAAAAACAATTTAAAAAGATTTGATTAAAAAAAATTAATGACTTGGCTAACAAGAAAAGATATGATTTAAACATTAAACTTTTCTCAACAGAAAAGGCAACATACTTGAAATGTTGAAAAGATATGATTTGAAAAAGATTTGATTTTGAAAAATTTTGAAAACTTGAAAAAAATTTGCATTAAAAACAAAATCTTCCCTCTTGTGCCATCCTGGTGTTAAACGCCCAGAATGGTATCCATTCTGGCGTTTAACGCCCAAAACACTACCCTTTTGGGCGTTAAACGCCCAACCAGGCACCCTGGTTGGCATTTAAACGCCAGTTTTCCTTCTTCACTGGGCGTTTTAAATGTCCAGCTTTTTTTGTATAATTCCTCTACTGTATGTTCTGAATCTTTAATTCTCTGTATTATTGACTTGAAAAGACACAAATTAAAAATTTTTTGGATTTTCAATAATAAAGAAAAATTAAAATGCAACTAAAATCAAATAAACAATGTATGCAAGACACCAAACTTAGAAGTTTGTATACTACTAGCAAAATGAGAATGCATATAACAAAACATTCAAGTCAAGAGAATTCAAAGATCAGAGCAAGGAAATCATCAAGAACATCTTGAGGATCACTTAAGACACATGAATGAATGCAAGAAGAACAGAAACATGCAATTGACACCAAACTTAAAATGAGACACTAGACTCAACATACAATATTTTTGGTTTTTATAATTTTGTAATTTTTTTGGATTTTTCGAAATTTAAGTGGAAGAAGAAAATAAAGATATCAAAATTCTTAATGAGAATTCCAGGAATCATGCAATGTTAGTCTAAAGCTTCAGTCTAAAGAAATTAGACATGGCTAGCTAAGCTTCAGCAGGACATTGCATTCAAGAGCTAAATTGATGAGAATCAATCAGCTTTGGTGATGATAAGAACATCACCTTGAAACACTAGAATTCATTCTTAAGAACTCTGAAGAAAAATACATGATCTAAGCAACAAGATGAACTGTCAGTTGTCCAAACTCGAACAATCCCCGGCAACGGCGCCAAAAACTTGGTGCACGAAATTGTGATTCATTCTTTTCACAACTCAAATAGTCCCCGGTAATGGCTCCAAAAACTTGGTGCTCAATACCATGGTCTAAACATAATTTCACAACTTCGCACAACTAACCAACAAGTGCACTGGGTCATCCAAGTAATAAACCTTACGCGAGTAAGGGTCGATCCCACGGAGATTGTTGGTATGAAGCAAGCTATGGTCACCTTGTAAATCTCAGTCAGGCAGATTCAAATGGTTATGGATGATATATGAATAAAACATAAAGATAAAGATAGGGATACTTATGTAATTCATTGGTGAGAACTTCAGATAAGCGAATGGAGATGCTTTGTCCCTTCCGTCTCTCTGCTTTCCTACTGTCTTCATCCAATCCTTCTTACTCCTTTCTATGGTAAGCTGTATGTTGGGCATCACCATTGTCAGTGGCTACAGTCCCATCCTCTCAGTGAAAATGTTCAACGCACCCTGTCACGGCACGGCTAATCATCTGTCGGTTCTCAATCAGGTTGGAATAGAATCCATTGATTCTTTTGCGTCTGTCACTATCGCCCAGCCCTCAGAAATTTGAAGCTCGTCACAGTCATTCAATCATTGAATCCTACTCAGAATACCACAGACAAGGATTAGACCTTCCGGATTCTCTTGAATACTACCATCAATTCTAGCTTATACCACGAAGATTCCGATTAAGGAATCCAAGAGATAAACATTCAAGCCTTGTTTGCTTGTAGAACGGGAGTGGTTGTCAGGCACGCGTTCATAAGTGAGAATGATGATGAGCGTCACATAATCATCACATTCATCAAGTTCTTGAGTGCGAATGAATATCTTGGAATAAGAACAAGCTGAATTGAATAGAAGAACAATAGTAATTGCATTAATACTCGAGGTACAGCATAGCTCCACACCTTAATCTATGGTGTGTAGAAACTCCACCGTTGAAAATACATAAGAACATGGTCTAGGCATGGCCATGAGGCCAGCCCCCAAAACGTGATCAAAAGATTCAAAGATCTCAAGATGATCTAAGATCCAAAGATAAAAATACAATAGTACAAGGTCCTATTTGTAGAGAACTAGTAGCCTAGGGTTTACAGAAATGAGTAAATGACATAAAAATCCACTTCCGGGCCCACTTGGTGTGTGCTTGGGCTGAGCATTGAAGCATTTTCGTGTAGAGACTTTTCTTGGAGTTAAACGCCAGTTTTTGTGCCAGTTTGGGCGTTTAACTCCCATTCTTGTGCCAGTTCCGGCGTTTAACGCTGGGCAGTTTTGAGCTGATTTGGAACGCCGGTTTGGGCCATCAAATCTCAGACAAAGTATGGACTATTATCCATTGCTGGAAAGCCCAGGATGTCTACTTTCCAACGCCGTTAAGAGCGCACCAATTGGGCTTCTGTAGCTCCAGAAAATCCACTTCGAGTGCAGGGAGGTCAGAATCCAACAGCATCTGCAGTCCTTTTTAGCCTCTGAATCAGATTTTTGCTCAGGTCCCTCAATTTCAGCCAGAAAATACCTGAAATCACAGAAAAACACACAAACTCATAGTAAATTCCAGAAAAGTGAATTTTAACTAAAAACTAATAAAAATATACTAAAAACTAACTAAAACATATTGAAAACATACTAAAAACAATGACAAAAAGCGTATAAATTATCCGCTCATCAACCTTAGAGGGAAATAGATACTGGTCACTGAAGAGGTCATTGAGGATATTCTGCACCTTCCACCAAAGTCCGATTAGCCTGACGGTTACCAAAAGGCTGAGGAGGACATGCTCTTCTTGAGGTTTGATTGGGATGCTGTCAAGGCTAGGATAGCCCTTGACCCAACTGTTCCATGGGAATTGGGTCAGGACACCACCATGCCTAAGGGAATCAAGCGGATTTACTTAAATGATGAGGCTCGGCTATGGCATCAAATCCTGAGCGACTTTGTTATGCCAAGTACCCATGAGACTATGATACCTGCTGCCATGATCACCCTCCTCTGGTGTATGATGGAGGGTAAGGACCTGTACCTACCACGATTCATCCGGCACTATATGGCTAGGGTACATATCCGAGGCACCCTCCCTTTCCCTTATCTGGTTACCCAGCTAGGCCGTCAGGCTGACGTGCCTTGGGAGGACGCTGATGAGAGGCCACCTGCTGCAGAGTGCAGGAAGATTATTCCTCACAGCAGGAACTTTCTGGCCTCGGGCTACAGACCTAATTTCCTTACTCTTTCAGATGAGACCGCCACGCCTTCGGCTGCCCCCTCTTCTTCCACTGCTGCACCTCCACCTGCTACCACTACTGCACCTCCACCTGCCTCAGAGCCAGTTTATCACCTAGTGCACCGCTTGTTTTAGCAGCTAGACAGGATGGAGCATCGCAACCGGCGACGCTATGAGCACCTAAAGCTGTTGATACGATCTGGCGGCGACATCACACACCATCAGAGCCATCTGAGGAGGAGGCGGATGAGCACGAGGAGGAGACCCATCCACAGAGAGAGGCTGTGCAGGCAGGCACAAAGCAGGCTGCACCACAGCAGGAGGTCCCACATCAGATCCAGGCTGCAGATCCCGAGATCCCTATTCAGTCAGCACCTCCTCAGACCGCCACCACAGAGACTCCAGCTACCCATCCTTCTGGAGATGACACTCCTTCACATTTTTCATATATATATATAAATGTATATATATATATATATATATATATATATATATATATAACAATAACTAATATCACATATTAGGTTAATTTATGTTGATAAACCAAAGCCACCCCAAAATTACCTAAATTCCCCAAACTTAAAAACGTTGCATAGTTATCTCCATTTATATTTCTATTTAAACTGAATTTAATGAATTTGAATTAGGGTAATAAGTAATAAATTGAATCTATAGGATTCGAATTACTTGACATTTTGATTCGAATTATGTCATCCCCTACTAAATCGAATCTATAAATTTCGATTTATATGGTCTATGCTAAATTGAAGCAATAAGGTTCAATTGATGCTCACTTAATAGCAATTCAGCTCATTATAAATCGAATCTCCTTCATTCGATATAGTAGTTGATGAGTTTGGAAAACACCAAATTCAATTAATGATGATCAAACATTATTAATATGATTAATTGCAAAATTATTAATATGATTTCAATTCATATATGTTAATTAAATTAATTTTGCTATGAAGGTTTTGATTGGGCCGAAAAGAAAAGGAAAAATAAAACAAGGCCGTTAAAATATTTTCAGCATTGATACAATGTTTATTGTGGCTGAAACAATAATTCATTTATTGGGCCAGATTCAATCAATATTATTATTGGCCCAAATCAATATTTCTACCAGAAATTTGCTTGCTTGGTCCGAAACCAATTTTGAGAGAAAGCAAATATTTTGATTCATGCTTTCAACGGATCTCCTTTTTATCATATGATGGAATTCAAATTCTATAAAAAGGAGATAATGCAGTCCTTGGAACTATGAGAGAGAAATTATAATTGATTAGATGGTTGGCCTTAATGAGGCACGCTACTCAGTAAAAGGGAAGCAAAAGCAACTCATTTTTTAATTACTTTGTTCAAATTCATTTAATTGCTTTTCTTTCTACTGTCTCTTCTCTATTCGGTCATATCACCGTAGAAACCATGAAAACTATGGCAAGCTACCGTAGAGAAGAAGAAGCAAGCAACAAGACCATCACAATGATGGCAAGAAAAAGAAAACAAAAAGTATATTGTGGTTGAGATCTTCACCAACAAAGGTAAGATTTGGTGAAGTAAGCTCAAGCTCTCCATACCAAAAATGAAAGAGAAGATTTTGATCAGAGGAAGAAGATCATTGAAGGATGATTTGTCTCAACTTTTGATCAACTACCACAAGAGGTAGCTATTGTAGCTACATGGTGAAGTTGCAGAAGTTTGAGCAGAAGAAGCTGTCATGAATCAAGAAGCATCAAGGGTTATGAGTCCTTCTTGGAGTGCAAGCAAGGAGGGATGTCTCGGATTGATGAAGCTTGGTGTAAAAGGAAGACACAGAAGTAATTGCATGTTGGTTAAAGCATTCGGTTTCCTCTCCTCTCTCTCTGGCCGAACCGATTTTCTTGAAGAAGAAGAAGTTTAGCTTGGTTAAAGTGGTTTCAACCGTGGAGGCTTCCCCCTATATAAATAAGGGAGAACAGTCAGGGCTTGAAGCAAGGAAAAGAGTGAAAGCACAGTGTTCACATAGCTACCTAAGATAACAGAAATTCTTCTCCTTCAATGTTCTTCATTTTGTATTTTTCTGTTTAATTTTGTATGTCTTGAGTCTCATGGAAAAAGGTAAATAGTGAGGTTTGTAAGAAAAAGACATAGAGCAGAGAAAGGTAGAGAGTGCAAAATAAAAAAAAAAAGCCATAGATGTTCTTAGAGGTCCTTTGTACATCTGTGTTGTGTTTCATGATTCTGTGGGAATCCTGATAAACCTATATTTTGTGATATATTTTGTGCTTAGTTTGAGTGATTTATTCAATCCTTCACCCACTTATTCATATTCATTGCATGGTTTTACTTTCCCTTCCTTATTATGTGATGTATGTGAAAAACATGTTTCCTATGCTTTAAAATTAATTATTTTAATTACCTTTATTTCCATTCGATGCCATGATTAGTGTGTTGAGTAGTTTCAGATCTTCTAAGGCAGGAATGACTTAAAAGATGGAAAAGGAAACATACAAAAATGGAAGGAAAGCGTAAAACGGAGTTTTGGAGAAACTGGCATCCACGCGATCACATGGACGATGCAACCGCGTGCCAAGAGCGAAGAAGCAGCGACATGGCCGCATGACTGACGCGACCACGCGATAAGGAAAACTCCAATTGACGCGACTGCGTGACCCACGCAGACGCGTGACAGAGGCCACGCACCAGAAATTGCAGAAAATGCTCAAAGCGAATTCTGAAGCCCTTTTTGGCCCAAATCCAAGTCCAGAAGGCATAGACCATAGGTTATGAAGTGTGGGAATGCATCCATTCAAAAGAATCTCCAATTTTTAGTCACCTTCCATGATTTAGTATTGAGAGAGAGAGGCTCTCTCCTCTCTCTTAGGATTTAGGATTAGGATTTTTAGAAATTAGGAATTTATCTCATCTTCTTATCAGGTTCAATATTCCTTTTTCATTACTTGCTTTTCAAATCATTTTATGAATTCTTCTATGTTACAGATTACTCTTTCGAATTAATGTTATTTGAGGTATTCCAGTTAATATTGCTTTCTTTTATTTATGTTATTGATTATTCCCAATCTGAAGACATTTTTATTCTAGTAGATTTAATTCCTTTCCTTTTGGTCTTGGTTAAGAAATCAATAACTCAGGAGTTATCTTAGCTCAACATAATTGATAACTGTTATCTTTGCTAATTGAACTGAACTTCAATAATCCCAACCTTTTCTTAGGAAATAAATAGGATTCGAAGGTCAAACTAATTAGTCCCTTGACTTTCCTTTGCTCTAGCAAAGGTTAACTAAGTGGAATTAAGATTCAACTTTCATTATTATTGATAAGAATAACTAAGTCTGGACTTCCAATTTCTTATACCTTGCCAAAGGGTTTGCTTTACAGTATTTATTATTTTAATTGCCATTTAAATTATTTGCCATATTCATGCTTCATTCTCAAACCCCAATTTACAATCTTCATAACCAATAATAAGAACATACTTCCCTGCAGTTCCTTGAGAAGACGACCCGAGGTTTAAATACTCGGTTATCAATTTTAAAGGGGTTTGTCACTTGTGACAACCAAAACGTTTGCACGAAGGAATTTTTGTTGGTTTAGAATCTATATCTACAACGCAACTATTTTTATAAAATTCTTTACTAGCAAAAATCCTAACGTTAAATCCCCTTGCAAGTTGGGTTAGCACTTAGCAGTTGAAAGCTTAGCAGTGATAAAGTCAAGTTCAGGATTGGGGTTTAGATTCTGGACTTGTCCTGGATAGGAAGGGTTGTTCCTAGGGAGAATTGGTGTTTGTAATCAAGGATGATTATAGTGAATTTCCATCATTGTTGTGATGAAGACTAGATGTAGGCTGCATTGCACTTTGCAACTGAACCAGGATATATCTTGGTGTAATTTTCTCTCTCTTCTACTCCATTCTTGATTCTGCTGCACAGGAGACAAAACTGAAAAATATCTCCTGGCTGGTCACGAGACAAAATGAAAAAATCTCGTAGCTAGGCACAAGACAAAAATAGGAAATATCTCCTCAAGTGTTCTAAAGGACAACAAGGGTTACTAAGCGAAAAGGGGGCTAAGATTCAACCCCCCTTCTCTTAGCCACTGATAAACCATCAATTGGTATCAGAGCTTGGTCTCAAAGAGATCAAGCTTTGCAGCTTGGAGAAAAGATCCAGATGGCAAAAAACAGTGGCTCTAATCTGGTGTCCTACAACCTGACAGAAGGACAATCAAGCAACAGACCTCCTCTTTTCAATGGGAAAAAAACTACACCTATTGGAAGGTGAGAATAAAGATTTTTGTGCAAGCAGTAGATTATAGACTTTGGAAGATTATCCTGGAGGGTCCTCAATTTCCATCCACCACAAATGCTGAATGAGTAGTCTCTCTTAAACCCGAAGCAAGCTGGACCGAGGAAGACAGAAAGAAGATGGAGCTCAATGCCAAGGCTGTCAACTTGCTCAACTGTGCTATCAGCTTCGAAGAATACCGACGGGTATCACGATGCACAACGGCAAAGAAAATCTGGGACAAACTTCAAATCACCCATGAAGGAACCACCATAGTGAAGAAGACCCGAAAAGATATGTTGAACAGAGAGTATGAAATGTTTGCAATGAAGGAAGGAGAATCTATTGATGAACTGTTTGAAAGATTCAACATCATCATTGTTGGCTTAAATGCTATGGAAATTACGTATCTTGATTCTGTGCTTGTGAGAAGAGTTTTGAGATGTCTCACAAAAGAGTGGAAAACTAAAGCATTAATCATTTTTGAGAGCAGTAGTTTAGATTCCATGACATGTGATGACTTGAGAGGAAACTGATGAGCGGATAATTTATACGCTTTTTGGCATTGTTTTTAGGTAGTTTTTAGTAAGTTCAAGCTACTTTTAGGGATGTTTTCATTAGTTTTTATGTTAAATTCACAATTCTGGACTTCACTATGAGTTTGTGTGTTTTTCTGTGATTTCAGGTAATTTCTGACTGAAATTGAGGGATTTGAGCAAAACTCTGAAAAAGGCTGACAAAAGGACTGCTGATGCTGTTGGAATCTGACCTCCCTGCACTCAAAATGAATTTTCTGGAGCTACAGAACTCCAATTGGCGCGCTCTCAACGGCGTTGGAAAGTAGACATCCAGGGCTTTCCAGCAATATATAATAGTCCATACTTTATTCGGAAATTGACGACGTAACTTGGCGTTGAACGCCAAGTACATGCTGCTGTCTGGAGTTAAACGCCAGAAAAACGTCATGATCCGGAGTTGAACGCCCAAAACACGTCATAACTCGGAGTTCAACTCCAAGAGAAGCCTCAGCTCGTGGATTGATCAAGCTCAGCCCAAACATACACCAAGTGGGCCCCGAAAGTGGATTTATGCATCAATTACTTACTCATGTAAACCCTAGGAGCTAGTTTATTATAAATAGAACATTTAACTAATGTATTTGACATCTTGGGACGCATAGTTCTCAGATCATGGGGGCTGGCCATTCGGCCATGCCTGAACCTTTTACTTATGTATTTTCAATGGTGGAGTTTCTGCACACCATAGATTAAGGGTGTGGAGCTCTGCTGTACCTCAAGTATTAATGCAGTTCTATTTTCTTTTATTCAATTCTCTTTTATTCTTATTCCAAGATATTCATTCGCACCCAAGAATATGATGAATGTGATGATTAGATAACCCTCATTATCATTCTCACTTATGAACGCGCGTGATTGACAACCACTTCCGTTCTACATGCAACAGAGCTTGAATGCGTATCTCTTAGATTCCCCAACAGAATCTTCGTGGTATAAGCTAGATAGATGGCGGCATTTATGAGGATCCGGAAAGTCTCACCTTGTCTGTGGTATTCCGAGTAGGATCCTGGGAATCCGGAAAGTCTCACCTTGTCTGTGGTATTCCGAGTAGGATTCCGGTAATGAATGACTGTGACGTGCTTCAAACTCGCAAGTGCTGGGCGTTAGTGACAAACGCAAAAGAATCAAGGGATTCTATTCCAGTAGGAGCGGGAACCAACCAGTGATTAGCCGTGCTGTGACAGAGTGCGTGAGCGTAGTTTTCACTGCAAGGATGGGATGTAGCCATCAACCATGGGTGATGCCTCCAGACGATTAGCCATGCGAGTGACAGCCGCAGAGGACCATTTTCCCGAGAGGATTGAAAGTAGCCACCGCTGATGGTGAACCCCTATACACAGCTTGCCATGGAAAGGAGTAAGAAGGATTGAGTTGAAGCAGGAGGATAGCAGGCGTTCTTGAGCCATACAGTATCTCCATTCGCTTATCTGAAATCCCCACCAATGAATCTGCATAAGTATTCTATCCCTTTTATTTCTTCTCTTTTATTATAAATTTTCGAAACCATAAACAATTTTAATCTGCCTAACTGAGATTTACAAGGTGACCATAGCTTGCTTCATACCAACAATCTCTGTGGGATCGACCCTTACTCGCGTAAGGTTTATTACTTGGACGACCCAGTACACTTGCTGGTTAGTTGAACGGAGTTGTGTTCACTCGTGCCAATTTCTTAAATTCCATAATTTTACAAGGAGTACATCTTAAAGAATATGGATCACAATTTCGTCCACCAGAAACTTACTTGCTTTTGAAAACACTTATTTGAAAAAAGATTCAAAAAAGAAAAGAATTGCTTTTACATCTGTGACTAACCCTTTGGATGATGAATCCAGTGATAATTCCTCTGAAAATGAGTTTGTGTTGTTTGCCAAAAAATTCAGGAAAATGGTGAAGTTCAAGGAGAGAGGCAGAGGAAGCAGCTCAAGAAAACAAAAGAAAGATTTCAGCAAGGTGATATTCTACAACTGCAAAGAAACTGGACATTTTAAATCTGATTACCCTAAATTAAAGAAGGAAGAGAAGTCAAAGAGAGGAAAGAAAAAGGGACTGATGGCTTCATGGGAGGACTTGGAAAATGACTCAGACGATGATGAAGAATCCGAGACCAAGTCACAACCATGTCTCATGGCAGATCACATTGATCAGGTAGTCTTTCACAACCCTGACACTGAAGATCTTCATCTTATGATAGACTACCTTTTTGGATATTTTCTGTTTGATAACCAAGATCTTGAGCAACAAATCACCATCCTAAAAACTGAAAATGGTTTTCTTAAAGATAAACTAAGGGAGGTTGAAACTGCTGTTGATCTTGTTGAAGAAAACAAGCAGTTAAAAGCTCAACTTAGAAGCTGTGAAAGTGATCATTCAATTGTTGCATATATAAACTATTTCAAAGAAAATGAAGAGTTGTTGAAAAAAATCAAAAGTCTTGAAAATGACTCAGCTAAGTTCACTCAAAGTTCTGAAAATCTAAATCAATATTTTGGTTAGTCAAAAACCACTCTATGACAAAGCTGGCTTGGGGTATTACAAAAATTGCAAATCTGTTGAAAAACCTTATTTTGAAAACATAGCCTCATCTTCAAATGATACAAGGTTTCAAAACCCAACAAGCTTTAACAAAACAGCAACTCCAAGATTTTGTAGACTATGCAACCGAAATAGGGACTTTCCCATTCAATGCTTTTTTGGTGAAAGATTGATTGGTGACAAGGTTTACAAAGTTGTTTTTTACTACAATGGTTTGGGACATAGGAGATGGTTTAATGTGAAAGGATCTAAGAAGATTTGGATACCTAAGGTCACTTAAGCTCATTTTGTAGGTATGCCTAGCATCCAAGCGGCAGGACAATATGTGGTATATGGACAACGGATGCTCTAGGCATATGACTGGAAAGGCAACCTTCTTCATAAAACTTGATGAATATGATGGAGGGTTTGTCACTTTCGGTGATGATGGTAAAGGAAAAATAGTGGCCATTGAAAAAGTTGGTAAAAGTTTCTCATCTTCTATGAATGAAGTTCTTCTTATTGATGGTTTGAAACATAATTTACTTAGTGTTAGCCAATTGTGTGATTTAAGTTTTGAAGTTGTCTTTAGAAAGTTTGTGTGTTTAGTTATATGTGAAAAATTTGGAGATATTTTGTTTGAGGCTAAAAGGTGTAATAAAGTGTATGGATTGACTCTTGAGGACTTGAAAGATAAAAAAGTAACATGTTTTACCTCTCTTGAATCTAAAAAATGGCTATGGCATAAGAAATTGGGTCAAGCTAGCATGTACCAAATTTCTAAGCTAGTTAAGAAAAACTTGGTAAGAGGAATTCCAAATATTAAATTTGATAAGGATCTTACTTGTGATGCTTGTCAATTAGGCAAACAAGTAAAATCCTCTTTTAAAACAAAAGATGGAATTTCAACCAAGAGGCCATTAGAGATGTTACACCTTGATCTTTTTGGACCAACAAGAACTCAAAGTTTAAGAGGTAAACACTATGGCTTAGTGGTGGTGGATGATTACTCTAGATTCGGTTGGGTACTTTTTCTTGCTCATAAAAATGATGCTTTTCATGCTTTTTCAACCCTTTGCAAAAGAATTCAAAATGAAAAAGATTTAAAAGTTGCCCATTTGAGAAGTGATCACGTAAAAGAATTTGAAAACCAAGACTTTGAAAATTTTTGTGATATTTTTGGAATTGCTCATAACTTTTCATGCCCTAGAACACCTCAACAAAATGGGGTTGTTGAAAGAAGGAATAGAAGTCTTCAAGAGATGACTAGGGCTATGTTATGTGAAAATGAGGTTCCAAAATTTCTATGGGCTGAAGCTGTAAATACAGCTTGTTATATTTTGAATAGGACCATCATAAGAAAAGGGTTGAAGAAAACTCCTTATGAGCTATGGAAAGGAACCCCACCTAATCTTAAGTATTTCCATGTTTTTGGATGCAAATGCTTTGTACTTAACAACAAAGAAAATCTTGGTAAATTTGATCCAAAATCTTATGAGAAAATGTTTGTTGGATACTCCACCACTAGCAAAGCTTATATAATTTACCTCAAAGAACATAGAACCATAGAGGAATTCATACATGTATCATTTTGTGATTCTAATTCAATTCCCAGTACTATGATAGATAATGATTCAGATTGTGAAGATGTTGTCAATAAAGAAACCAATGGAGAAAATCCCAAGTCTGTTCAAAATGAATCTGTCTGTCCAATTTTGTCTGGTCAAAATGGAGGAGACATTTTTGTTTTGTCTCCTGAATCAGCACGAGAAACTAAAACAGAACAGCGTGATGAGGCTCAACAAGGCTTAATCTCAATCCGAAAACCAAGAGAATGGAAGTTCATGAGGGGTTATCCTCATGACTTTATCATTGGTGATCCCTCATAAGGTGTAACAACAAGATCCTCATCCAAAAGGCAATCCAAACCAAGAAACGTTGCTCTCTTGTCACAAATGGAGCCCAACAATGTTAAGCAAGCACTTGACGATCCCTCTTGGATCAAAGCTATGCAAAAGGAGCTGGCTCAATTTGACAAAAATGAGGTTTGGACACTAGTACCTCATCCGGATGGTAAGAAGGTAACGAGTACTAAGTGGGTCTTTAAAAATAAACTTGGTGAGCATGGACAAGTTGTTTGTAACAAGGCTAGATTAGTGGCCTAAGGTTAGATCAAGAAGATGGTATAGATTTTGATGAGTCTTTTGCTCCAATAGCTATAATAGAGGCAATTAGGTTGCTTCTTGCCTATGCTGCCCATAAGGGTTTCACAATATTTCAAATGGATGTTAAATGTGCTTTCCTTAATGGCTTTATTGATAGAGAAGTGTATGTGGCACAACCCCCCAATTTTGAATATAAAGAGTTTCCAAATCATGTTTTTAAACCCTCAAAGGCCCTTTATGGCCTTAGGCAAGCTCCAAGAGCTTGGTATGAAAGGCTTAGTGCCTTCCTATTGGAAAATCACTTTCAAAGGGGTAAAACTCTCAAGTTTATGTGGATGATATTGTGTTTGGATCAGCCAATGAATCCTTGTGTGAAGAGTTTGGAAAACTCATGACTAGTGAGTTTGAGATGAGTTTAATGGGAGAGCTAACTTTCTTTCTTGGCCTCTGTTCATACCCTGGGTCAAGCTGTCCGACCCGGGATGTTTAGCGACAAGCCGACCGACCTCTTCAGGTCAGACTATCCGACCTCTTCTCAAAGAGCTCGGCCAACTCGCCAAAGGAGCCCAAAGCAGGCCCAAAACGAAGGAACACAGCCCAATCTAAAGGCAGCCAAAGCCCAGAAAGATAAAGGGGGTTCCTCTAAAGATAAGATGACCTCACTCAAAGATAAAGATAAGATAAGATAAGATAAGATAACTATCTTATCTCTAGAAAGTTCACTCCTCAACATTATAAATACACTAGAGCACCCAGGTATAACTCATACTCTGATTCTACTCAAAACCTACTTAATACCCTTGCTAACTTAAGCATCGGAGTCCCTTGCAGGTACCCCCACCCTTCGGGGATGAAGGATCAGCAGCACCACCATCTCTAAACAGGTCGGACACGACAGCTCCGGCCACCAGCTCTAAACAGGTCGGACACAACAGCTCCGACCAGTACAGAAGATCTCATCCGAGATTGACCTTCAGTTTCAGGTAACCCTCGAAACATTGGTGGTGGACGAAATTGTGATTCATTCTTTTCTAACTCGAAACAATCCCCGGTAATGGCTCCAAAAACTTGATGCTCAATATCACGGTGTCTAAAATTCAATTCACAACTCCGCACAACTAACCAGCAAGTGCACTGGGTCGTCCAAGTAATAAACCTTACGTGAGTAAGGGTCGATCCCACAGAGATTGTTGGTATGAAGCAAGCTATGGTCACCTTGTAAATCTCAGTTAGGCAGATTAAATTGGTTTATGATGAGTTTGAAAACTAATAATAAAAAGAAAATAAAAAGGGATAGAAATACTTATGTAAATCAATAGTGGGAATTTCAGATAGGCGTATGGAGATGCTGTGCTCCTCTTGAATCTCTACTTTCTCATTGCTTTCATCCAATCCTTCTTACTCCTTTCCATGGCAAGCTGTATGTAGGACATCACCGTTGTCAATGGCTACATCCCATCCTCTCAGTGAAAATGGTCCTATGCTCTGTCACAGCATGGCTAATCATCTGTCGGTTCTCAATCAGGTTGGAATAGAATCCCTTGATTCTTTTGCGTTTGTCATCACGCCCAGCCTTCAGGAGTTTGAAGCTCGTCACAGTCATTCAATCCCAGAATCCTACTCGGAATACCATAGACAAGGTTTAGACTTTCCGGATCCTCATGAATGCCGCCATCTATCTAACTTATACCACGAAGATTCTGTGGGGAATCTAAGAGATATGCGCTCGGTCTAAGGTAGAACGGAAGTGATTGTCAATCACGCGCGTTCATAGGTGAGAATGATGATGAGTGTCACGGATCATCACATTCATCAAAGTGTTGTGCAACGTATATCTTGGAATAAGAATAAAAGAGAATTGAATAGAAAGTAATAGTAATTGTATTGAAACTTGAGGTACAGCAGAGCTCCACACCCTTAATCTATGGTGTGCAGAAACTCCACCGTTGAAAATACATAAGTGAAAGGTTCAGGCATGGCCGAATGGCCAGCCCCCAAAACGTGATCAGGGAGGTCAGAAAATCCATTTGGAGTTCTGTAGCTCCAGAAAATCCATTTCGAGTGCAGGGAGGTCAGATTCCAACAGCATCAGCAGTCCTTTTGTCAGCCTTTTTCAGAGTTTTGCTCAAGTCCCTCAATTTCAGCCAGAAATTACCTAAAATTACAGAAAAACACACAAACTCATAGTAAAGTCCAGAAATGTGAATTTAACATAAAAACTAATGAAAACATCCCTAAAAGTAGCTTGAACTTACTAAAAACTACTTAAAAACAATGCCAAAAAGCGTATAAATTATCCGCTCATCACAACACCAAACTTAAATTGTTGCTTGTCCCCAAGCAACTGAAAATCAAATAGGATAAAAAGAAGAGAATATACTATAAATTCCAGAATATCAATGAATATTAATTCTAATTAGATGAGCGGGACTTGTAGCTTTTTGCTTCTGAACAGTTTTGGCATCTCACTTTTTCCTTTGAAGTTTAGAATGATTGGCTTCTCTAGGAACTTAGAATTTCGGATAGTGTTATTGACTTTCCTAGTTAAGCATGTTGATTCTTGAACACAGCTACTTATGAGTCTTGGCCGTGGCCCTAAGCACTTTGTTTTCCAGTATTACCACCAGATACATAAATGCCACAGACACATAACTGGGTGAACCTTTTCAGATTGTGACTTAGCTTTGCTAAAGTCCCCAGTTAGTGATGTCCAGAGCTCTTAAGCACACTCTTTTTGCTTTGGATCACGACTTTAACCACTCAGTCTCAAGCTTTTCACTTGGATCTTCATGACACAAGCACATGGTTAGGGACAGCTTGATTTAGCCGCTTAGGCCTGGATTTTATTTCCTTGGGCCCTCCTATCCATTGATGCTCAAAGCCTTGGATCCTTTTTACCCTTCCCTTTTGGTTTTAAGGGCTATTGGCTTTTTCTGCTTGCTTTTTCTTTTTCTTTCTATTTTTTTCGCCACTTTTCTCTCTTTTTTTTCTCGCAAGCTTTTTACTTTTCACTGCTTTTTCTTGCTTCAAGAATCAATTTCATGATTTTTCAGATCATCAATAACATTTCTCTTTGTTCATCATTCTTTCAAGAGCCAACAATTTTAACATTCATAAACAACAAGATCAAAAGACATATGCACTGTTCAAGCATTCATTCAGAAAACAAAAAGTATTGTCACCACATCAATATAATTAAATTAAATTCAAGGATAAATTCGAAATTCATGTACTTCTTGTTCTTTTGAATTAAAACATTTTTCATTTAAGAGAGGTGAAGGATTAATGGATTTTATTCATAACTTTAAGGCATGGTTACTACATACTAATGATCATGAAGTAGAGACACAAAAACATAGATAAACACAGCATAAAAAAAACGAAAAATAGAGAAATAAGAACAAGGAATGAGTCCACCTTAGTGGCGTCCTCTTCTTGAAGGACCAATGATGTTCTTAAGCTCTTCTATGTCCCTTCCTTGCCTTTGTTGCTCCTCCCTCTTGGAGTGCTCATGATGTTCCACCCTTAATTGTTCAACATTGTGGCTCAAATCTTCTAAGGAAGTGTTGAGTTGTTCCCAATAGTTGTTGGGAGGGAAGTGCATCCCTTGAGGCATCTCAGAAATTTCTTGATGATGAGCTTCCTCATGCATCTCTTGAGAACCGTGAAGGGTCTCTCTTGCTTGCTCCATCCTCTTCTTGGTGATGGGCTTATCCTCTTCAATGAGAATGTCTCCTTCTATGATAACTCCAGCTGAGTAACATAGATGGCAAATAAGGTGAGGAAAAGCTAGCCGTGCCATGGTGGAGGGCTTGTCGGCTATTTTGTAGATTTCATTGGAGATGACCTCATGAACTTCTACTTCATCTCCAATCATGATGCTGTGAATCATGATGGCCCGATCCACAATAACTTCAGATCGGTTGCTAGTAGGAATGATGGAGCGTTGAATGAACTCCAACCATCCTCTAGCCACAGGCTTGAGGTCCAGTCTTCTTAGTTGGACTGGCTTGCCTTTGGAGTCTCTCTTCCATTGAGCTCCTTCCACACATATGTCCATAAAGACTTGGTCCAACCTTTGATTAAAGTTGACCCTTCTAGTGTAGGGGCATTCGTCTCCTTGCATCATGGGCAAGTGAAACGCCAATCTTACATTTTTCGGACTAAAATCTAAGTATTTCCCCCGAACCATTGTGAGATAATTCTTTGGACTCGGGTTCATACTTTGATCATGGTTCCTAGTGATCCATGCATTGGCATAGAACTCTTGAACCATTAAGATTCTGACTTATTGCATGGGGTTGGTTAAGACTTCCCAACCTCTTCTTCGGATTTCATGTCGGATCTCCGGATACTCATTTTTCTTGAGCTTGAAAGAGACCTCAGGGATCACCTTCTTCTTTGTCACAACATCATAGAAGTGGTCTTGATGGCTCTTGGAGATGAATCTTTCCATCTCCCATGACTCGGAGGTGGAAGCTTTTGTCTTCCCTTTTCCTTTTCTAGAGGATTCTCCGGCCTTAGGTGCCATTGATGGTAATGGAAAAACAAAAAGCTTATGCTTTTACCACACCAAACTTAAAATATTGCTCGCCCTCGAGCAAGAGAAGAAAGAAGAGAAGAAGAAGAAGAAGAGAATATGGAGGAGAAGGGGAAGTGTAGGTTCGGTCAAGGTTTGGAAGAGGGGGTTGTGTGTTGTGAAAATGAAGTAGAATGGAAGGGTATATATAGGGAGAGGGGGGAGTGTATGTTCGGCCATTTAGGGTGGGAATGGGTGGGAAAATGGTTTTGAATTTTTGAAGGTAGGTGGGGTTTATGGGGAAGAGTGGATGGATGTGAGTGGTGAAGGGGGTGATTGGGAAGAGGAATTGAGGTGATTGGTGAAGAGTGTTGGGAAGTGTGACATGGGGAAGAGTAATCACAAAAATAGGATTAGGAGGTAAGGTGGGAATATAGTAGGTGGGGATCCTGTGGGGTCCACAGATCCTGAGGTGATCCTGTGGGGTCCACAGGTCCTGAGGTGTCAAGGAATTCCATCCCTGCACCAAATAGGCATGCAAAATGCCTTTGCACACCATTCTGGCGTTTAAACGCCGTGTGGTGCACATTCTGGGCATTCAACGCCCATGTAAAGCATGTTTCTGGCGTTCAGCGCCAGCTTTTCTTCTCTAGGCACATTCCTGGCGTTCAGCGCCAGAATGTTGCTTGTTTCTGGCGTTCAGCGCCAGAATGATGCTCTGTTCTGGCGTTGAACGCCGGCCAGATGCATCTTACTGGCGTTGAACGCCAGCCTGTGCTTCCTCTAGGGTGTGATTTTTTTCTTCTGCTGTTTTTGATTCTGTTTTTAATTTTTATGATTTTTTCGTGACTCCTCATGATCATGTACCTAATAAAACACAAAATAACAATAAAATAAAAATTATATAAATAAAATTGGGTTGCCTCCCAACAAGCGCTTCTTTAATGTCAATAGCTTGACAGTGGCTCTCATGGAGCCACAAGGTGATCAGATCAATGTTGTATAGTCCCAACACCAAACTTAGAGTTTGGATATGGGGTCTTAACACCAAACTTAGAGTTTGGTTGTGGCCTCCCAACACCAAACTTAGAGTTTGACTGTGAGGGCTCTTCTTGACTATGAACTGAGAGAAGCTCTTCATGCTTACTCTCTTTTGTGACAGAGGGATGGCCATGTGCCTTAAACACAAGGTAGTTCCCATTCAATTTGAAGGACTAATTCACCTCTGTTGACATCTATCACAGCTCCTACTGTGGCTAGGAAAGGTCTTCCAAGGATGATGCAATCATCCTCTTCCTTCCTAGTGTCTAAGATTATGAAATCAGCAGGGATGTAAAGGCCTTCAACCTTTACTAACACGTCCTCTACTATTCCATAAGCTTGTCTCAATGACTTGTCTGCCAATTGTAATGAGAACAAGGCAGGTTGTACCTCAATGATCCCCAGCTTCTCCATTACAGAGAGTGGCATAAGATTTATCCCTGACCCCAGATCACACAGAGCTTTTTTAAAGGTCATGGTGCCTATGGTACAAGGTATTAAGAACTTGCCAGGATCTTGTTTCTTTTGAGGTAGAATTTGCTAAATCCAGGTATCTAGTTCACTAATGAGCAAGGGAGGTTCACTTTCCCAAGTCTCATTACTAAACAACTTGGCATTCAGCTTTATGATAGCTCCTAAGTATTGAGCAACTTGCTCTCCAGTTACATCTTCATCCTCTTCAGAGGAAGAATAGTCTTCAGAGCTCATGAATGGCAGAAGGAGATTTAATGGAATCTCTATGGTCTCTATATGAGCCTTAGATTCCTTTGGATCCTTAATAGGAAACTCCTTCTTGTTTGAGGGACGTCCCAGGAGGTCTTCCTCACTAGGATTTTTGTCCTCCTCCTCCCTTGTGCATTCGGCCACATTGATTATATCAATGGCCTTGCATTCTCCTTTTGGATTCTCTTCTGTATTGCTTGGGAGAATACTGGAAGGAGTTTCAATGACTTTCTTACTCAGCTGGCCCACTTGTGCCTCCAGATTTCTAATGGAGGATCTTGTTTCACTCATGAAACTGAAAGTGGCCTTTGACAGATCAGAGACTATATTGGCTAAATTAGAGGTGTTTTGTTCAGAATTCTCTGTCTGTTGCTGAGAAGATGATGGATATGGCTTGCTATTGCTCATCCTATTGCGTCCACCATTGTTAAAGCCTTGTTGAGGCTTTTGTTGATCCTTCCATGAGAAATTTGGATGATTTCTCCATGATGAGTTATAGGTGTTTCTATAAGGTTCACCCATGTAATTAACCTCTGCCATGGTAGGATTCTCAGGATCATAAGCTTCTTCAGAAGCTGCCTCTCTAGTACTGTTGGATGCATGTTGCCATCCATTCAGATTTTGAGAGATCATGTTGACCTGTTGAGTCAACACTTTGTTCTGAGCCAATATGGCATTCAGAGCATCAATTTCAAGAACTCATTTCTTCTGAGGTATCCCATTATTCACGGAATTCCTCTCAGAAGTGTACATGAATTGGTTGTTTGCAACCATATCAATGAGTTCTTGAGCCTCTTCAGGCGTTTTCTTTAGGTGAATAGATCCACCTGCAAAATGGTCCAATGACATTTTTGAAAATTCAGAGAGACCATAATAGAATATATCTAATATGGTCCATTCTGAAAACATGTCAGATGGACATCTTTTGGTCAGCTGCTTGTATCTTTCCCAAGCTTCATAGAGGGATTCACCATCTTTTTGCTTGAAGGTTTGAACATCCACTCTCAGCTTGCTCAGCTTTTGAGGAGGAAAGAATTTATCCAAGAAGGCAGTAACCAGCTTATCCCAGGAGTCCAGGCTATCCTTGGGTTGTGAATCCAACCATATTCTAGCTCTGTCTCTTACAGCAAAAGGGAAAAGCATGAGTCTGTAGACTTCAGGATCAACTCCATTCGTCTTTACAGTCTCACAGATCTGTAAGAACTCAGTTAAAAACTGATAGGGATCTTCAGATGGAAGTCCATAAAACTTGCAATTTTGTTGCATTAATGCAACTAGCTGAGGTTTCAGCTCAAAGTTGTTGGCTCCAATGGCAGGAGTGGAGATGCTTCTTCCATCAAACTTGGACGTTGGCTTTGTGAAGTCACCAAGCATTCTCCTTGCATTATTATTATTTTCGGCTGCCATATCCTTCTCTTGTTCGAAAATTTCTGAAAGGTTGTTTCTGGATTGTTGTAATTTAGTTTCTCTTAGTTTCCTTTTCAGAGTCCTTTCAGGTTCAGGATCAATTTCAACAAGAGTGCCTTTTTCCCTGTTCCTGCTCATATGAAAGAGAAGAAAACAAGAAAAGAAAGAGGAATCCTCTTTGGCACAGTATAGAGATTCCTTTATGTTAGTAGAAGAAGAAAGGGGAGAAGAATGTAGAAGAGGGAATTCGGATTTTTTTTTTTTGATGAAGAGAGGTGAAGAGAAGTGTTAGTAATTAAATAATTAAATAGAAGAAGAGAAGAGGAAGAGAATTCGAAAATAATTAAAAAAAAAGGGGTTAATGATTTTCGAAAATTAGAGATAAATTGTAATTAAAATTAAAATATGAAACAATTAGTTAATTAAAAAGAATTTTTGAAAAAGGGGTGAGATATTTTCAAAAATTAGAGAGGAAAAAGTAGTTAGGTGGTTTTGAAAAAGATAAGAAACAAACAAAAAGTCAAATAGTTAGTTGAAAAAGATATTAAAATCAAATTTGAAAAAAGATAAGAAGATAAGAAGTTAAATAAGATATTTTGAAATCAAATTTTGAAAAAGATAAAATTTTGAGAAGGATAAGATAAAAAGATAAGATAAAAATTTTAAGAAAAGGATATTTTGAAAAAGATTTAATTTTTAAAATGACTTAACTAACAAGAAACTACAAGATAAGATTCTAGAATTTAAAGATTGAACCTTTCTTAACAAGAAAGTAACAAACTTCAAATTTTTGAACCAATCAAATTAATTGTTAGCTTATTTTTGAAAATATGATATAAAGATAAGAAAAAGATTTTGAAAAATAATTTTTAAAATTTTCGAAAATAAGGAAAAAAATGGAAAAGATATGATTTTTGAAAAAGATTTTGAAAAGATAAGATTTTTAAAATTTAAATTTTGATTTGACTTGTAAGAAACAACTAATTTTGAAAATTTTTGACCAAGTCAACCCAAAATTTCAAAAATTTGGAGGGAAATAAGGAAAAGATATTTTTTTTGATTTTTGAATATTTTAATTATGAGAGAGAAAAACACAAACATGACCCAAAACATGAAAATTTTGGATCAAAACACTTAATGCATGCAAGAACACTATGAATGTCAAGATGAACACCAAGAACACTTTGAAGATCATGATGAACATCAAGAACATATTTTTGAAAAAATTTTTTTAATGCAAAGAAAACATGCAAGACACCAAACTTAGAAATTTTTAATGCATGGACACTAACAAACAAAAAATGCATATGAAAAACAACAAACAACACAAAACAAGAAAACATCAAGATCAAACAAGAGAACTTATCAAGAACAACTTGAAGATCATGAAGAACACTATGAATGCATGGAATTTTCGAAAAATGCAAGAAAAAATTTTAAAAGCATGCAATTGACACCAAACTTAAAAATTGACTCAAGACTCAAACAAGAAACACAAAATATTTTTGATTTTTTATGATTTATTAATTTTTTTTTTTGATTTTTATTAAATTTTTTTCGAAAATAAAGTTTGAAAAAAACAAAAAATAAAAGAAAAAATTTTGAAAAAGATTTTTGAAAAGAAAATTACCTGATCTGAGCAACAAGATGAACCGTCAGTTGTCCATACTCGAACAATCCCCGGCAACGGCGCCAAAAACTTGGTGGACGAAATTATGATTCATTCTTTTCTAACTCGAAACAATCCCCGGTAATGGCTCACAAAACTTGGTGCTCAATATCACGGTGTCTAAAATTCAATTCACAACTCCGCACAACTAACCAGCAAGTGCACTGGGTTGTCCAAGTAATAAACCTTACGTGAGTAAGGGTCGATCCCACAGAGATTGTTGGTATGAAGCAAGCTATGGTCACCTTGTAAATCTCAGTTAGGCAGATTAAATTGGTTTATGATGAGTTTGAAAACTAATAATAAAAAGAAAATAAAAAGGGATAGAAATACTTATGTAAATCAATAGTGGGAATTTCAGATAGGCGTATGGAGATGCTGTGCTCCTCTTGAATCTCTACTTTTTCATTGCTTTCATCCAATCCTTCTTACTCCTTTCCATGGCAAGCTGTATGTAGGGCATCACCGTTGTCAATGGCTACATCCCATCCTCTCAGTGAAAATGGTCCTATGCTCTGTCACAGCACGGCTAATCATCTGTCGGTTCTCAATCAGGTTGGAATAGAATCCCTTGATTCTTTTGCGTTTGTCATCACGCCCAGCCTTCAGGAGTTTGAAGCTCGTCACAGTCATTCAATCCCAAAATCCTACTCGGAATACCATAGACAAGGTTTAGACTTTCCGGATCCTCATGAATGCCGCCATCTATCTAACTTATACCACGAAGATTCTGTTGGGGAATCTAAGAGATATGCGCTCGGTCTAAGGTAGAACGGAAGTGGTTGTTGATGAGCGGATAATTTATACGCTTTTTGGCATTGTTTTTAGTATGTTTTTAGTATGATTTAGTTAGTTTTTAGTATATTTTTATTAGTTTTTAATTAAAATTCACTTTTCTGGACTTTACTATGAGTTTGTGTGTTTTTCTGTGATTTCAGGTATTTTCTGGCTGAAATTGAGGGTTCTGAGCAAAAATCTGATCCAGAGACGGAAAAGGACTGCAGATGCTGTTGGATTCTGACCTCCCTGCACTCGAAGTGGATTTTCTGGAGCTACAGAAGCCCAATTGGCGCGCTCTCAACGGCGTTGGAAAGTAGACATCCTGGGCTTTCCAGCAATATATGATAGTCCATACTTTGCCCAAGATTTGATGGCCCAAATCGGCGTAGCAATTCGGCCTCAGAAATTCCAGCGTTAAACGCCGGAACTGGCATAAAACTTGGAGTTAAACGCCCAAACTGGCATGAAAGCTGGCGTTTAACTCCAGAAAAGGTCTCTACACGAAAATGCTTCATTGCTCAGCCCAAGCACACACCAAGTGGGCCCGGAAGTGGATTTTTCTGTCATTTACTCAATTCTGTAAACCTTAGGATACTAGTTTACTATTAATAGGACCTTTTGACATTGTTCCTGTACCTCATGACATTTTTACACGTTTCATTGTATACCTTCCACAGCATGAGTCTCTAAACCCCATGGTTGGGGGTGAGGAGCTCTGCTGTGTCTTGATGGATTAATGCAATTACTGCTGTTTTTTATTCAATCATGCTTGCTTCCATTCTAAGATATCACTTGTTCTTAACCCAGATGAATGTGATGATCCGTGACACTCATCATATTCTCAACTATGAACGTGTGCCTGACAACCACCTCCGTTCTACCTTAGATTGAGTAGATATCTCTTGGATTCCTTAACCAGAATCTTCGTGGTATAAGCTAGAACTGATGGCGGCATTCAAGAGAATCCGGAAGGTCTAAACCTTGTCTGTGGTATTCTGAGTAGGATTCAATGATTGAATGACTGTGATGTGCTTCAAACTCCTAGCAGGCGGGGCGTTAGTGACAGACGCAAAAGGATCGATGGATTCTATTCCGGCCTGACCGAGAACCGACAGCTGATTAGCCATGCTGTGACAGAGCATAGGAACATTTTCACTGAGAGGATGGGAGGTAGCCACTGACAACGGTGAAACCCTACATACAGCTTGCCATGGAAGGAGCCTTGCGTGTTTGATGAAGAAGACAGTAGGAAAGCAGAGATTCAGAAGATGGAGCATCTCCAAAACCCCAACCTATTCTCCATTACTGCAATACAAGTAACCATTTCATGTTCTTTTGCTTTTTACAATCAATCCTGATAATTTCTGATATCCTGACTAAGATTTACAAGATAACCATAGCTTGCTTCAAACTGACAATCTCCGTGGGATCGACCCTTGCTCACGCAAGGTATTACTTGGACGACCCAGTGCACTTGCTGGTTAGTTGTGCGGGATTGCAAAAGTGTGATTGCAATTTCGTGCACCAAGTTTTTGGCGCCGTTGCCGGGGAGTGTTCGAGTTTGGACAACTGACGGCTTATCTTGTTGCTTAGATTAGGACTGTTTATTTTTGTTGGTTTAGAGTCTTTTAGTTGAGTCTAGTTTCATATTTTAAGTTTGGTGTCTTTTTGTGTTTTTATTTTTCTCTTAATTTTCGTTTTTGCATGTTCTTAGTCCCTTTTTGATTCATAAAAATTCTAAGTTTGGTGTCCTCTTTGTGTTTTTCCTTTAAAATTTTCGAAAATTAGTGTTTGATTTTCTAAAAATTTTAAGTTTGGTGTCTTTTTGTGTTTTTCTCTTTCCTCTTTTCAAAAATCAAATCTTTTCCATAAAAATTTTTCAATCATATCTTTTTAATTGCTGTTTTCAAAATCTTTTTAACTAACAAATTGATTTAGTTCTCAATTTGCTTTGATCTCATTTTATTTTTAATTTTCGAATTGTTATTTTAGTTTTCTTTTGTTTTATTTTATTTTATTTTATCTTATTTTCGGTTAATTCAAAAAAAAAAAAACAAAATTTATCTCTTTGCAATCATTATCATTTCCCTCTTGTCCATTATGGACATAAGTGGGATTGATCAGTCCAAAAGGACTCTGGGGTCATATGCTAACCCCATTACAGCTGCATATGGGAGTAGCATCTGCACACCTCCCATCAAAGCAAGCAGCTTTGAGCTAAATCCTCAACTCATTATCATAGTGCAGCAAAATTGCCAGTATTCCGGTCTTCCACAGAAAGAACCTACTGAGTTTCTGGCACAGTTCTTACAAATTGCTGACACAGTACATGATAAAGAGGTAGATCAGGATGTCTACAGACTATTACTGTTTCCATTTGCTGTAAAGGATCAAGCTAAAAGGTGGTTGAATAACCAACCTACAGCAAGCATAAAGACATGGAAACAGTTGTCAGACAAATTCCTGAATCATTTCTACCCTCCAAAGAGGATGACACAGCTAAGGCTGGACATCCAAGGCTTTAAACAAGAGGATAATGAATCCCTTTATAATGCTTGGGAGAGGTATAGAGGTATGCTTAGAAAATGCCCCTCTGAAATGTTTTCAGAGTGGGTACAGTTAGACATCTTCTACTATGGGCTCACAGAAAAAGCTCAGATGTCTTTAGACCACTCAGCTGGAGGATCTATACACATGAGGAAGACAATTGAAGAAGCTCAAGAGCTTATAGACACTGTTGCTAGAAACCAATATTTGTACTATAGCAATGAGTTCTCTCCAAAAGAAGAAGTTATGACAGTAGTCACTGATCCTAATCCTCAAGAACAGATGAATGAGCTTAATCAACAATTGCTCCTGATGACTGAACAGTTAGCAGAATTTAAAGAAATGCTCCATGATACTAAGGTTGCTAACAAGAGCATAGAACTACAGTTGAATCAGGCAAAACAGCAAATATCTAAACAGATAACAGAGGAGTGTCAAGCAGTTCAACTAAGGAGTGGGAAGACACTGAATAACACTGCTCAAAAGAGCAAAAAGCCAAACAAGGAACAATTGACAGAGGATAACCAACCCACTGTTCAAAATCCCTCTGAGGACAGTAAGAGCCCAGAGAGGAATGTTATTGGCGTTCAAATGCCAGAAAGGGGAGGAAAGCTGGCGTTAAACGCCCATTCCTTACCCAGTTCTGGTGTTCAAACGCCAGAAAAGGGGGAAAAGCTGGCGTTTAACGCCCATTTTCCACCCAATCCTGGCGTTCAGACGCCAAAGGAGGATCAGACACCTGAGAGTGCTGACAGTAATCCCTCTAAAAGGGCCTCTTCAACCACTTCTGTAAGGAATAAACCTGTAGCATCTAAGGTTGAGGAATATCAAGCCAAGATGCCTTATCCTCAGAAACTCCGCAAAGCGGAACAGGATAAGCAATTTGCCCGCTTTGTAGACTATCTAAGGACTCTTGAAATAAAGATTCCGTTTGCAGAGGCACTTGAGCAAATACCTTCTTATGCTAAGTTCATGAAAGAGATCTTAAGTCATAAGAAGGATTGGAGAGAAACTGAAAAAGTGTTTCTCACTGAAGAATGCAGTGCAGTCATTCTGAAAAGCTTACCAGAAAAGCTTCAAGATCCTGGAAGCTTTATGATACCATGCACATTAGAGGGCGCTTGCACCAAGACAGCCCTATGTGATCTTGGAGCAAGCATCAATCTAATACCTGCATCCACTATCAGAAAGCTTGGGTTGGCTGGAGAAGTCAAACCAACCAGAATATGCCTCCAACTTGCTGATGGCTCCATTAAACACCCATCAGGCATAATAGAGGACATGATTGTCAAGGTTGGGCCATTTGCTTTTCCAACTGACTTTGTGGTGCTGGAAATGGAGGAGCACAAGAGTGCAACTCTCATTCTAGGAAGACCTTTCCTAGCAACTGGACGAACTCTCATTGATGTACAAAGAGGGGAAGTAACCCTCAGAGTCAATGAGGATGAGTTCAAGTTGAATGCTGTAAAAGCTATGCAGCATCCAGACACACCAGATGACTGCATGGGCGCTGACATTATTGACTCTCTGGTAGAAGAGATCAATATGGCTGAAAGCCTAGAATCAGAGCTTGAGGACATCTTCAAAGATGCTCAACCTGATCAAGAAGAACTAGAGGAAGCAAAGGAATTTTCGAAAATTCCTCAGGAGGAGGATAAACCTCCCAAACCTGAACTCAAACCTCTACCACCATCCCTGAAGTACACATTTCTGGGAGAGGGTGACACTTTTCCAGTGATTATAAGCTCTGCTTTAAATCCACAGGAAGAGGAAGCACTGATTCAAGTGCTAAGGACACACAAGACAGCTCTTGGGTGGTCCATAAGTGATCTTAAGGGCATTAGCCCAGCTAGATGCATGCACAAGATCCTGTTGGAGGATAATGCCAAACCAGTGGTTCAACCACAGAGGAGGCTAAATCCAGCCATGAAGGAGGTGGTGCAGAAAGAGGTCACTAAATTACTAGAGGCTGGGATTATTTATCCTATTTCTGATAGCCCCTGGGTGAGCCCTGTCCAAGTTGTTCCCAAAAAGGGAGGCATGACAGTGGTTCATAATGAGAAAAATGAACTGGTTCCTACAAGAACAGTCACAGGGTGGCGCATGTGTATTGACTACAGAAGGCTCAATACAGCCACCAGAAAGGATCATTTTCCTTTACCATTCATAGACCAAATGCTAGAAAGACTAGCTGGTCATGATTACTACTGCTTTTTGGATGGCTATTCAGGCTACAACCAAATTGCAGTAGATCCTCAGGACCAAGAGAAGACAGCATTTACTTGCCCTTCTGGCGTGTTTGCCTACAGAAGGATGCCTTTTGGTCTGTGCAATGCACCTGCAACCTTTCAGAGGTGCATGCTCTCTATCTTCTCAGATATGGTAGAGAAATTTCTGGAAGTCTTCATGGATGACTTCTCAATATATGGAGACTCATTCAGCTCCTGTCTTAACCACCTATCACTTGTCCTGAAAAGGTGCCAAGAGACTAACCTGGTTTTAAACTGGGAGAAATGTCACTTTATGGTGACTGAAGGAATTGTCCTTGGGCATAAAATTTCAAGCAGGGGAATAGAGGTAGATAAGGCAAAGGTAGAGGTAATTGAAAAATTACCACCACCTGCCAATGTTAAGGCAATCAGAAGCTTTCTGGGGCATGCAGGATTCTACAGAAGGTTTATAAAGGATTTTTCGAAAATTGCAAAACCTCTGAGTAACCTGCTAGCTGCTGACACACCATTTGTGTTTGACACACAGTGTCTGCAGGCATTTGAGACCCTGAAAGCTAAACTGGTCACAGCACCAGTCATCTCTGCACTAGATTGGGCATTACCATTTGAATTAATGTGTGATGCCAGTGACCATGCCATTGGTGCAGTGTTGGGACAGAGGCATAACAAACTTCTGCATGTCATTTATTATGCTAGCCGTGTTCTAAATGATGCACAGAAGAATTACACAACCACAGAAAAAGAATTACTTGCAGTGGTTTATGCCATTGACAAGTTTAGATCTTATCTAGTAGGATCCAAGGTGGTTGTGTACACTGACCATGCTGCTCTTAAATACTTACTCACAAAGTAGGATTCAAAACCCAGGCTTATCAGATGGGTGTTGCTTCTGCAAGAGTTTGATATAGAAATAAGAGACAGAAAAGGGACAGAGAACCAAGTAGCTGATCATCTGTCCCGAATAGAACCAGTAGATGGGGCGTCCCTCCCTTCTACTGAGATCTCTGAGACTTTCCCAGATGAGCAACTCTTTGCCATTCAGGAAGCTCCATGGTTTGCAGATATGGCAAACTATAAAGCTATGAGGTTCATACCCAAGGAGTACAGCAATGTGCAAAGAAAGAAATTAATTTCAGATGCCAAGTACTACCTCTGGGATGAACCATATCTCTTTAAGAGATGTGCTGACGGAGCGATCCGCAGATGTGTACCCAGAGAAGAAGCACAAAGGATCCTATGGCATTGCCATGGATCACAGTATGGAGGACATTTTGGAAGTGAGCGAACAGCCACTAAAGTCCTCCAGTGTGGCTTCTACTGGCCTACTCTCTATAAAGATTCCCGAGAGTTTGTGCGTAACTGTGACAGTTGCCAAAGAGCTGGTAACCTGCCTCACGGATATGCCATGCCTCAACAAGGGATATTAGAGATAGAATTGTTTGATGTATGGGGGATTGACTTCATGGGGCCATTCCCACCATCATACTCAAACACTTACATTCTGGTGGCGGTAGACTATGTATCTAAGTGGGTAGAAGCAATTGCTACACCCACTAATGATACCAAGACCGTGCTCAAATTTCTCCAGAAACACATCTTCAGCAGATTTGGTGTTCCCAGAGTACTAATCAGTGATGGGGGCTCTCATTTCTGCAACAAACAGCTATACTCTGCTATGGTTAGATATGGAATCAGCCATAAAGTGGCAACCCCGTATCATCCACGGACAAATGGGCAAGCTGAAGTCTCTAACAGAGAGCTAAAAAGAATCCTAGAACGGACTGTGATAGCCCGGAGAAAGGATTGGGCAAAAAGCTTGGATGATGCTCTGTGGGCATACAGAACAGCATTTAAGACTCCTATAGGAACCTCTCCATACCAATTGGTGTATGGGAAGGCCTGTCATTTGCCTGTGGAACTGGAACATAAAGCTTACTGGGCAACCAGATCCCTAAACATGGATGCACAGTTAGCTGGAGAAAAGAGATTACTTCAGCTAAATGAGCTAGAGGAGTTCAGACTCAATGCCTTTGAAAATGCAAAAATTTATAAGGAAAAGGCAAAGAAATGGCATGACAAGAAATTGTCAACCAGAGTCTTTGAGCCAGGACAAAAAGTTCTGCTCTTCAACTCCAGGCTCAAATTGTTCCCAGGAAAACTCAAATCCCGGTGGAGGGGTCCGTATGTGATCACAGGAGTGTCACCATATGGATATGTTGAGCTTCAAGATATTGATTCTGACAAAAAGTTCATTGTTAATGGACAGAGAATCAAGCATTATCTTGAGAGCAATTTTGAGCAGGAATGCTCAAAACTGAGACTTGAGTGATTCTCAGTGAAGGTCCAGCTAAAGACAGTAAAGAAGCGCTTGCTGGGAGGCAACCCAGTCATTAGAAAGTTATATGATTAGTTCTTACAGAGGCAAGTATCAAAAATGAAGGAATTCACAGAGTTACAGAAGGATTCAGCTCAAAAAGCAGAGAAAATGAGCTTACTGGCGAAAAAACGCCAGTAAGGGACATTTTGGGCGTTAAACGCCAGAATGGGTACCATTCTGGGCGTTTAACGCCAGGAATGGTGCCATTTTGGGCGTTAAACGCCAGAATGGGCACCATTCTGGGCGTTTAACGCCAGGTGTGCAGCATCCTGGGCGTTCAGAAAAACGCCCAGTGATAAAGGATTTCTGGCATTTAACGCCAGCCAGGGCACCTGGCTGGGCGTTAAACGCCCAAAAGGGGCACCAAATGGGCGTTAAACGCCAGAATGGGTGCCATTCTGGGCGTTTAACGCCAGCAAGGTGGGGGGACCACAATTTTGTTTTCAAATCAAATTTTTTCAAACTTTCCTTTTCTCACCCATACTTTTCTACAAAATCACACTTCAATCATTCATCATTCACTTTCAAATCTTCAAAAATCAAAACCATTCTTCAAATTTATTTCAAATCAATTACAAACATTGTTCAAAAATTTCACCCTTCTCTCAATTTCTTTCCAAATCTTCTCAAATCTTCTTTCAAATTTCTCTCTTTTTTTCGAAAACTCCCCTCCCCACCTTATAAATACACGTTTGGCTCCCTCATTCCACCACACCATTCGAATTTTCTCTTCCTCCCCTCTCTTCTCTCTTTTCTTTTGCTTGAGGACAAGCAAACCTCTAAGTTTGGTGTGCTTTTCCGTGATCACTAAGCCAAGATTCATCAAGATCATGGCTCCTAAGGGAAAACAAACCAATTTAAGAGGAAAGAAAGAGACTAATCCAAAGAATCTTTGGAATCAAGAGAAGTTCTTAACTAAAGAACATGAAGACCATTATCACAAAATAATGGGTCTGAGGTCAGTGATCCCGGAAGTTAAATTTGATCTGAAAGAAGATGAATATCCGGGGATCCAAGAGCAAATTCGAAACAGAGGATGGGAAGTTCTAACCAATCCTGAGACAAAGGTTGGAAGGAACATGGTTCAGGAATTCTACTCAAATCTGTGGCTGACAGATAAGCAGAGAATGACTGGAACCGCTTACCATACCTACAGAACTATGGTCAGAGGGAAAGTTATGTACTTTCATCTGGACAAAATAAGAGAAATCTTCAAGTTACCTCAACTGCAAGATGATCCTGACTCCTTTAATAGGAGGATGGTGAGAGTAGATAAAGGGTTGGATCAAATTCTAGAGGACATATGCCTCCCTGGAACTAAGTGGATAACCAATTCAAAGGGTGTCCCAAACCAACTCAAGAGGGGAGACCTCAAGCCAATTGCAAGAGGTTGGCTAGACTTTATTGGGTGTTCCATATTGCCCACTAGCAACCGTTCAGAGGTCACCATCAAGAGAGCAGTGATGATTCATTGCATTATGCTTGGAAGAGAAGTGGAGGTTCATCATATGATTGCCTGTGAGATCTACACAATTGCAAATAGGAATTCCACTGTAACCAAATTGGCCTACCCAAGCTTGATCTCCTTGCTCTGTAAAGAGGCTGGGGTGAAGATGGAAGCAGATGAATTCATACCCATTGAACATCCAATCACCAAGAAGACAATGGAAGGAGCAAGAAAAGCAGGGGCGTGAACTCCAAGAGATGAAACGCCAAAAGCTCTCCTCCCAAGCTGAGGGAGCATCCACTTCTCAAAATCAAGGTTGTTGAGTCCTAACTCTGTGAACACCTCTATCATTAGGAGCCTATTTTTCATTTTTGTTCTTGTTTTTCTATTTCTAGTCTCATCTTATATCTATATTTGAGTCTTGTTCTTAATTAATAAAATTTAAAGTTTATGCCTTAAAAGCTATGAATGTCCTATGAATCCATCACCTCTCTTAAATGAAAAAATGCTTTAATCACAAAAGAACAAGAAGTACAGGATTTCAAAATTTATCTCCGAAACTAGTTGAATTAGTTTGATGTGGTGACAATACTTTTTGTTTTCTGAATGAATGCTTGAACAGTGCATATGTCTTTTGAATTTGTTGTTTTAAGAATGTTAAAATTGTTGGCTCTTGAAAGAATGAGGAGAAAGAGAACTGTTATTGAGGATCTGAAAAATCATCAAATTGATTCTTGAAGCAAGAAAAAGCAGTGAAAAAAAAAATTTCGAAAAAAAAAGAGAAGAAAAAGAAAGAAAAAGAAAGAAATAAAGTTGTGAACCAAGGCAAAAAGAGTGTGCTTAAGAACCCTGGACACCTCTAATTGGGGACTCTAGCAAAGCTGAGTCACAATCTAAAAAAGGTTCACCCAATTATGTGTCTGTGGCATGTATGTATCCGGTGGTAATACTGGAAGACAGAGTGCTTTGGGCCACAGCCAAGACTCATACACTAGCTATGTTCAAGAATCATTATACTTAACTAGGAGAATCAATAACACTATCTGAGTTCTGAGTTCTCATAGATGCCAATCATTCTGAACTTCAAAGGATAGAGTGAGATGCCAAAACTGTTCGGAGGCAAAAAGCTACTAGTCCCGCTCATCTAATTGGAACTATGTTTCTTTGATATTTTGGAGTCTATAGTATATTCTCTTCTTTTTATCCTATTTTGATTTTCAGTTGCTTGGGGACAAGCAACAATTTAAGTTTGGTGTTGTGATGAACGGATAATTTATACGCTTTTTGGCATTGTTTTTAGTATGTTTTTAGTATGATTTAGTTAGTTTTTAGTATATTTTTATTAGTTTTTAATTAAAATTCACTTTTCTGGACTTTACTATGAGTTTGTGTGTTTTTCTGTGATTTCAGGTATTTTCTGGCTGAAATTGAGGGTTCTGAGCAAAAATCTGATCCAGAGACGGAAAAGGACTGCAGATGCTGTTGGATTCTGACCTCCCTGCACTCGAAGTGGATTTTCTGGAGCTACAGAAGCCCAATTGGCGCGCTCTCAACGGCGTTGGAAAGTAGACATCCTGAGCTTTCCAGCAATATATGATAGTCCATACTTTGCCCAAGATTTGATGGCCCAAATCGGCGTAGCAATTCGGCCTCAGAAATTCCAGCGTTAAACGCCGGAACTGGCATAAAACTTGGAGTTAAACGCCCAAACTGGCATGAAAGCTGGCGTTTAACTCCAGAAAAGGTCTCTACACGAAAATGCTTCATTGCTCAGCCCAAGCACACACCAAGTGGGCCCGGAAGTGGATTTTTCTGTCATTTACTCAATTCTGTAAACCTTAGGATACTAGTTTACTATTAATAGGACCTTTTGACATTGTTCCTGTACCTCATGACATTTTTACACGTTTCATTGTATACCTTCCACAGCATGAGTCTCTAAACCCCATGGTTGGGGGTGAGGAGCTCTGCTGTGTCTTGATGGATTAATGCAATTACTGCTGTTTCTTATTCAATCATGCTTGCTTCCATTCTAAGATATCACTTGTTCTTAACCCGGATGAATGTGATGATCCGTGACACTCATCATATTCTCAACTATGAACGTGTGCCTGACAACCACCTCCGTTCTACCTTAGATTGAGTAGATATCTCTTGGATTCCTTAACCAGAATCTTCGTGGTATAAGCTAGAACTGATGGCGGCATTCAAGAGAATCCGGAAGGTCTAAACCTTGTCTGTGGTATTCTGAGTAGGATTCAATGATTGAATGACTGTGACGTGCTTCAAACTCCTAGCAGGCGGGGCGTTAGTGACAGACGCAATAGGATCGATGGATTCTATTCCGGCCTGACCGAGAACCGACAGCTGATTAGCCATGCTGTGACAGAGCATAGGAACATTTTCACTGAGAGGATGGGAGGTAGCCACTGACAACGGTGAAACCCTACATACAGCTTGCCATGGAAGGAGCCTTGCGTGTTTGATGAAGAAGACAGTAGGAAAGCAGAGATTCAGAAGATGGAGCATCTCCAAAACCCCAACCTATTCTCCATTACTGCAATACAAGTAACCATTTCATGTTCTTTTGCTTTTTACAATCAATCCAGATAATTTCTGATATCCTGACTAAGATTTACAAGATAACCATAGCTTGCTTCAAACCGACAATCTCCGTGGGATCGACCCTTGCTCACGCAAGGTATTACTTGGACGACCCAGTGCACTTGCTGGTTAGTTGTGCGGGATTGCAAAAGTGTGATTGCAATTTCGTGCACCAGTTATCAATCACGCGCGTTGATAGGTGAGAATGATGATGAGTGTCACAGATCATCACATTCATCAAAGTGTTGTACAACGTATATCTTGGAATAAGAATAAAAGAGAATTGAATAAAAAGTAATAGTAATTATATTGAAACTTGAGGTACAGCAGAGCTCCACACCCTTAATCTATGGTGTGCAGAAACTCCACCGTTGAAAATACATAAGTGAAAGGTTCAGGCATGGCCGAATGGCCAGCCCCCAAAACGTGATCACAGGATTCAAAATACAATCTCGGATCCCCCCTAATCTGATAGTAAAAAGTTCTATTTATAATAAACTAGCTCCTAGGGTTTACATGAGTAAGTAATTGATGCATAAATCCACTTCCGGGGCCCACTTGGTGTATGCTTGGGCTGAGCTTGATCTATCCACGAGCTGAGGCTTTTCTTGGAGTTGAACTCCAAGTTATAACGTGTTTAGGGCGTTCAACTCCGGATCATGACGTTTTTCTGGCGTTTAACTCCAGACAGCAGCATGTACTTGGCGTTCAACGCCAAGTTACGTCATCAATTTCCGAATGAAGTATGGACTATTATATATTGCTGGAAAGCTCTGGATGTCTACTTTCCAACGCCGTTAAAAGCGCGCCATTTGGATTTCTGTAGCTCCAGAAAATCCATTTCGAGTGCAGGGAGGTCAGATTCCAACAGCATCAGCAGTCCTTTTGTCAGCCTTTTTCAGAGTTTTGCTCAAGTCCCTCAATTTCAGCCAGAAATTACCTGAAATTACAGAAAAACACACAAACTCATAGTAAAGTCCAGAAATGTGAATTTAACATAAAAACTAATGAAAACATCCCTAAAAGTAGCTTGAACTTACTAAAAACTACCTAAAAACAATGCCAAAAAGCGTATAAATTATCCGCTCATCAATTGGCGCCGTTGCCGGGGAACTTGGAAGTCATCCCATCACCATGGCGGACAACCATGACAACGACCATGATTCAGATCTAGAGGATAGAACGCCACACAAAAACGCAGACACTACACCAAAGGATACTCCTCGACCTAACAACGAAAAGGATTCTCCAAACACAGGAGCCATGGAGGCGCTTCAAGACCGTTTAAAACAACTGGAAGAAGAAGCCCTACATCAACAAGAGCCTGAGAAAGACCTACAAATGGAGATAAAACGATGCCGGAAATTGGAGGACAAACTCCTAAAACTCGAAGCCGATCTCAAGGCCAAAGCTAATCGATGCTCTCATGAGGATAGCTCCTACAAGGACCAGGATCCGTTCACCAAAGAGAGCATGAAAGCTAAAGGACCCAAAGGACTTCAAAGCTCCAGACATGACTCCACACGACGGCACATCAAATTCAAGCCATCATCTTAGCAATTTCAGAAGCAGGTTGTATCTCACAGAGGCCTTAGATGCAATCTGTTATTCTCCATCCAGAAGGACAAAGCCAAACACGCACCGAGCCTATTAGGGATCAAGCAAGGAGATCGAGAGAGCCTTCGCAACTACATTGAAAGATTCAACAAAACATGTCTGGGCATACAAAGTCTGCCAACAGAAGCAGCTGTCAGGGGCCTCATCAATGGTCTACGAGAAGGACCATTTTAGCCACTCAATATCCAAGAAGCACCCAAATATCTCTGAACGAGGTACAAGAACGAGCAGAGAAGTACATTAACATGGAGGAAAGCTCTCGACTAGGAGAGATCTCAAAAATAGAACATTCCTACTCCTCTCGGGATAAGGATAACAAGTCCAAGAAAAAAGAAGATCAACATGGAGAGAAGCCTAGAAAATACCACAATTACACCCCTTCGGATGTCTCTTGTTGATGTCTACCATGAAATATGCAACACTGAGAAGATCCCACCACCTCGCCCAATCCAAAACCAAAGATGTCGGACGCGTTGAAGGTCTACCTCACACCGAAGATGTCAGACGCATTGAAGGTCCACCTCACACCGAAGAGGTCGGACACGTTGAAAGTCCACGTCACACCAAAGAGGTCAGACACGTTGAAGGTCCACCTCACACCAAAGAGGTCGGACGCGTTGAAGGTCCACCTCACACCAAAGAGGTCGGACAAAGTTGAAGGTCCATCTCACACCAAAGAGGTCAGACGCATTGAAGGTCCACCTCACACCAAAGAGGTCGGACAAAGTTGAAGGTCCATCTCACACCAAAGTGGTCGGACAAGTTGAAGGTCCACCTCACACCAAAGAGGTCGGACGAGTCGAAACTTCTCACACCAAAGAGGTCGGACGAGTTGAACGTCCACCTCAGACCCCAGAGAGACATGTTCATCGAGGATTCACAGGAGGAGGGATCTCTAAATCATCTCGCAAAGGACACCTCAAAGAGGGATATTAAGGAAGTGAATGAGGTTTGAATAGGACAACGGGGTGCAAACAAGCCTTCCAAGATTTCAAAAATTCTTGGGGCAACCACCCATTCTTACCCGACCAAGGCAAAGTGAAAAGCTCATATTATACCTCGTAGTGGGAAGTCGGGCAATAGCCTCATCACCAGTTAAAGAAGACAAAAGTGGGCAACAACCCGTCTACTTCATCATCAAGGCTCTACAAGGGGCCGAACTAAACTATCAAAAGATAGAAAAGTTCACCTACGCCCTCATATTCTCTTCTCGACAACTCTGCCCATATTTTCAAGCTCACACTATTAGAGTTCGGACCAACCAGCCCATAAAAGGCATCCTACAGAAAACAGACTTAGCTGGAAGAATCCTACAGTGGGCAATCGAGTTATCCGAATTCGATTTTCGATATGAAGCTCGGACAGCCATCAAATCACAGTATCTAGTCGACTTCATTACAGAGTATACTAACACCCCGGGAACTCCTACAAAATGGAAACTCTACATGGACGACTCTTCAAACAAAACCGGGAGTGGTGTGGGTGTAATTATAGAAAGTGATCAGGGAAGCCAAATCAAGCTGAATACGAGGCACTACTGACTGGTTTAAGGCTAGCTAAGAAGGTAGGAGCTTACCATGTCCAGTGATTCACAAGTAATCACCTCACAAATAGAAGGGAGCAACCAAGCTGAGGATCCCACCATGAAAAAATACCTCGGGTAATTCGGGGGACCCTAGACAAAACCAGAGAACAGCTCAGACAATTTGGGGGACCCTGGACAAAAACGAAAAATAGCTCAGACATTTCGGGGAATATGAAGTTCGACACATACCTCGAGAGCAGAATGCCCGAGCTGATGCACTTTCAAAATCAGCCAGCACCAACAGCTTGGACAACTCGGAGAAAATGAAGTCCGACACATACCTCGGAAGCAGAATGCCCGAGCTGATTCATTTTCAAAACTAGCCAACACCAAACCAGGGGGCAATAACAAAAGCCTCATCCAGGCTACATTACAAGACCACAACAAGGAAGGAAAACAAACCCTCTACTCAAGGTCCAGCAACACCAGCTCATAATTCTCCTCATCATCCCTATCTCTACAAATTCTACGAAACCTCCTAAATCGCACACAGTACTCAGGGTCAGCCACAGTAACACGCATAACAACTATGGAATCCAGTCAATCAGACATGCCGTCTGGGATTTTAGTAGACATCTCAGCAATATTTTTTCAAGAAGACATAGGTCAACCATGGGGTTATTACCAAACAACTCGGACAAATAAGGAAACAACTCGGACAGTAACAGCAAAACATCAGATATCAGATACAGCAGTAAAAGAGAAACTCCAGGACTCACACAAAAGTCCAGGGGTACCCTTTGGAGGCAACAACAGGGCAAGAACACAGAGAAAAGAAGTTGACAATCTATACCCAAACAGTCTGAACACCTCTCAAATAAAAGGTCAACACAAAAGCTTGAACTTTTGTACAAAAGGAGTCAGGCAACAATGAAAAGAAACAGGAATAGCAACCAAATCCTAAGCAAAGCACACATTCTCCTCAAAAGGCAAACGACAAAAGAAAAGTCACAACAAATGATCAAAGATGCAAACTTTTTACAGAAAGAACCAAAGTTCTTCAGATCAAAAGGGAGCTTGGGATGAAGAGCTCCCACAAGTCCTATGGGCATATCGAACAACTTCACACTTCACCACGCGGAGTGAAGGCAATGATCCCAGTAGAGATCGAAGAAGGATCCCTCAGAATGATCCTCTACAATAAAGAGGTCAATTCCCAAATCCAAAGGGAAGAACTCGACCTACTCGGATTAGGGAGGAAGCGTTAAATCGTCAAATGGCCTCAAGATACAATCACAAGGTAATCCAGCAAAGTTTTGCCAACAACTATCTCATCCTATTCTGAAATGATATCGGAACAAGTCGACCGGGAGAGGAAAAGCTAGCAGCTAATTGGAAAGGACCCTGCCAAGTCACGGAAGCACTGGGGAAAGGTCACCACAAAGTGTCCGACCTCAAGGGGCGAGAGCTACCAAGGTCATGGCATGCCTGCAAAAGGCGCCAGGCCGAGATCTAAAGGATTGCCCGACCTAGAAGGGTAAGCACTAACATGTACACATTCTTATTCATATCTTCATTTTATTGTTCAAAAGTTTGCAAATTCCCTAAAATGTTTCCTACCAAGACGTCCGATTACGACAGGTCGGCAAGGTGAAAATCAAATTCACCGCTCGATCACGACAAAGGTCGGCAAGGTGAAAACCAAATTCACCGCCTGATCACGACAAAGTCGGCAAGATGAAAACCAAAATTCATCGTCCGATTACAAAGCGACAGGTTGGCAAGGTGAGAACCAATTTCACCGCCCGACCACGAAGAAAACCGAATTCATCGTTTGATTTCGACAAAGGTCGACAAAGTGAAAACCAAATTCACTACTCAATCAAGACGCATTAATCTGAAACATTCATCGTCCGATTATAAAGCTACGGATCGGCAGAAAGTAAAAATCAAATTCACTACGCGATCACGATAAAGACCAAAGATGAAAACCAAATTCATCAAAAGGTCTGCCAAATGAGGGTTAAAACCCAAACTCTACAAAATTGGCAAAGATAAAAACAGAATAATGCAAGAAGTTATAGAAAGTGATCCATAAAAAGGACCTGACGAGGTCATAATAAAATGGATTGCTATAAAATAACTTGAAGACTGGCCGACACAAAGAAGTTGGACCAGCCACAACAACCCAAGTTATAAGTAAAGCCCTGGAAAGAGGTCTGGCCAACCCTATAAAAGAGAATTACTATAACTTAGAAGAGTCCGACATGATGAAGTCGGACTCCTACGAAAAAGTTACAAAGGTAATCCCTGAAAGAGACCTGAACAAGGTCCAAAAAAGAGGATTACCAAGTAACTCGACAGGACCGACATGATAAAGTCGGCCCAAGCTGATCAAAGCGACAAAAAGTTATAAAAAGTAATCCTGAAAGAGACCTGAACAAGGTCCAATAAAGAGAATTACTAGAAATAAGTTAGAAGGGCCCGACAAGAAGAAGTCGGACCAACGAAAGCTACAGCTTGGACCGACAAGAAGAAGTCGGACCAACGAAAGCTACAGCTCGGACCGACAAGAAGAAGTTGGACCAATGAAAGCTACAGCTTGGACCGACAAGAAGAAGTCAGACCAACGAAAACTACAGCTTAGACCGACAAGAAGAAGTCAGACCAGCGAAAGCTACAGCTTGGACCGACAAGAGAAGTCGGACCAACAAAAGCTAAAGAAGAATCGACAAGAGAAGTTGGACCAACAAAAAACGTGCGCTAAAACGGACATAGCTCTGCCCAAAAAGCCACGGCTTCACGACAAGGCTATCAAAATTGTTCAGACTGACTAAAAAGTGTTCTACACTAAAAAGTCGTTGGACAAGTTAGCCCGAAGGACCACCTCGACCAAGCAGAAAGTGGACGAAACTAGAAGTGATCAAAAGAGGTCGGACAAAAAAGTACCAACACTCTACAAAGATCCACAAAAGGGACAAAGACATCTTGCAAACGGCCAGAGAAAGGTCGGGAATGCTTTGCTAAAAGGTACGAAGTCTTGAAAAAGAGACACTACTTAAAAGGCAAAGGCACAAATCAAAACGGCGCTAAAAAGTCATCCAAACAAACTGTAAAAAGGTTTCCCACCGGAACACTACCTAAAAAGTTGTTGGATTATGACTAAAAAGCCCGAGCAGTGAAGACAAACAAGTCGGAAGAAAGGCTGAAAAGCCCTCTCAACAGAGCCAGGATGCTTGAGCACGACTTCCCTAAAAGAGATCGAAACTCTGAAAGCACGATCTCACGGAAAAGTCCGAACTCAAGCAGGGGCAAAGTCATACAGGTCCACGTCAGAGGTGCAAGCATGACTTCAAAAAAGAACAAGCTAAAAGGTTGGGAAACAACTTAAGGCTCAAATGTGCTTAGCCAAAAGGGATACAACTCCACTCAAAGAAGGCACAATCTCAAACAGGTTTACGAACGTCATCCGAGACTAAAAAAGGTTCTATATAAAGAACACTAAAAAGTCATTGGAAAGTCACTAAAAGCCCGGATATCAAGCCGCAAGGATAGCTTCGCCGAAGCAGAGGGTTGTCAACACAAACTTAAAAGCAAGGCGTGATCCAGAAGGCAAGGGTAGAAAACCCACACTACCACTCAAAAGAGGTTGACCTGTGAAGTACCAAACCTCTAGAAAATCTACAAAGATTGTAAAGCAATAAAGAAACAAGCCAGACAGATGCTTGAGCATGACTTCCAAATAGATCGAAGCTCTGAAAAGCACGATCTCACGGAAAGATCGAACTCAAGCAGGGGCACTGTTCATACCCTGGGTCAAGCTGTCTGGTGGACGAAATTGTGATCACATCAATGTAGTATTCTTTGTTGTTGTATGGAATCCTTATTATGGCACTTATGTGTGGACACAACTCTGTTCAACTAACCAGCAAGTGTACTGGGTCGTCCAAGTAATACTTTACGTGAGTAAGGGTCGATCCCACAGAGATTGTTAGTATGAAGCAAGCTATGGTCACCTTGTAAATCTCAGTCAGGAGGATAAAATTATGGAATTTAGAAAATCAAATATGATTAATAAAAATAAACAGAAAATAAAATGGATAGAGATACTTATGTAAATCAATAGTGGAAATTTCAGATAGGCGTATGGAGATGTTGTGCTCCTTTTGAATCTCTACTTTCTTATTACATTCATCCTATCCTTCTTACTCTTTTCCATGGCAAGCTGTATGTAGGGCATCACCGTTGTCAATGGCTACATCCCATCCTCTCAGTGAAAACGTTCCTATGCTCTGTCACAGCACGGCTAATCATCTGTCGGTTCTCAATCAGGTTGGAATAGAATCCCTTGATTCTTTTGCGCTTGTCATCACGCCCAGCCTTCAGGAGTTTGAAGCTCGTCACAGTCATTCAATCCCAAAATCCTACTCGGAATACCATAGACAAGGTTTAGACTTTCCGGATCCTCATGAATGCCGCCATCTATCTAGCTTATACCACGAAGATTCTGTTGGGGAATCTAAGAGATATGCGCCCGGCCTAAGGAAGAACGGAAGTGGTTATCAGTCACGCGCGTTCATAGGTGAGAATGATGATGAGTGTCACGGATCATCACATTCATCAAGTTGAAGTGCAACGTATATCTTGGATTAAGAATAAAATTGATTTGGATAGAAAATAATAGTAATTGCATTGAAACTTGAGGTACAGCAGAGCTCCACACCCTTAATCTATGGTGTGTAGAAACTCCACCGTTGAAAATACATAAGTGAGAGAGGTTCAGGCATGGCCGAATGGCCAGCCCCCAAAACGTGATCACAGGATTCAATTTACAATCCAGGATCCAGGATTATGATAGTAAAAAGTTCTATTTATAATAAACTAGCTCCTAGGGTTTACATGAGTAAGTAATTGATGCATAAATCCACTTCCGGGGCCCACTTGGTGTATGCTTGGGCTGAGCTTGATCTATTCACGAGCTGAGGCTTTTATTGGAGTTGAACTCCAAGTTATAACGTGTTTTGGGCGTTCAACTCCGGATCATGACGTGTTTCTGGCGTTTAACTCCAGACAGCAGCATGTACTTGGCGTTCAACGCCAAGTTACGTCCTCAATTTCCAAATAAAGTATGGAATATTATATATTGCTGAAAAGCTCTGGATGTCTACTTTCCAACGCCGTTGAGAGCGCGCCATTTGGAGTTCTGTAGCTCCAGAAAATCCATTTTGAGTGCAGGGAGGTCAGATTCCAACAGCATCAGCAGTCCTTTTTCAGAGTTTTGCTCAAGTCCCTCAATTTCAGCCAGAAATTACCTGAAATCACAGAAAAACACACAAACTCATAGTAAAGTCCAGAAATGTGAATTTAACATAAAAACTAATGAAAACATCCCTGAAAGTAGCTTGAACTTACTAAAACTACCTAAAAACAATGCCAAAAAGCGTATAAATTATCTGCTCATCACTGTCCGACCCGGGATGTTTAGCAATAAGCTGACCGACCTCTTCAGGTCAGACTATCCGACCTCATCTTAAAGAGCTCGGCCAACTCGCCAAAGGAGCCCAAAGCAGGCCCAAAACGAAGGAACACAGCCCAATCTAAAGGTAGCCAAAGCCCAGAAAGATAAAGGCGGTTCCCCTAAAGATAAGATGACCTCACTTAAAGATAAAGATAAGATAAGATAAGATAACTATCTTATCTCCAGAAAGGTCACTCCTCACTATTATAAATACACTGGAGCACTCAGGTATAACTCATACTCTGATTCTACTCAAAACCTGCTTAATACCCTTGCTAACTTAAGCATCGGAGTCCCTTGCAGGTACCCCCCACCCTTCGGGGATGAAGGATCAGCAGCACCACCATCTCTAAACAGGTCGGACACGACAGCTCCGGCCACCAGCTCTAAACAGGTCGGACACAACAGCTCCGACCAGTACAGAAGATATCATCCGAGATCGACCTTCAGTTTCAGGTAACCCTCGGAACAGCCTCCAAATTAAACAAACTCCTAGTGGTACCTTTATTCACCAAGGAAAGTATGCTAAAGAATTGATCAAAAAATTTGGCCTAGAAAATTCCAAACCAATGGAAACTCCAATACATCCAAACACTAAACTTAAAAAGGATGATGATGGGAAAGATGTGGATGAAACAAGGTATAGAGGAATGATCGGATCACTTATGTATCTTACCTCCTATAGACCGGATATTGTTCAAAGTGTGGGTGTATGTTCAAGATTTCAATCTCACCCAAAAGAATCTCATCTTTCAGCCGTTAAATGTATTATTAGGTACATTAAGGGAACTAGTGATTATGGTCTATGGTACCCAAAATCTGATGAGTTTTGTGCAGTAGGATTTTGTGATGCAGATTATGCGGGAGATGGGTGGATAGAAGAAGCACATCGGGCATGTGTTGCTTCCTTGGAAGCTCACTCAACATGTGGTCAAGCTGAATATATCTCTGCCTCCGCTTGTTGTTCACAATTAATATGGTTAAAAACATAATTAGAGGATTACAAATTAAAGATCAATAGTATACCCTTGTTTTGTGACAATATGAGTGCCATAAATATTTCAAAAAAATCCTATTTTGCACTCAAGAACAAAGCACATTGAAATAAAATATCATTTCATTAGAGAACATGTGCAAAAGGGAATTATTGATATTCAATTTGTAAAATCCGAAGATCAACTTTCGGATATTTTCACTAAGCCCTTGTGTGAAGACAGATTCTGTGCCTTGAGAAGTAGTTTGGGAATGATAGAATTATGTTCTGTTGATAACATGTGAATTTTTCTGATTCTGTTTATTTTTGTTTCGTGAAAAAGCAGGAGACAAAAATCAGGAAGTGTTGAATGGGCCATGATACAAGGGGAGACTGCACTGATATTAATTTTCTTGGGCCCCACCAAATTCATTTTGATCTTTCTCTGATCCATTTTTGAGTTCCTAATTTTTAATAATACTTTTGGAAAGTTATCTTTTCAAATCTTGTGGGAATAAGTGATTGTCAAATCAATTCTTTATCCTTCCCTCATTCCTTAATTCTAGGAGCTAACACCTCAGTGTACTTTTAAAACCCTTCTTTGGTTAATAATCGCGCCCTTAATGGGTAATAACTACCCCACTTCTCTCTCCAATCAACATTTAATGCTCTTTTAACCTCCCACCTCTCTCCACTCACTTCGGCCTTCCCTCTTCATCTTCCCTCTTCATTCTCCATTCATTTTAACATGAAAAAGAAACTTGCCCCAAGAAGGAGTAGCCGAACCCCCTTACCAAAAAGCCCTCCATTCTCTACCCCTCAAACCCACACACACATTCATATCCATTCCACATCCTCTTCATCCCACTCACCTCCATCCAAACAAACCGAAATAATGCGCAAGAAGGTGATAGCCCAGAAAACCTCAGGAAGAAGAAAAATTGGAAAGAACAAAGAACCAATAATGGAATAAGAAGAAGAGGAGTCTCACACCTCACCACCACCCTCACCACCAAAAAAGACTACCCCACATGCATCTGGAAAAAGTTCACAGAAGACCAAAAGCTTTGTGTTACACAACACGAGGGAACCAGCCAATCTGGAATCATTGGATTTCAAAAAAAAAAATTCAACAAGCCTCATTCTCACTATGATCTAGCAAGATTCAATTCCTGTGCATCTTTTGAGTTCCACAAGGAAGTACTGGAGAAGCGACACTTGTGTGCCACACACGTAGTGAATCTGGACTCACTGGCAGCCAAAGGAATGAATTTTTATCCTCTGTTTGAAAGTTTGAAATGGACCCCTCTCCTCCATCTTTAGACACCTGTTTATCCGGGATTGGTACGAGAATTTTATGCTAATATGAGGCTGATCGATGGTACCATTCACTCTTACGTGAAGCGGGTATATATGACTCTGAACTTAGAGAAAATCAGCGCTGTCATGGGTTACACTGATGAAGGACCAAGAGCGTACATGTCTGAGAAATGGGACTCTCAGGTTGGAGTTACATACCAGATTGTCCTACAACAAATCTATGAGAATATGTCTGGCTTGGATGGCACCGTCCCCACTCACAAGGCCCTAGGTCCCGAAAACTCAATGTTGCACAAAATCATTACTCATATTCTGACTCCACAGAGTAACTGTTTCCGACTCTCTTGTGCTATTTGCTATTGTTACTTCCTCTCGTATTTCTTTTGCGTACCTTATGATAAGACATATGTGGGAATCTGTTAAAAGTACTAAAAAGGCAAATCTACCATATGGCTTGTTTCTCACCAGTATTTTGAATATTTTAAAGTTGATCTAACAAATGAAGCTGTTGAGAATAAGGTGTCATTCATAAAAGGAGGAGGAGTTTCAGGTAAAAGCACCATAGCAAAGCGTTCGGAACCTTCGGAAAGTGACCTTGAAAATCGCCCAGCCGAACCATCCAAGGTGGCAGATTCACTCAAGGAAGTTCTCAATGAATTCTCAAATATGTCCAAAATGATGGTACAATCACATAAGGCCGCTCAAAAACTAGCATATGAAAATGAAAGGGCTTGGAAAAAGTGTCAAGAACGAGTGGGTTTGATGCTTCAAAACTTTGACAAAGAATTGGGGGCTGGAGAAAAAGATGAAGATTCTGGATCAGAGTACAATCTGTCCGATGATTGATTTAGTCACTTCTAGTTCTTTTTAGATTTTTTGATGTTTTGTAGTATGCATGGATACTTTAGACCTATGACACTGTGATAAACTCTTGGTATTTTGGTTATATTGTGGATATTCTGCTTCTAATGTCATTTTTTCCGGGTGCCCCTTTAATGACAAAAGGGGGAAAAATGACCAAAAAATTGAAAATTGAGAGAAAACAGTGGATGAAATTCTTTGTGGATTCATGATCACCCTTGTTTCAATTATTTGCTGTGGTGATCTTCTTGATACATTTGATGCATTTGATTTACTTTTGTGGATTTGTTTGCTGCATCATGGATTATGAATTATTTTTGGCAGTTCCTTTAAGCTTTGATATGTAAATAAATTCTGAGAGTTGCTGTGTTTTGAGATGATCATGCTTGATTAAAAATATTTTCCTTGCTATGATAATTTTGCTCTAATATGTTGACTGGAAAATATTTTCAAATGACTTGAACGCCAATTTCTTGAAACATCAAAAATTATTTTTGATTGATATGTACTTAATTGCCTTGTGTATGTTTGAGCAGAAAATCAATGTTATGATAACAAATGAGTTTTGTATCACTCCAATTTTGCTCATAAATCAAGTCATTCAACATTACAAAATTTTATATGTTGAATAACATAGTTGCCTTAAGCTTAACTTCAAAAGTTACATGTAAAGACTCCCTTGATAAAATAGCATACATTGAGGGGGAGCCATGTAACAATTGGAAAGGAAGGAATCCAAGTATTCAAAAGGGAGTACCCTAATTTTTTTATTTCTTCCTATTTCAATTTTTAATAATGTTTGTCATCAAGGAGGAGATTGATGAGTTTGTAAAAGTCCAAATTCAATTAATGAAGATCAAGCATTATTAATATGATTAATTGCAAAATTATTAATATGATTTCAATTCATATATGTTGGTTAAATTAATTTTGCTATGCAGGTTTTGATTGGGCCGAAAAGAAAAGAAAAAATAAAATAAGCCCATTAAAATATTTTCATCATTGATACAATGTTTATTGTGGCTGAAACAATAATTTGTAAATTGGGCCATATTCAATCATTATTATTATTATTGGCCCAAACCAATATTTCTACCAGAAATTTGCTTGCTTGGTCCGAAATCAATTTTGAGAGAAAGCAAATGTTTTGATTCATGCTTTCAACGGATCTCCTTTTTATCATATGATAGAATTCAAATTTTATAAAAAGGAGTTAATGCAGTCCTTGGAACTATGAGAGAGAAATTATAATGGATTAGATGGTTGGCCTTAATGAGGCACGCTACTCAGCAAAAGTAACTCATTTTTTAATTACTTTGTTCAAATTCATTTAATTGCTTTTCCTTCTACTCTCTCTTCTCTCTCATCTCTCTTCTCTATTCGGTCATATCATAGTAGAAACCATGGAAGCTATGGCAAGCTACCATAGAGAAGAAAAAGCAAGCAACAAGACCATCACAATGATGGCAAGAAAAAGAAAACAAAAAGTATGTTATGGCTGAGATCTTCACCAAAAAAGGTAAGATTTGGTGAAGTAAGCTCAAGATCTCCATACCAAAAATGGAAGAGAAGATTTCGATCAGAAGAAGAAGATCCTCGAGAGATGGTTTGTCTCAACTTTTGATCAACTACCACAGGAGGTAGCTACTGTAGCTACGTGCTGAAGTTGCAGAAGTTTGAGCAGAAGAAGCTATCATGCATCAAGAAGCATCAAGGGCTAGGAGTCCTTCTTGGAGTGCAAGCAAGGAGGGATGGCTCAGATTGATGAAGCTTGGTGTAAAAGGAAGACACGGAGGTAATTGCATGTTGTCTGAAGCATTCGGTTTCCTCTCCTATCTCTTTGGCCGAACCGGTTTTCTTGAAGAAGAAGAAGTTTAGCTTGGTTAAAGTGGTTTCAACCGTGGAGGCTTCCCCCTATGTAAATAAGAGAGAACAGCCAGGGCTTGAAGTAAGGAAAAGAGTGAAAGCACAGTGTTCACATAGCTACCTAAGCTAACAGAAATTCTTCTCCTTCAATGTTCTTCATTTTGTATTTTTCTGTTTAATCTTGTCTGTCTTAAGTCTTATGGAAAAAGGCAAACAGTGAGGTTTGTAAGAAAAAGTCATAGAGCGGAAAAAGGCAGAGAGTGAAAAATTAAAAGAAAAAGCCATAGATGCCCTTAGAGATCCTTTGTACATCTGTGTTGTGTTTCATGATTCTGTGGGAATTCCCTTGCAAGTTGGGTTAGCACTTAGCAGTTGAAAGCTTGGCAGTGATAAAGTCAAGTTCAGGATTGGGGTTAAGATTCTGGACTTGTCCCAGATAGGAAGGGTAGTTCCTAAGGGAATTGGTGTTTGTAATCAAGGATGATTATAGTGAAATTCCATCATTGTTGTGATGTAGACTGGATGTAGGCTACATTGCACTTTGCAGCTGAACCAGGATATATCTTGGTGTAATTTTCTCTCTCTTCTACTCCATTCTTGATTCTGCTGCACAGGAGACAAAACTGAAAAATATCTCCTGACTAGTCAAGAGACAAAACAAAAAAATCTCGTGGCTAGGCATGAGACAAAAACAAGAAATATCTCCTCAAGTGTTCTAAAGGACAGCAAAGGTTACTAAGCGAAAAGGGGGCTAAGATTCAACCCCACTTCTCTTAGCCACTAATAAACCATCAGTATCATAGATAGCATCCAAGTAATTTGAATCTTATAGATTCGATTTACTACGAAAACACATAATTCATACTCCATAAATTTGACTTACATAGATATGTAATTGAGACATGCGCGTAATTTTTTTTTACTTTGGCAGATATACGTAAAATTGATTTGCAAATAGTTTATAAAGGTGATTTACTCCACATATTATAACTTGTGAAATCATAATATTTTGAGAAGTGATGTATAGATAACTTAAATATTGATAAACCTGAAAAATTTTAGAAAAAAAAAATATAAAAAAATTACATGTTGATCCATAATTTAAAATTTTTTTTTCAAAGTCTATGATTAATAACTTTAAAATTATATATATATTTTTTATTTTTATTTTATAGAGACTTATAGAGAGTGGTTATAGAGGAATTAAAAACAAAATTGGTTCCTATTTTTCTGACAATTCATTTTGTTTTTAGTTTAAATTAAAATTAAATTATTTATTCAATTTATATTTATTTGATTATCCTAATGATTATATATAATAGATAATATATTTAAGCATGTTTTGAAAGAAACTATTGAATTTTATATAATTGAAAGTTAACTATGAAATTGAAGTTAAGATGAAGTGAAATTAAAATAAAAAATTAAAAATAAGGTAATAAATAATTAAAAATAGTAAAAAAAGCAAAAAAATAATGCATATAGTTGATAAAAATACACTTTTAAAAAATTAGTATAATCAATGAATATAAAAGATGAAAGACAAAAATTAAGATATATTTTTGTTAAAAATTCAAAAAAAAAACATTGTGAAGAAATACCTATTAATCAAGTTTTATAAAAATATTATAAAAAATTTAAAATGTTAATAAATAAAATAATAACTCCTTTAAAAATTATTAATCAAAATACATAAAAGTACATTCTGATTTCTAGATATAAAAAATAATACAACAACAAACAACAACAACAACAACAACAACAACAACAACAACAACAACAACAACAACAACAACAACAACAACAACAACAACAAAGCCTTGTCCCAACTAAGTGGGGTCGGCTACATGAATCAAATGACGCCATTGTACTCTGTCATATATCATGTCAATAGAGAGACCGTTAACATGTAGATCTCGTTTGACCACCTCATGGATGGTCTTCTTAGGTCTACCTCTGCCTTTCACCTTTTGTCCATCTTCCATCTCATCCACCCTCCTGACTGGATGTTCTATCGGTCTTATTCTCACATGTCCAGACCACCTGAGACGCAATTCAACCATCTTTTCCACAATGGGTGCTACTCCAACTCTCTCCCTTAAATCTTCATTCCTTATTTTATCCAATTGCGAATGACCACTCATCCATCTCAACATCTTCATCTCTGCCACACTCAGCTTATGTTCGTGCTCCCCTTTAGCCACCCAACACTCTGTACCATACAACATAGCCGGTCTTATAGCGGTGCGATAGAATTTACCTTTAAGTTTTAGAGGCACTTTTTTGTCACATATAAAACCAGATGCACTCCGCCATTTTGACCAACCTGCTTGGATCCTATGATTTACATCCTGTTCAATCTCTCCATTATCCTGTATGATGCACCCAAGATACTTAAAACTTTTAACTTTTCGTAGGACGTTTTCTCCAATCTTCACCTCTATATTGGGGTTTTCCCTTCTCAGACTAAACTTACATTCCATATATTCCATCTTGCTACGGCTTATGCGCAGACCATACACTTCTAAAGCTTCTCTCCATAACTCCAACTTCTTATTTAGGTCTTCCCTTGACTCTCCCATAATGATCATATCATCGGCAAAAAGCATGCACCATGGCACAGGCTCTTGGATGTGTTTTGTGAGTACTTCCAAGACTAATGTGAAAAGGTATGGACTTAAGGATGATCCCTGGTGCAATCCTATACCAATAGGGAATTCCTCTGTCACACCACCTTGAGTCTTCACACTAGTTGTGGCCCCATCATACATGTCTTTAATTGCCCGAATATATGCGATCCTTACTCTCCTCTTTTCTAAAACCTTCCATAAGACCTCCCTTGGTACCCTATCATACGCTTTTTCCAAATCAATAAAACCATATGTAAATCCCTTTTATTACTACGATACATCTCCATCATCCTTCTTAATAGGTATATCGCTTCAGTGGTAGATCTGCCTGGCATAAATCCAAATTAGTTCTCTGTTACTTGTGTCTCTTTTTTCAACCTCCGTTCTATCACCCTTTCCCATAACTTCATAGTATGACTCATAAGCTTAATCCCTCTATAGTTTCCGCAACTTTGTATATCCCCCTTATTCTTGTAGATAGATACCAAGGTGCTCTTTCTCCACTCATCAGGCATCTTCTTTGACCTTAAAATCTCATTAAAAAGCTTGGTTAACCAGTTGATGCCTTTTTCTCCAAGACCCTTCCAAACCTCAATCGGGATATTATCAGGTCCTACTGCCCTGCCATTTTTCATCTGCTTTAGTGCCTCTTTTACCTCGAATTCTCAAATCCTTCGATAGTAGTCAAAGTTTTGATCTTCTTCCCTTGTACATAATCGACCAAGGCTCGGAAGAATCTTCTATCCCTCATTAAATAACTCGTAGAAGTAGCTCTTCCACCTTTCATTAATCTTCTCCTCTTGAGCCAACACCTCTCCATCATTATCCTTTATGCACTTAACCTGATCCAAATCTCTCGTTCTTCTTTTCCGGCTCTTTGCGATTCTATATATACCTTTTTCTCCTTCTTTCATGCCCAAAGACTGGTAGAGACCCTCATATGCTCTTGTTCTTGCTTCACTTACAGCCACTTTCTTCTCTTTCTTAGCCGCCTTATATTTTTCCCAGTTATCTGTATTGCGGCATAAAGACCACTCTTTAAAACATTCCCTTTTTATCTTTATCTTTTCTTGTATACTCGCATTCCACCACCAGGACTCCTTGCCTCTTGGTCCTATTCCTTTAGATTCACCAAAACTTTCTTTTGCTGTTCTTCTAATAACTTCTGCCATCTCCCTCCACATCTCTTCCGCGCTTCCATTTCCATCCCACTTTGCCTCTTCTCCTACCTGTCTTAGGAAGTTTCTTTGTTCCTCACCTTTCATCCGCCACCACCTCGTCCTTGGGTTCTTCGTATGATGTCTTTTCCTCAACTTTTGCTCAACGCGAAAATCCATGACGAGCACCCTATGTTGTGTTGTCAAACTTTCTCCCGAGATAATTTTACAGTTAATGCAAAATTTCCGGTCGACTCTCCTCAACAAGAAGAAGTTGATTTGAGAGCTTGTCATGCCACTCTTATAGGTTATAAGATGTTCGTCTCTCTTTTTAAAACATGTATTTGCAATGAGAAGATCAAAGGTTGAGGAAAAGTCCAAAATAATTTTACCCTCGGTATTGATCACTCTGAAACCATGGCCTCCGTGAATACTCCCATATCCAGTCACTTCTCTCCCAACATGGCCATTTAAATCTCCTCCTAAGAAAATCTTATCTTCTAAAGGTATGCCTTGAACCAAACTCTCTAGATCCTCCCAAAACCTTATCTTGTGTTGTTCGTCCGAACCCACTTGCGGTGCATAGGCGCTAATCACATGGAAAGCACTTCCCTCCACCACAAGTTTGATAGAGATGATCCGATCTCTCACCCTCTTGACATCCACTACGTCCTTCTTCCACTGCTTATCCACAATTATTCCAACCCCATTCCTATTCTTCACCTTTCCTGTATACCAAAGTTTGAAACCAGAAGTATCCAACTCCATAGCCTTTGCACCAACCCATTTCGTTTCTTGTAGGCACATAATAAAAAAATAATTCAAATTAAATTTATTTATTTTTATTTATTTGTTTATTATTTATTAGATAATTTAATATTTATTTAATTTTGGTCAAATCAGATAATATAATTAATTAGTTATAATTAATGTTGTTCACCCTAATGGTTTAATTGAAACATATTGAAACTCTAAAGATAAAATTAAAAATAAAGGATAAAATAAAAATAAAATTGCATTTGCTATCTTGAAATTTTTTTAATAAAAATTTTATTTATACATCTTTAAAATGCATCACTTTAATACAATGATATTTTTATTAAAAATAAAAATTATGATGAATATCTTATATATTTGTTAGTAAATTATATACAAATACTTTTTGAAGTTATTATATAAAAATAACTTAAATACTTTTAAATGTGATTATGATAATTCATTAATTATTATATTTTTGTTTACTAATTTATATTTAATAATTTATCTCTAACTTTTAATTTTAGTAAAAATGTAAGATATGATGCCAAAAAAAGGTAAAGCAACATAAATTTTTTACTAACAAAAAATATATATTTTTTTATTTTTTTGACACATATTTATTTTTTTAATTAAGTTATACATTTTAATTTATATAAATTAATGACAATTAAATATATAAAAAATACTAATTAATAAAAAAATAAAATTTAAGATAAACATGTCCTGAACAAATTGAAATAAAATAAAGACTTTTAATTATGATCATTAATTATAATCACATATATTTATTTCAAGATTTATATTTCAAAAACTCAGTATATTAATATTTTGTATTTTTATTTTTTAATTTTAGACAATCACAAACATTAATTACTCTCCAATAATGAAAATGCTTTAAAAAAAATAAACATAATTAAATGATCTTAAAATTATATAATAATTTTCAAAATAACAATAAAACTATAAAAATATTATAGTCACCTTGAATTACTACAGGTTCAACTTCCATCGACAGCGGTAGAATGCCTAAATTGAGACATTTTCAGACTATAATATTTGTTAAACAAATAATTAATGAAACAATTATCCATACCTTCTCATTTTGAGTATATTTATACATAAAAAAAACTGAAATAGCAAAAGTGATAAAAATGATGATTTTTATAATTTTGTGTGGCTATCTATATATAGAAGACTAGAAGACTATGATTATCTAACAAAATTAATTTTATTTATTGCATTCAATTTAAATAAGTAAAAAATCATCTTATTTTATTTTAGTCCTTAATTCACATGATTTAAATTTAGCTCAATATGTATGATTTGATTTGATTTAATTATTAGTGAAAAATATATTGAAAACCTATTTTATGCATAGATTTGTTATTTTAATGATTAATTAATATAGATAATTAGTATAAATAATTTGAATTAATAAATTAAAAAATACTAACAAAATATTAAAAGAAATAAATTAAAAAATACTACCAAATCAATTTGATATAAATTATAATAAATTATGTGATATTTAAATATCTAATCAAATCAATTAGTTGATATAGTTGATTTATCATAATAAATTGTATTTAATGAGTTAAAAGAAACAAATCACTAAACACTCTCATAAGCATGCATGTTACATCAACTCCATCATTAGGTGCAGAAACCTGATTTTTATATAATAGAATAGATAATAAATAGCATATATGAGAATATGATATGAGACATATTTTAATTATGAAATTGGTATTATATAATAGATTTTTTTTAAATTCTTATTGCTTGTTCGTTGCTAATTTTTACGTAATTACTTAATAATTTTCGCCTATGAAACTATCAACTACCTAATATTATGATTTAATTAATAAGAATGATGACATTAATATTTTTTCATAAGTCTTGTTATTATTTATAATTAGGAAATAGCTATAAATAAATTTATTTCCTTAATGAGTGTTAAATTTGTTGTCAAATTCTATATCATCTTTAAACTTTTAGTGTAATTGAGTCTAATTTCTATATTTTGAAATAAATTTACTCAAAAAAATTAATATGTAGATTACATTATTATTACAAATTACTTTTTTAACATAATTAACGGTGCTTGTTTGAACCATTAAATTTAGCTTCTAATGATATTAAAGTCAACTTATTTTATTATCTTGTGCCTTTAAAGAATTTACACGACTAACATAAAAATATAACAATTGATAAAAAAATCATTACAATCGGTATATTCATTTTAATAAATATTCTTTTATCTAATATTATAAAAAATACATTGGCCACTTTGAATTGCTACAGGTCAACTTCCATCCACATTAGTAGAATGTCTAAATTGAGATATATTCATCAAACAAACAATCAATAAAACACTCATTTGTACTTTCTCATTTTGGGTACATTTATACATAAAATAAATTATACATAAAAAAAGAAGAAGAAAAGAAGAATTGAAATAGCAAGAGTAATAAAAATTTTGATTCTTATAATTTTGTGTGGCTATCTATATATAGTAGACCAGACAACTATGATTATCTAATAAAATTAATTTATATTTATTATACTCAACTTGAATAAATAAAAAATTATCTTATTTTAATTTAGTCTTTAATTCACATGATTTGAATTTATCTTAATATATATTATTTGATTTGATTTAATTTGATTATTAGTTAAAAATATCTTAATTATTTATATTATTTATAAAATTATTATTTAATGACTAATAAATTAATCAAATTAATTAATTAATACACACAATAATTTTAGTATAATAAATTAAAAGAATAAATCGAAAAATACTCTTAAAAATATCATTCAACTCCATCATTAATTGAATTATAGAATAGATGTTAGTGAATTATTAACAAAAACCTAACCTCCCAAATGAAAAAATAAGGGGGAAACCCCAAAATACCCCTACCACTACACTACCAGTACCCGGCTCTCTAAGTATTCACGCCTATCAATCAAATACCCACTGCTCCTAATCTAAAATCTTCTTCCACGGCAGCCACTTCATTCTCCGCCATCCTTTGAGCTCGTCGCCGATCCGCTCTCCTCTGGTTTTGTGTCCGCCGCTTTTCTATCCACCAGCATCCTCCGCCGCTGCCTGCAAAATCTACTGCCGGCACCGCAACAAAAACCGCCTCCGTCAGAAACTTAGGTATGCGTTCCTGTTCTTCATCTTCTATTAGTTATTGTTTCACTTTCTGGAACCTAAATTTGTGTCTCTTGTTTTATTTTATCCAAATGCTAGTTTTTTTTTTTCTCTTCCTCTGCAAATTGAATTTATTTATTTTAAACTATGGTATTTTGTATAGTGTTTTGTGTTCTTTTCTGGAATGTCAAAACTTTGGCAATAGAATTTCCTTAATGGAATGGACATTGATTGTGTGTTTCTTCTACTTTCTCTGGCCCTTGATATATTGATTTCTGATTAATTGATTATTGAATATTGATTACTTGATCAGTTAACTATATTGCTTAGTTCAATTTTAAAATTTCTTTGTTCGTCTATCTTTTTTATTAGATTAGTTCTGGTTTTGCCTCTTTGTGAATGGAGGGAAAATGATAGGGTGCGAATAATGTTTGGGTTAAAGGTTTTAAATCCGCAAATTGGATTAGGGTGAAGCTTAAACGTTCCTTATTCTACTTATTGCTAGCCCTATTTGAGGTTCTGTTTTTCATCGAAACTTAACAGATTTGTTTATGCCATATTCAGTTTTCTATGTTCTATTGTTCAATTCTTGTGCTAGATTCGATTGGGGTTTAGAACCAGTGAGCAATTACAACTTTTTAACTTATTTTTAATTTTTCAACCTTTTTTATTGTTTTTATAGCCTGGTGTAAATTCGGTTTTAATTTAACACGGCTTGATCAGGTCTAAAATTGAATTAGAGTCTTGAAAATAAACCCGGTCAATATTTTGGTTCTGTCGTTTAGATCAAAGCAAACCCAGTTTCACTTGGCACATATAGGCCCCTGTTTTTACTTTTTATTCAACGCAAAGATGATGGTAACTTGGTTTGTGTGGTTGTGTGGGCAGCTTGGTTACACAGTAGGACAGCCGCCGGGGTTGGGCATCTGGCGATTTACACATACCTCTCACAGTCCAAAACCTCAGAATTCATCAAGTAGATCAATCTGCATTGTCGCCCTCCAAATCATGGCTTTAGGTTTTGCCATCGGAGTCTTCGGTGTTCTCATTCTTTTTCACGCCGCTTATTCAACCATCCAATGTATATATATCCCTTCAAACATATCATTTCCTTTCTCTATTTTAACCTTCTTCAATGGAATCTAATTCTGGTTCTGATTTTGTTGTAGATAGGGGTTTGCTCAAGATCACCGAAGAAGAGTTTTCAGGGCCTCCCTTCAATGTAATAATTACTCTATCATCTTTGAATCTTCTTGCAATGATGCGTTTTTTATTATCCAATTTATGGTTTTTGGGATCGCAGGTGGTGACTGAGCTATCTCTGGGGCTAGTTCTTTGTATGTGGGCTGCGTTAACTGTGCCGGGGAAGTTTCTGTCCATACACCCAGATTCTGAGGAGAATAGGTAATTTAATTCATTCTTTTTAGTTTCATGTGAGTGCTAGATTCTAGTGAGTTTTAAGTAGTTTGTGCTTGATTTCATTTTGCTGTCATGATGATTTGCTAATTAATTATTATAAGATGGGCCGTTGAAGTGGTTCATATAGGTTTAATTTGTTTCCAACACAAAAGCTATGATATAATTAAAGTTCTGTTGGTTGCTGGCTATTTTCTGAGTTGAGGCTTTAGTTGGCAGAGAGCACCATGATAGTCAAGGAATGGAAATATAGAGAATAATATGGGGGATGTAAATAGAATAGGTCTAGTTGACGCCAGGGTTTAAAAGAGAGGTAAATATTCCGGGGAAAATAAATCTGACTTTGGAGCAGCATTGCTGTGAGAATTTGGGTTGTTATAGTTGCAATTCAGTTTAAGCTTGGTCTAACTTGATCGATTGATATTATTCAGCTGCTTCATTTGTAGGTTATCTTTGTCTTCCACCGTATTTAATAGAGGGACAAAAGTATATTGTCATACATGAAATAATCATAGTAGGCTTTTATGTTAAGGTGAATTGAGAAAAATATAATTCCACCTTATGCATTTTCTGTGAGGAGTAAAAAGCCAAACAGAAAGGGAAAAAAATCAGATTCAACTTTTCCTGTTTATTTACACAAATCAAATCCATAGTGTCCTACCATGCCGTGTGTAGCTGGTGGTCTAGAATGGAGGTTCTTGTTGTTTTATGTGTTCATTGCATTGCAATTTGCAATGATCAGCACTGTGTTCATTCACAATCTCTCAGTAGATGAAAGATGGTAAGCAGCTGGCGTTGACAAATATGCTCACTATCAACATTTCATCAAGAAGAGAAGAGACAAGGAAGATATCTCACTGTTTCTGCAAAGGAATTTTACATTTGCAAAAGTTTATTATTTCTTCCTTTGTTTATGTTGTGCTGCCCTCATAGTTGAGGCATATGACTATAATGTACAATTCTACATACTAGCTGCTGATCAATCTCACATGTTATGAATCATTTGAATCTCAATCAGAGTTTGTCTCCTTTGGTGCAGGATTGTTTCTTTGCCTGCTAACCTTGACTTCATGATCTTCAACCACCGAGGCAAGGTCTTCCCTGTGGAAATGGATTTGAAGCTGAAACAATGATGACTTTAGGATATCCCTCTTTTGAGGATTAAACATATTTTCCCTGGAACATTTTAGAATTTTGGATTTGAATTTGATAATGTCATTGGTTTATCCATGTCTCTTTGCACCTTCCTTTTGTAGCTTATATATACTTCAGATTCTTGTACTGGCCACTTAGCACTTACTGGTAATTTTGACATCATATTATCACTTATATCATTATGAAGAAATAGCTTGCACTAACCTTCTCAGATGTTGTGCACAAGTTTTCTAACTGGTGGAATATTTTTGAAAACGTAGCTCTTCAAGCACCATGTTCTTAGAATTTGGCAACATTTTTCAAGCTACAATAATAAAGTTTATTTTGGTAGTTGGGAGAGTGGTTGACCTGGAAGCTACATGTTGATAAATGCCAAAATTTAGTGTCGTCTTTGCAAGTGGTTTCTGAAACACAAGACCTTACAGTTGCTATGACATGCTTGACATATATTTATTAACGCATAATAATTGCATAAGACATGTAAGATCAAGTCATAACTCATACACAGCAACATGCAATGGGCGAATTTCATAATGTGATTTAGTAGGTAACTTGTTGAAAGATCTTTATACCTACATTTAAAGCAACAATTTGATTTTTGAGATTGGTAGATGAATCAACTGGGAGAGGGAAACAGTTGGAATGGAATGCATCTTCTCAATTTTTTTTAACAATTGAGAGAGTAAAGTGTGATCTTTCACTATTAATTGTTATAAGTGGAACCAAGAAAAAATGAGAGAAAATGCATTGAAGGATTATAGATCACACTTTACTCAATTTTTTTCAACAATTGAGAGGATCCATTCCCGTTGGAATGTGGTGTATTACGGCTCGGGTTGACCTTTTTAACAGAGATATAATAAACATTAGGTCAAGTGGTGATTGTGTTTCACATGGGGTCACTTATTATGTCTAACCGGGTCTCAACTTGTAAATCTGCTGTCCATAAATGCAAAAATCATAAATAAAATCTGGAAAAAAAAAAGTTAGATAGTGGACAACATTACATTAAGTGCCCAAACAATTCTTCTTAATTCTAACATATCATATATGTATAATTTGTTCTAGCAATTTGTGATCCTTTTCCAATTTGGGATCAGATGTTCACAATGTCACAAACTGTAATGTTTCTGCTTCAGCACAAAAGCACACATTATCAAACAAAGTCACAATTTGGTTTTAGAAAATTTTAAGAAATACCTCTCAGATAACAAACCAAAGAGTATAATAAATTATATTCATAAGCATGTGCTACATGCTGCAAAATTATTTGGGGAATTGAATGGGAAAATCGTGTTTGGGAGGGAGGCAAATGTGATAAGCAAAACAGAATAGGTTCCAAGAAACAGCGACAGCAAAGTGTTCTTCCATAACATCTTCACTTGATCTTCATTCTTCAAGTGTCTCATTGCTGTCCTTTTGGTGCTAAGAGTGAGAGACCCTTTCTATATCTGACAAGCAAAGGAGCTGAGCATCTAGAAAGAGAAATAGATTTTTTCAATATTTTTCCTTTCAATTGTTGTAAAGTATGATTTTTTACTATACACTCTTTAAGTGGGACTAAACAAATATATGAGAAAAGATATTAAACATATAAAATCACACTTGACAATATTAATTTAACAAAAAAAAAATTGAGATGATCTATTCTCGAAATAAATGTTTATATTGTCTTTATATGAGTTTGCCTATTTATTTTGATACTAACATCTAAGGAAAATATATAGCATAAAAATAAAAAACTTGGGATGAAAATTTTATAGAAAAGTCATGAAGTTAATTAATTAATATTTAACATAAGTTAAATTGTGTGAATTATATTTTTTTTATTCCAAAATCACGAGTATATCTCTATTATAAATTTTTAGTTTGTATAATGCAGATACTTTTGGCCTAAAATAACATTGACATTTAAGTATTTTAATATCCTAGTTAATTCATTTTCAGAAAATTCATAGAAGTCGCCTTCAATCAAAATTTAAATTTGAGTGGAATAATGTTTCTGAATCGAAATCAACTTTTGAAACAAGTATGAAGCCCCTTGTGGCAATAAGATTTGCCAGTGAAACTCCATCTCCTCATCACTTGTATGGAATTCTTGGATAGAGAATTAATTGACAATTTATCATCGCAAGTTTCGTCACGATATTTTTATGAGAGGTTAGACAACCTTTTAATGAATTATTAGTTCCAGGATTGAATTAGATATTTTTTTTTATAAATAAATAAAATAAATATTTGGATCTGTGACACATCCAAGCCTTATTGCCATCTAAATCTAACCAAACAGGCCTAACACAAAAAAAATCATTCTCATTAAAAGAATATGTGCACGTGCCCAAAACCCTAAAAAACGTTACCTATCTATTCATATCTCCTACTCAAAACTGCAACGAAGAAATTTAAAATCTCTCTCAAAACCTCTCAAAAATTTTTCAAATTCTCTGTGAAAACTACTGCGGAATTCAGTGGTACATTTGAGATCATCAATAAAAAAACATAGATATAGTAACAAAGATTCCTCAAGGTACTGACAAAACTACTTGTTCATTATGTTCAGTTTTTCTTTCGCATTCTCGCATTTCTACTAGTTCGGTTAGGGTTTAGTGGATCGAGTTTGTTCATTTAGTAGATTGAGTTTCTTTGATTCAATTTTTTCTTATTTTTCTTGTTTTGCTTGAAATTGTTGAACTTGTTCATGTATGGTTGTTTAGTTAGTTTTTGTTCAAATCTGAACTAATTTCGATTCATTTGTGAATTAATTGAGGTTCACTTGTGGCTATTGTTAAGTATTGACCAAACTTTTTATTCCTCAAGAAATTTCGGTTCATTTCTTGATTAATTTAAGTTCACTTGGCTTTGTTTCACTTGAATTTGCTGAACTTGTTCATATGTGATTATTTAGTTAGTTTTTGTTTATTTCTGAACTAATTTTAGTTTATTTGTAAGTTAACCGAGATTCACTTGTGAGTGCTGTTAAGTGTAATACCCTGTTAGCCTAAGCCTTACCTCTAGCCGTAAAGCTAAGGATAACATAGTGCCACGACAGTTCTAAAGCTTATAATATAGTATATATTCAAGAATTTATATAACTAGAAGGCCGATGAAGGAGTAAAGCTCAAAGTCGCATAAAGCGAAATTACGAAACGCGAAGCATTCACACACGATAACTAAATGCCTAGGTACGAACAGAATAAGATATAATAGATATAAAACCTTGTAGATAGCTCCAAGATATATATAAAAGAGGGCAAGTCACAGCCTGCGGAGTTTAGGCCAGTTAATCAAACTGAATACAACAGTGTTTTGAAGTTTTAAAACAACAACAACCTATCTCTCAAAATTTTTAGAAATAAAGCCTCTAAGGGAGCAAGGTTATTGATGAGCGGATAATTTATACGCTTTTTGGCATTGTTTTTACATAGTTTTTAGTATATTTTATTCACTTTTAGTATATTTTTATTAGTTTTTAAGCAAAATTTATATTTCTGGACTTTACTATGAGTTTGTGTATTTTTCTGTGATTTCAGGTATTTTCTGGATGAAATTGAGGGACCTGAGTAAAAATCTGATTTAGAGGCTGATAAAGGACTGCAGATGCTGTTGGATTTTGACCTCCCTGCACACGAAATGGAATTTTGGAGCTATAGAAGTCCAAATGGTGCGCTCTCAACTGCGTTGGAAAGTAGACATCCAGGGCTTTCCAGCAATATATAATAGTCCATACTTTGCTCGATTTTAGATGACGCAAACTGGCGTTTAACGCCAGAACAAGTTGCAAAGCAGAGTTAAACGACAGAAACAAGTTACAAACTGGTGTTTAACTCCAAGGAAGACCTATACATGTGAAAGCTTCAATGTTCAGCCCAAGCACACACCAAGTGGGCCTGGAAGTGGATTTCTGCATCATTTACTTAATTCTGTAACCCTAGTAACTAGTTTAGTATAAATAGAACTTTTTACTATTGTACTAGGGGTCTTTTTTCCCTATTTTCAAATTCATATGTCATTTAGGGAGGCTGGCCATTCAGCCATGCCTAGACCTTGTTCTTATGTATTTTCAACGGTGGAGTTTCTACACACCATAGATTAAGGTGTGGAGCTCTGCTATTCCTCGAGTATTAATGCAAAGTACTATTGTTCTTTTATTCAATTCATGCTTATTCTTATTCTAAGATATCCATTCACACACAAGAACATGATGAATGTGATGATTATGTGACACTCATCACCATTCTCACTTATGAACGCATGATTGACAACCACTTCCGTTCTACATGAAGACAAGTTTGAATGTATATCTCTTGGGTTTCTAATTAACGATTCATATTGACTCCCCTCTGACAATGGGGCATCTAAATCTGAGAGTAGAGTCTTCGTGGTATAAGCTAGAATCAATTGGCAGCATTCTTGAGATCCGGAAAGTCTAAACCTTGTCTGTGGTATTCCGAGTAGGATCTGGGATGGGATGACTGTGACGAGCTTCAAACTCGCGACTGTAGGACATGGTGACAGACGTAAAAGGATAGTAAATCCTATTCCTACACGATCGAGAACCAACAGCTGATTAGCCATACGATATCTGTGCATGGTATTTTTCATCTGAGACGAGCAATCCGACAGTTGATTAGCCGTACAGAAACCGTAGAGGACCATTTTCACTGAGAGGATGGGAAGTAGCCATTGACAACGGTGACACCCAACACACAGCTTGCCATAGAAAGGAGTATGAAGGATTGGAAGAAGGCAGTAGGAAAGCAGAGATTTAAAAGGAATGAGGCATCTCCATACGCTTATCTGAAATTCCCACCAATGAATTACATAAGTATCTCTATCTCTATTTTATGTTTTATTTATCTTTTAATTATTAAAACTCTATAACCATTTGAATCCGCCTGACTGAGATTTACAAGATGACCATAGTTTGCTTCAAGCCGACAATCTCCGTGGGATCGACCCTTACTCACGTAAGGTTTATTACTTGGACGACCCAGTGCACTTGCTGGTTAGTTGTGCGAAGTTGTGAAAAAGAGTTGAGATTACAATTGTGCGTACAAGTTGTTAGCGCTATTGAGATCACAATTTTGTGCACCAGTTATATAAATACAAAGGATGAGAGAGTGCCTATATCAAAATAAAGAAGAATAAAACAAAGATAGAACCATACTCCGCTCTATCACCATCTTGCAACTCACTGAGGTGGGTTACGACCTGCATCTGAAAAATAACAACAACATATGGTATGAGAACCAGAGGTTCTCAATATGGTAACAGTTTCCAGTATATAAGATGTAAGGTTCCAAGATGCCAAAGGCAATCCTAGAACTTCACACCACAGATATTCAACCTTAAAAAAATAAATAAATAAATAATAACCATAAACAGGGTTATCTAAACTTAGGGGATTTCTAACTAATACTAAACACACCGCTGTATCCCACTGCCTTCGCCAACCTAACCTCCGTGCGATCCCATCGCCACCGCCTACCAAGCCCCCTCAATTCCAGCAGAAAACACAAGTAATGCAAATAAGTAAAGCACAAGTAATATACATATATAGCAAGTAAACAAATAACAAGTAGACATGTGATTTCTTTAGGTATAACTGAAGTTAAGCAAAGCAAACAAGCATATAGAAGATGCATATGATGAATGTCTATCTTATTGGCTCGTGATATCACTTGTCGGTCTATAAATACTAACCTGACACATCCTCCCAGATAAAGCCTTCCTTGACATTCTAAGATATAGGCTTTGCACACTCATGCATCAGAAAATCTTCCATGCCAGAGATATAGGCTCTGTACACTCATGCAGCAGGGAGTTTGCTACGCTAGTGATATAGGCTCTGTACACTCATGTAGCAGGGAAGGTTATGCGAGCGAAATACAGCCCCAGCCCTCACATCTCAGCATAGGCGGGAGACTGCCCCAGCCCTTGCCTGAGGCGCATAGCGACTTGCCAAACCTAACAATTCAGTAACACAGTATAGCTCATTGATGAGCGGATATTTTATACGCTTTTTGGCATCATTTTCATATAGTTTTTAATATATTTTGTTTAATTTTTATTAATTTTTTATAGGTTTTAGTGTAAAATTCACATTCTTGGATTCTGCTTTGAGTTTGTGTGTTTTTATGCAATTTTAGATATTTTCTGGCTGAAATTGAGGAGTTCGAGCAAAAGCCTGATTCAGAGATAGAGAAAGCACTGTAGATGCTGTCCGGATCTGACCTCCTTGCCTCAAAAGAGCCTTTTTGGAGCTACAAAAGTCCAAATGGAGCGTTCTTAACGACTATGGAAAGCTGAATTTCAGAGCTTTCCAGCAATGTGTAGTTGTCCATACTTTGCTTTAGAATAGAAGGCCCAAAACTGGCGTCCAATGCCAGCCTCCTGCCCCATTCTAGGCGTCCAGCGCACAAAGGAGGAGACCATCATCCAAACACCCAAATACGACCCCCTATCCAGCGTTTAACACCCTAGAGGCCTTATATCACGTGGATCTCATCAAAGCTCAGCCTAAATGATGAGCGGATAATTTATACGCTTTTTGGCATTGTTTTTAGGTAGTTTTTAGTAAGTTCAAGCTACTTTTAGGGATGTTTTCATTAGTTTTTATGTTAAATTCACATTTCTGGACTTTACTATGAGTTTGTGTGTTTTTCTGTGATTTTAGGTAATTTCTGGCTGAAATTGAGGGATTTGAGCAAAACTCTGAAAGAGGCTGACAAAAGGACTGCTGATGCTGTTGGAATCTTACCTCCCTGCACTCAAAATAGATTTTCTGGAGCTACAGAAATCCAATTGGCGCGCTCTCAACGGCGTTGGAAAGTAGACATCCAGGGCTTTCCAGCAATATATAATAGTCCATACTTTATTCGGAATTTGATGACGTAACGTGGCGTTGAACGCCAAGTACATGTTGCTGTTTGGAGTTAAACGCCAGAAAAACGTCATGATCCGGAGTTGAACGCCCAAAACACGTCATAACTCGGAGTTCAACTCCAAGAGAAGCCTCAGCTCGTGGATTGATCAAGCTCAGCCCAAGCATACACCAAGTGGGCCCCGGAAGTGGATTTATGCATCAATTACTTACTCATGTAAACCCTAGGAGCTAGTTTATTATAAATAGAACATTTAACTAATGTATTAGACATCTTTTGATCACTTTAGATCTGAAGAGCATCTCTGGATGCATAGTTCTCAGATCATGGGGGCTGGCCATTTGGCCATGCCTGAACCTTTTACTTATGTATTTTCAACGGTGGAGTTTCTGCACACCATAGATTAAGGGTGTGGAGCTCTGCTGTACCTCAAGTATTAATGCAATTATATTTTATTCCATTCAATTCTATCTTATTCTTATTCCAAGATATTCATTCGTACCCAAGAACATGATGAATATGATGATTATGTGACGCTCATTATCATTCTCACTTATGAACGCGTGTGATTGACAACCACTTCCGTTCTACATGCAACAGAGCTTGAATGTGTATCTCTTAGATTCCCCAACAGAATCTTCGTGGTATAAGCTAGATAGATGGCGTCATTCATGAGGATCCGGAAAGTCTCACCTTGTCTGTGGTATTCCGAGTAGGATCCTGGGAATTCGGAAAGTCTCACCTTGTCTGTGGTATTCCGAGTAGGATTCCGGTAATGAATAACTGTGACGTGCTTCAAACTTGCAAGTGCTGGGCGTTAGTGACAGACGCAAAAGAATCAAGGGATTCTATTCCAGTATGAGCGGGAACCAACCAGTGATTAGCCGTGCTGTGACAGAGCGCGTGAGCGTAGTTTTCACTGCGAGGATGGGATGTAGCCTTCGGCCAGTGTGATGCCTCCAGACGATTAGCCATGCGAGTGACAGCCGCAGAGGACCATTTTCTAGAGAGGATACAAAGTAGCCATCGTCGAAAGGTGAACCCCTATACACAGCTTGCCATGGAAAGGAGTAAGAAGGATTGAGTTGAAGCAATAGGAAAGTAGGCGTTCTTGAGCCATACAGTATCTCCATTCGCTTATCTGAAATTCCCACCAATGAATCTGCATAAGTATTCTATCCCTTTTATTATTTCTTCTTATTATTAACTTTCGAACCCATAAACCAATTTAATCTGCCTAACTGAGATTTACAAGGTGACCATAGCTTGCTTCATACCAACAATCTCTGTGGGATCGACCCTTACTCACGTAAGGTTTATTACTTGGATGACCCAGTACACTTGCTGGTTAGTTGAACGGAGTTGTGAATTCAACTGGTGCCACAATAATGATTTCATACAAGTACAAAAGAATATGGATCACAATTTCGTCCACCACTAAACACTCACTAAGTGTGTCCCAGAAGTATATTTTAGCATTCAAAGACTGTTTTACCCTTTCTTATGTAATCCTTAGTCATTAGTTTAGTATTTAAGGGATATTTTACATAATCATAGGGGACTTTATGCCATATTTTCGTGTATCATTGTTTTTTCTATAAGTATGAGTTTCTAACCTCCTAGGTTTAGGAGAGGAGTCCTGCTGAGTTTTATGGATTAATAAAAGTATTACTGTTTCTCTTCAATCCGTGTTTGATTTAATTCTAAGATGTATTTTCGTTCTTCAACATGATGAACGGGATGACCCGTGACAATCATCTTCGTTCTTCATACTAAGACCGCGTGCTTGACAACCACCCGTGTTCTTCTTGGGTTCGTGTGAATACTTAAGTGGAAAGCATTGAACCGCCAGCTTGACTTACATCTCTTAGACGGCTAATCCATGACTTTGTTGGGGCCTTCTCGAGACACCAGTTCAGCCGAGGTATTGTTCGAGTATGGACAACTGACGGTTCATCTTGTTGCTCAGATTAGGTAATTTTCTTTTCAAAAATCTTTTTCAAAATTTTTCTTTTCTTTTTCGTTTTTCCAAAAATATTTTCGAAAAAAAATTTTATAAAAATACAAAAAAATCATAAAATCATAAAAAAACCAAAAATATTTTGTGTTTCTTGTTTGAGTCTTGAGTCAATTTTTAAGTTTGGTGTCAATTGCATGCTTTTAAAAATTTTTCTTGCATTTTTCGAAAATCCCATGCATTCATAGTGTTCTTCATGATCTTCAAGTTGTTCTTGATAAGTCCTCTTGTTTGATCTTGATGTTTCCTTGTTTTGTGTTGTTTGTTGTTTTTCATGTGCATCTTTGCATTCATATTTTCCATGCATTAAAGATTTCTAAGTTTGGTGTCTTGCATGTTTTCTTTGCATCAAAAATTTTTCAAAATTATGTTCTTGATGTTCATCATGATCTTCAAAGTGTTCTTGGTGTTCATCTTGACATTCATAGCATTCTTGCATGCATTCATTGTTTTGATCTAAAAATTTCATGCATTGAGTATTTTTGTTGTTTTTCTCTCTCATAATTAAAAATTCAAAAATCAAAAAAATATCTTTTCCTTATTTTCCTCCAAATTTTCGAAATTTTGGGTTGACTTGGTCAAAAATTTTTAAAAATTAGTTGTTTCTTACAAGTCAAGTCAAAATTTCAATTTAAAAATCTTATCTTTGTAAAATCTTTTTCAAAAATCATATCTTTTTCACTTTTTTATTATTTTTCGAAAATTTCAAAAAAAATATTTTTCAAATTATTTTCAAAATCTTTTTCTTATCTTTATATCAAATTTTCAAAAATTAGCTAACAATTAATGTGATTGGTTCAAAAATTTGAAGTTTGTTACTTTCTTGTTAAGAAAGGTTCAATCTTTAAGTTCTAGAATATTATCTTGGAGTTTCTTGTTAGTGAAGTAAATAATTTCAAAATTTTGAATTAAATCTTTTTATCTTTTATTTGATCTTTTTCAAAAATTTTATCTTTTTCAAAATTTGATTTCAAAATATCTTATCTAACTTATTATCTTATCTTTTTCAATTTTGATTTCAAATCTTTTTCAATCAACTAACTAACTTCTTGTTTGTTTCTTATCTCTTTCAAAACCACCTAACTACTTTTCCCTCTCTAATTTTCGAAAATATCTCACCCCTTTTTCAAAAATTCTTTTTAATTAACTAATTGTTTCATGTTTTAATTTTAATCTTATTTTATATTTAATTTTCGAAAATTACTAATCCTTTTTCAAAATTATTTTCGAAATCTCCCTTCTCTTTTCTTCTTCTATTTAATTATTTAATTACTAACACTTATCTTCACCTCTCTTCATCCAAAAATCCGAATCTTCTTCTTCATTCTTCTCCCCTTTCTTCTTCTACTAACATAAAAGAATCTCTGTACTGTGACATAGAGGATTCCTCTTCTTTTGTTGTTTTCTTCTCTTTCATATGAGCAGGAACAGGGAAAAAGGCACTCTTGTTGAAATTGATCCAGAACCTGAAAGGACTCTGAAGAGGAAATTAAAAGAAGCTAAATTAAATTATTCTAAAGGTAACCTTTCAGAAATTTTCGAACAAGAGAAGGAGATGGCAGCCGAAAATAATAACAATGCAAGGAGAATGCTTGGTGACTTCACAAAGCCAACGTCCAAATTTGATGGAAGAAGCATCTCCATTCCTGCCATTGGAGCCAATAATTTTGAGCTGAAACCTCAGCTAGTTGCATTAATGCAACAAAACTGCAAGTTTTATGGACTTCCATCTGAAGATCCCTATCAGTTCTTAACTGAGTTCTTGCAGATCTGTGAGACTGTAAAGACGAATGGAGTTGATCCTGAAGTCTACAGACTCATGCTTTTCCCTTTTGCTGTAAGAGACAGAGCTAGAATCTGGTTGGATTCACAACCCAAGGATAGCCTGGACTCTTGGGATAAGCTGGTCACAGCCTTCTTGGATAAATTCTTTCCTCCTCAAAAGCTGAGCAAGCTGAGAGTGGATGTTCAAACCTTCAAACAAAAAGATGGTGAATCCCTCTATGAAGCTTGGGAAAGATACAAGCAGCTGACCAAAAGATGTCCATCTGACATGTTTTCAGAATGGACCATATTAGATATATTCTATTATGGTCTCTCTGAATTTTTGAAAATGTCATTGGACCATTCTGCAGGTGGATCTATTCACCTGAAGAAAACGCCTGAAGAGGCTCAAGAACTCATTGATATGGTTGCAAACAACCAGTTCATGTACACTTCTGAGAGGAATTTCGTGAACAATGGGATACCTCAGAAGAAAGGAGTTCTTGAAATTGATACTCTGAATGCCATATTGGCTCAGAACAAAGTGTTGACTCAACAGGTCAACATGATCTCTCAAAATCTGAATGGATGGCAACATGCATCCAACAGTACTAGAGAGGCAGCTTCTGAAGAAGCTTATGATCCTGAGAACCCTGCCATGGCAGAGGTTAATTACATGGGTGAACCTTATGGAAACACCTATAACTCATCATGGAGAAATCATCCAAATTTCTCATGGAAGGATCAACAAAAACCTCAACAAGGTTTTAACAATGGTGGACGCAATAGGCTGAGCAATAGCAAGCCATATCCATCATCTTCTCAGCAACAGACAGAGAATTCTGAACAAAACACTTCTAATTTAGCCAACGTAGTCTCTGATCTGTCAAAGGCCACCTTCAGTTTCATGAGTGAAACAAGATCCTCCATTAGAAATCTGGAGGCACAAGTGGGCCAGCTGAGTAAGAAAATCATTGAAACTCCTCCCAGTATTCTCCCAAGCAATACAGAAGAGAATCCAAAAGGAGAGTGCAAAGCCATTGACATAGTCAAAGTGACCGAATGCACAAGGGAGGAGGAGGACGAAAATCCTAGTGAGGAAGACCTTCTGGGACGCCCCTCAAGCAAGAAGGAGTTTCCTATTAAGGATCCAAAGGAATCTGAGACTCATATAGAGACCATAGAGATTCCATTGAATCTCCTTCTGCCATTCATGAGCTCTGAAGACTATTCATCCTCTGAAGAGGATGAAGATGTAACTGGAGAGCAAGTTGCTCAATATTTAGGAGCTATCATGAAGCTGAATGCCAAGTTATTTGGTAATGAGACCTGGGAAAGTGAACCTCCCTTGCTCATTAATGAACTGGATACTTGGATTCAGAAAATTCTACCTCAAAAGAAACAAGATCCTGGCAAGTTCTTAATACCTTGTACCATAGGCACCATGATCTTTGAAAAAGCTCTGTGTGATCTAGGGTCAGGGATAAATCTTATGCCACTCTCTGTAATGGAGAAGCTGTGGATCATTGAGGTACAGCCTGCCTTGTTCTCATTACAACTGGCAGACAAGTCATTGAGACAAGCTTATGGAATAGTAGAGGACGTGTTGGTAAAGGTTGAAGGCCTTTACATCCCTGCTGATTTCATAATCTTAGACACTAGGAAGGAAGAGGATGATTGCATCATCCTTGGAAGACCTTTCCTAGCCACAGCAGGAGCTGTGATAGATGTCAACAGAGGTGAATTAGTCCTTCAATTGAATGGGGACTACCTTGTGTTTAAGGCACATGGCCACCCCTCTGAGACAGAAGAGAGTAAGCATGAAGAGCTTCTCTCAGTTCAGAGTCAAGAAGAGCCCACACAGTCAAACTCTAAGTTTGGTGTTGTGAGCCCACAACCAAACTCTAAGTTTGGTGTTAAGATCCCATATCCAAACTCTAAGTTTGGTGTGGACAACTATACAACATTGACCTGATCACCTTGTGGCTCCATGAGAGCCACTGTCCAGCTATTGACATTAAAGAAGCGCTTGTTGGGAGGCAACCCAATTTTATTTATCTAATTTCTATTTTATACTATTTTATTGTTATTTTGTGTTTTATTAGGTACATGATCATGAGGAGTCACGAAAAAACCATAAAAATTAAAAACAGAATCAAAAACAGCAGAAAAAAAATTTTCACCCTGGAGGACGCACAGGCTGGCGTTCAACGCCAGTAAGGTGCATCTGGCTGGCGTTCAACGCCAGAAACAAGCAACATTCTGGCGCCGAACGCCAGGAATGTGCCCAGAGAGGAAAAACTGGCGCTGAACGCCAGTAACAAGCATGAAACTGGCGTTCAACGCCAGTAACATGCTTTACATGGGCGTTGAACGCCCAGAATGTGCACCAATGGGCGTTTAAACGCCAGAATGATGCACAAAGGCATTTTACATGCCTATTTGGTGCAGGGATGGAATTCCTTGACACCTCAGGATCTGTGGACCCCACAGGATCACCTCAGGATCTGTGGACCCCACAGGATCCCCACCTACCATATTCCCACCTTCCCTCTTAATCCTAATCACACTCTCCTAATCTAAATTCACTCTTCCCCATGTCACACTTCCTAACAACTTTCACCAATCACCTCAATTCCTCTTCCCAATTACCCCATTCACCACTCACATCCATCCACTCTTCCCCATAAATCCCACCTACCTTTAAATTTCAAAACCAATTTCCCACCCATTCCCACCCAAAATGGCCGAACATACCCCCTCCCTCTCCCTATAAATACCCTTCCTTTCTACTTCATTTTCACACAACACAAACCCCTTCTTCTTCACCTAAACCGAACCTACCACTCCCCCTTCTCTACCATATTTTCTTCTTCTTCTTCTTATTCTCTTCTTTCTTCTCTTGCTCGAGGGCGAGCAATATTTTAAGTTTGGTGTGGTAAAAGCATAAGCTCTTTTTTGTTTTTCCATTACCAATGGCACCTAAGGCCGGAGTATCCTCTAGAAAAGGGAAAGGGAAGACAAAAGCTTCCACCTCCGAGTCATGGGAGATGGAAAGATTCATCTCCAAGAGCCATCAAGACCACTTCTATGATGTTGTGGCAAAGAAGAAGGTGATCCCTGAGGTCCCTTTCAAGCTCAAGAAAAATGAGTATCCGGAGATCCGACATGAAGTCCGAAGAAGAGGTTGGGAAGTCTTAACCAACCCCATGCAACAAGTCGGAATCTTAATGGTTCAAGAGTTCTATGCCAATGCATGGATCACTAGGAACCATGACCAAGGTATGAACCCGAGTCCAAAGAACTATCTCACAATGGTTCGGGGAAAATACTTGGATTTTAGTCCGGAAAATGTGAGGTTGGCATTTCACTTGCCCATGATGCAAGGAGATGAACGCCCCTACACTAGAAGGGTTAACTTTGATCAAAGGTTGGACCAAGTCCTTATGGACATTTGTGTGGAAGGAGCTCAATGGAAGAGAGACTCCAAAGGCAAGCCAGTCCAACTAAGAAGACTGGACCTCAAGCCTATAGCTAGAGGATGGTTGGAGTTCATTCAACGCTCCATCATTCCTACTAGCAACCGATCTGAAGTTACTGTGGATCGGGCCATCATGATTCATAGCATCATGAGTGGAGAGGAAGTAGAAGTTCATGAGGTCATCTCCAATGAAATCTACAAAATAGCCGACAAGCCCTCACCTATGGCACGGCTAGCTTTTCCTCACCTTATTTGCCATCTATGTTACTCAGCTGGAGTTATCATAGAAGGAGATGTCTCCATTGAAAAAGACAAGCCCATCACCAAGAAGAGGATGGAGCAAGCAAGAGAAGCTCCTCACGGTTCTCAAGAGGTGCATGAGGAAGCTCATCATCAAGAAATCCCTGAGATGCCTCAAGGGATGCACTTTCCTCCAAACAACTATTGGGAGCAACTCAACACTTCTTTAGAAGGTTTGAGCCACAATGTGGAACAATTAAGGGTGGAACATCATGAGCACTCCATCATTCTCCAAGAAATAAGAGAAGATCAAAGAGCAATGAGGGAGGAGCAACAAAGGCAAGGAAGGGACATAGAAGAGCTTAAGGACATTGTTGGACCTTCAAGAAGAAGATGCCACTAAAGGTGGATTCATTCCTTGTTCTTTATTTCTTTCTGTTTTTAATGTTGAGTTTATCTATGTTTTGTGCCTCTATTTCATGATCATTAGTATGTAACCATGCCTTAAAGCTATGAATAAAATCCATTAATCCTTCACTTCTCTTAAATGAAAAATGTTTTAACTCAAAGGAATAAGAAGTACATAAATTTCGAAAATAGCTCTTGAATTTAGTTTAATTATATTGATGTGGTGACAACACTTTTTGTTTTCTGAATGAATACTTGAACAGTGCATATGTCTTTTGATCTTGTTGTTTATGAATGTTAAAATTGTTGGCTCTTGAAAGAATGATGAACAAAGAGAAATGTTATGGATGATCTGAAAAATCATGAAATTGATTCTTGAAGCAAGAAAAAGCAGTGAAGAAGCAAAAGCTTAAAAAAAAATTATAGAAAGAAAGAAGGAGCAATAGAAAAAGCCAAGAGCCCTTAAAACCAAAAGGCAAGGGTAAAAAGGATCCAAGGCTTTGAGCATCAATGGATAGGAGGGCCCAAGGAAACTAAATCCAGGCCTAAGCGGCTAAATCAAGCTGTCCCTAACCATGTGCTTGTGTCATGAAGGTCCAAGTGAAAAACTTGAGACTGAGTGGTTAAAGTCGTGATCCAAAGCAAAAGAGTGTGCTTAAGAGCTCTGGACACCACTAACTGGGGACTCTAGCAAAGCTGAGTCACAATCTGAAAAGGTTCACCCAGTTATGTGTCTGTGGCATTTATGTATCCAGTGGTAGTACTGGAAAACAAAGTGCTTAGGGCCACAGCCAAGACTCATAAGTAGCTGTGTTCAAGAATCAACATGCTTAACTAGGAAAGTCAATAACACCATCCGAAATTCTAAGTTCCTAGAGAAGCCAATCATTCTAAACTTCAAAGGAAAAAGTGAGATGCCAAAACTGTTCAGAAGCAAAAAGCTACAAGTCCCGCTCATCTAATTATAATTAATATTCATTGATATTCTGAAATTTATAGTATATTCTCTTCTTTTTATCCTATTTTATTTTCAGTTGCTTGGGGACAAGCAACAATTTAAGTTTGGTGTTGTGATGAGCGGATAATTTATACGCTTTTTGGCATTGTTTTTAGGTAGTTTTTAGTAAGTTCAAGCTACTTTTAGGGATGTTTTCATTAGTTTTTATGTTAAATTCACATTTCTGGACTTTACTATGAGTTTGTGTGTTTTTCTGTGATTTCAGGTAATTTCTGGCTGAAATTGAGGGATTTGAGCAAAACTCTGAAAGAGGCTGACAAAAGGACTGCTGATGCTGTTGGAATCTGACTTCCCTGCACTCAAAATGGATTTTCTGGAGCTACAGAAATCCAATTGGCACGCTCTCAACGGCGTTGTAAAGTAGATATCCAGGGCTTTCCAGCAATATATAATAGTCCATACTTTATTTGGAATTTGACGACGTAACTTGGCGTTGAACGCCAAGTACATGTTGCTGTCTGGAGTTAAACGCCAGAAAAACGTCATGATCCGGAGTTGAACGCCCAAAACACGTCATAACTCAGAGTTCAACTCCAAAAGAAGCCTCAGCTCGTGGATTGATCAAGCTCAGCCCAAGCATACACCAAGTGGGCCCCGGAAGTGGATTTATGCATCAATTACTTACTCATGTAAACCCTAGGAGCTAGTTTATTATAAATAGAACATTTAACTAATGTATTAGACATCTTTTGATCACTTTAGATCTGAAGAGCATCTCTGGACGCATAGTTCTCAGATCATGGGGGCTGGCCATTTGGCCATGCCTGAACCTTTTACTTATGTATTTTCAACGGTGGAGTTTCTGCACACCATAGATTAAGGGTGTGGAGCTCTGCTGTACCTCAAGTATTAATGCAATTCTATTTTATTCCATTCAATTCTATCTTATTCTTATTCCAAGATATTCATTCGTACCCAAGAACATGATGAATATGATGATTATGTGACGCTCATTATCATTCTCACTTATGAACGCGTGTGATTGACAACCACTTCCGTTCTACATGCAACAGAGCTTGAATGTGTATCTCTTAGATTCCCCAACAGAATCTTCGTGGTATAAGCTAGATAGATGGCGGCATTCATGAGGATCCGGAAAGTCTCACCTTGTCTGTGGTATTCCGAGTAGGATCCTGGGAATCCGGAAAGTCTCACCTTGTCTGTGGTATTCCGAGTAGGATTCCGGTAATGAATGACTGTGACGTGCTTCAAACTTGCAAGTGCTGGGCGTTAGTGACAGACGCAAAAGAATCAAGGGATTCTATTCCAGTATGAGCGGGAACCAACCAGTGATTAGCCGTGCTGTGACAGAGCGCGTGAGCGTAGTTTTCACTGCGAGGATGGGATGTAGCCTTCGGCCAGTGTGATGCCTCCAGACGATTAGCCATGCGAGTGACAGCCGCAGAGGACCATTTTCCAGAGAGGATACAAAGTAGCCATCGTCGAAAGGTGAACCCCTATACACAGCTTGCCATGGAAAGGAGTAAGAAGGATTGAGTTGAAGCAATAGGAAAGTAGGCGTTCTTGAGCCATACAGTATCTCCATTCGCTTATCTGAAATTCCCACCAATGAATCTGCATAAGTATTCTATCCCTTTTATTATTTCTTCTTATTATTAACTTTCGAACCCATAAACCAATTTAATCTACCTAACTGAGATTTACAAGGTGACCATAGCTTGCTTCATACCAACAATCTCTGTGGGATCGACCCTTACTCACGTAAGGTTTATTACTTGGACGACCTAGTACACTTGCTGGTTAGTTGAACGGAGTTGTGAATTCAACTGGTGCCACAATAATGATTTCATACAAGTACAAAAGAATATGGATCACAATTTCGTCCACCACTAAACACTCACTAAGTGTGTCCCAGAAGTATATTTTAGCATTCAAAGACTGTTTTACCCTTTCTTATGTAATCCTTAGTCATTAGTTTAGTATTTAAGGGATATTTTACATAATCATAGGGGACTTTATGCCATATTTTCGTGTATCATTGTTTTTTCTATAAGTATGAGTTTCTAACCTCCTAGGTTTAGGAGAGGAGTCCTGCTGAGTTTTATGGATTAATAAAAGTATTACTGTTTCTCTTCAATCCGTGTTTGATTTAATTCTAAGATGTATTTTCGTTCTTCAACATGATGAACGGGATGACCCGTGACAATCATCTTCGTTCTTCATACTAAGACCGCGTGCTTGACAACCACCCGTGTTCTTCTTGGGTTCGTGTGAATACTTAAGTGGAAAGCATTGAACCGCCAGCTTGACTTACATCTCTTAGACGGCTAATCCATGACTTTGTTGGGGCCTTCTCGAGACACCAGTTCAACCGAGGTATGGGGAGATTATGGTCTCTGTGGTAGAGTCTAGAACCAAGGCGCAGCATCCTCTGATTCGGAAGATTCGATCTTGTCTGTGGCATTTTAAGTAGGATCACAAAAGAGAATGAACTACAGGAGCTTCACCCTCAATCAGAATGGATCCCCACTAACATTGGGGTTCAGATCTGGAGGAGTATTGGCAGCTGCTCAAACCAGTGTCAATCACATACAGCCTGCCATAGAAGAAATTATTCACAATTGAAGAAGACAGTAAAACCAGAGTAAATCCAGAAGGACAAAGAATCTCCAGGCCTTAACCATCTAAGATTATCATTGTAAACATATCAACCTAGTCCAGATCTCATAAATCCAACAACTCTTCTATCCGCTTGACTAAGATCTACAAGATAACCATAGCTTGCTTCAAACCACAATCCTCATGGGATCGACATTGACTCACTCAGGTATTACTTGGACGACCCAGTGCACTTGCTGGTTCGGCTGTACAAAGCGTGGGGATTCGTGCACCAAGTTTTTGGCGCCGTTGTCAGGGATTGTTCGAGTTTGGACAACTGACGGATTATCTTGTTCCTTAGATCAGGTATTGTCTTTAATTTTGTTAGAGTCTTTTATTTTACTTTTCTTTTTTTCGAAAATGAAAAAAAAACTTTTACAAATTTTTTTTCTTTTCTTTGTTTAATCTTTGTTCTTGCTTTGAGTCTTTTGTTTTTGTTCTTGTTGAAATTTTCGAATTCTTTGAGTCTCTTTTCAAAAATAAAAATTTAAAATTAGTGTCTTTTGTTTAAGTCTTGTGTCAATCTTTAAGTTTGGTGTCCCTTGTTTGGTTTTTTAGCTTGAATTTTTCGAATAGTGTTCATGGTCTTCATCTTGACCTTCAAGTTGTTCTTGTGTTTTCTTTTTGTTTTGATCTTAAAATCGTTAAGTTTGATATCTTTTCGGTGTTTTTCTTGCAAATTTTCGAAAATTGTGTGTTTTTGGTTTTCAAAAATTTTAAGTTTGGTGTATTTTGCATGTTCTTGTTTTCTTTGAATTCTTTGAGTTTTGTTCTTGGTGTTCTTCTTGATCTTCAAATTGTTCTTATTTTTCTTTTTGTTTTGATCTTAAAATTTTTAAGTTTGGTGTCTCTTTGTGTTTTTCTTCTCAATTTTTGAAAATTAGTCTTCTTAGACCTAAAAATTTTAAGTTTGGTGTCTTTTTGGTGTTTTTCTCTTTCCTTATTAAATTTAAAAATAAAAAATAATTTTTCTATCTTTATTTTAATTAAAATTTCTAAAATTACAATAAAAATTCAGATTTTAATTTTAAAATTATTATCTTATGTTATCTTAATTTTAAAAATCAAATTTCAAATCTTATCTTTTCAAATCTTATCATATCTTTCTTTTAATTTGATTCTTTCGTATCTTATCTTTCTTTTAAGTTTTAAAATTCAAATCTTTATCTTATCTTTTGTTATCTTTCAAAATTTAATTTCAAAATCATTATCTTATCTTATCTTAGTTTTAAATTTCAAAATTCAAATCTTTTCAAAAATCATATCTTTTTCAAATTGCTATCTTATCTTTTTATCTTTGTTTAAAATTTAAAAATCTTATCTTTATCTTATTTCAAATTCAAAATTTAAAATCAAATTTCAAAATTCAAAATTTAAATTTCAAATTTCAAATTTCAAATTTCAAAATCAAACGTTTTGAAAAATCAAATCTTTTTCAAATCTTTATCTTATCCTGTTTCAAATTCAAAAACTCAAAATTTAAAATTTCAAAATTTAAATTTAAAAATTCAAATCTTAAATTTCAATTTTTTTTAATTTAAAACTTATCGTCTCTTAACTTCCTTATCTTATCTTTCTTACCTAACTTATCTTATATTTTCTATCTTAACTTCTTTTAAATTTTAAAATTAAATCTTTTTCAAATCTTTTTAATTGTTATCTTTTTTTGTTGACTTTTTCAAATATTTTTAAATTCAAATATTTTCTAATCTTCTATCTTATCTTGTTTTCAAATCTTTCTTAATTAGTTAGTTGTTTTCTCTTTCTTCTTTTTCAAAACTTCCTAATTAATTATTCTCTATCCTATTTTTGAAAATTCTCTTCCACCTCTCTCTTCTATTTTCAAAAATTCATCAATTAACTTTAAAATCTTTTTAATTAATTAAGCCTGAATTTTTGAATTAAATAAATAAATAAAATAAAAATAAAAATATTTTAATTCTCGTTTCTCTTTGTGGTTCTTAATTTTCGAATTCTCTATCCCTCTCTTTTCAAATTTTTCTTCTCTCTTCTTTCTTTCTTCTTCACATCTCATAGGGAGTTCTCTATTCTTTAACATAGAGCTCCCATTCTTTTTCTTTCTTGTTTTCTTTTTCTTATTTATGTATGTAGGAACACTGAAGTCACCATGGATCTAAAGGGGAATATACGAATTAGGAGACCTCTGGGTTCTTATACATTTGACACTCCTATTAACTCAGATGACTTTAAGGTCAACCTAGACCAGATCTTGCTATTATGGCAAAAGAGCCAGTTTTATGGACACCCGCAGGAAGACCCCAATAAGTTCATCTCTGACTTCCTGCAGTTCTGTGATACTGTAGAGACAAATGGACTAGACCCTGAAGTTCCTAGGCTAAAACTCTTCCCATTTGCTCTGAGTGATCAAGCAAATGAATGGTGGCATGTTGAACTTAGAGGAAGTGTGAACACCTGGGATAAAGTTGTTAACAACTTTCTGAACAGGTTCTCTCCCTCATAGAGACTAGCAAAGCTAATGACAGATGTCCAGACCTTCAGGCAGAAGGAAAGCGAGTCCCTCCGTGATGCTTGGGAGAGGTACAAGCTGATGTTCAGAAATTGCCCTCCCTATGTGTTGTCTGGATGGGGCAAGACGATCATCTTCTATGAAGCTATCTCTAAGATGGCCAGAGAGATAATAGATCATTTTGCAGGCTGTTTTCTGTACCTTATAAAGACACATGAAGAGGCAGATGAGCTCATTGAGATAGCTGCCAATAACCAGCACTTATACTCCTGTGAGGAGACCCCAGCTAGGATAGAAGTTCTAGACATGGAGACCTTAAAAGAAGGTGGGACAGTAGTCTTCACCAAGGAGGCCAAACCTCAGGAGCATGCTACTGAGGGACATAAAGCAATCACGGACCAGAAGGATCCGGAGATTGCTATTGAGTACACCCCTACAGAAGAGAAAGAACACAAGTTGATTCTTCTTTGGGCGTGCAAGAGGAGCCTCTGATTACCAAAGAGCTCGCCCTTGTAGAGGTGAAAGAGTCTCAAGAGCTGCCTTCGTAGGTGTGCAAACAGAATAGAAGATGAGAAACTGGCTCATTTCTATGAAGCATTCAAGAAGCTGCAAGTCAATATATCTGATGCAAAGGTATTAGGAAAAAAGACCCCCTATCTGGCCTGTCTAAAAGGCATTCTTTTTGAAAAGAAGGACCTAAGGGGAGATGAATTAGAAGTACTTACTGAGAAGTACAGTATCCTAATTCAGAATGAGTTGCCTAGGAAGATGCCAGATCCAGGGAGCTTTCAGATTCTATGGACTACTGGAAAGCTCACTTTTGTCAAAGCCCTGTATAACTTGGCTTAAGTTTAAATTTGATACCTTCATCTGTGATGAAGAATCTGAGAATCCAAGAGGCACAAGAAACAAGGATTACCTTGCATGAGGACTGGATGGTGTTCAAGGTTTTTGACTCTCTATTACCCTCTGACAAGGGAGGCACTTGCATAAAGGATTCAGCATTCAAGCCTCCTCCCTTGAATGGAACCAATTCAATCCCTCCTAAGACCAAACGTAAGTTTGGTATTGGATATACACTATCCACCAAGGAGGAAGACCCTAAAAGGATGACACTTAGGGGCTGGAAAAACA